>NW_021620528.1:1707572-1780034 GCF_004785775.1 Grammomys surdaster | reverse complement strand
CCTCCCTCCCTCCCTCCCTCCCTCCCTCCCTCCTTCTCTCCCTCTCTCCTGCTATGTTCCTGCATTAACACCTAAGAAAACCATCACAAAGTAGCTATTCTGAATAAATCCTGCAACTATAATGAACCTACATCCTCAAGAAAAAAGATCCATAGAAAATCTGGATCTGCTGTTATCCCTAAGGATGAAGGCAGAGAAGGCAGGGGGGTTCCATGAGCTTAAACATCAAAACATCCCCTTTGGTTTATATAAAGGCTCATTTCTGTGAAAGTCAAATAGCCATTGATCACTTACAACAGGCAGAAAGCCTACAGTAAGCAAGGAAGTCAACTTGGCAAAGAAATAGCCATTGTGCCAAACTTAAAATAAGTAGCTCACAGTCAGAGGAAAATCCATCCACATAAACAAGCCCACGGGCACAGCTGGCAGGGCCACCATTTGGGAAGAGAAATAGGATACCTGGGGACTGTTTTAATATTGGCTTTCTGCAAAGTAAAATGGTACCAGGATCCCTCAGGCCAGAGAAATGACAGCCCATCTTTGCTAACAATGGCTCAAAAGACAACTTCATTTTAAGAGAAAACAACAGAAGAAAGAGAGTTGTCAAAGCAGAGAGTGTTAGGATAGGAGCCTCCCTTCCTCAGCTTGACAGCTCTCCCTCCAGCATCTTACAGGGTTGGCAGGGGAAGATATTACCATCCTGGTTTTCAGCAGGATGTCTAGGTATGCCTAAGCAGATGCACATGCTTTAGGTGACAGTAGTATCTTTGCTGTGCCTGCTTGGAGAAAACATTCCACTTCATAACACTGGAAATTCCCATGAATGCTCCTGTCATCTGGGGATGCTAAGGCATCAGTTCTTTCAGCAAGTCACATTCTGTTCCCACCATAAGAAATCCTGAGTGCTTTCACAACTGAGGTAACCCTGTGCAATTCTGTGAAGCTGGTATTCTCAGGGTAACAGAGAGGTACACTACGGATAAGGAAGTACAGACATGCACAAGGGCTGTGTGAGCATACTGCTCAGTGGATGCGCACTAGGAAGGGCAAGGCCTGAGAACTGCAGCAAAGTGCAGTTGTTTCTATAAACATATGCTAGGGGTTATGGTCTTGCCCATCTGTTGGTGATCGTCCATAGCTCTGTGATACCATGTTGGAGCTGAGGAATTGAATCAAGGCCTACAAAATCTAAAGATTTGCCTACACTTTCTCCATCAGAGAAAAAGAAAAGAAAATCTAGCAACCAATACTATATCATTTGATATACAATAAAAATGAAAATTAAATTACAAATTAAGTATTGCTCCAAACTATTATTTAAGTCTATTTATGTTTTCATTTTCTAACCTCCTAAAGCAGCCTTTAAACTAAAATGAGAGGAGCCTTTTGGTACTTTAATGGATTGGGTAAATAAAAGCATGTTATTCCATGGGAGGCCAGCAGACCATGGCATAAGCACAGAGATGAGAGATTTTTCCTGTGTATCTTCTGTGCTTAGAATTCTGCTGGAGTGGCAGCTGTTAACATGCAGCTTTCAGAGCATGTAGCGCTGAGCAGGTGCACATATGTAGCATGTAGAGCTGTACATTGTTAAGGTAGCAAAAGTGACGGTGCTGATAGTCTCCTGAGTGCCTGAAACTGTCCCCAACGTTTACTTTGCTTTCTTTATTATTATTATTATTATTATTATTATTATTATTATTATTATTTTGGTTTTTTCGAGACAGGCTTTCTCTGTGTAGCCTTGGCTGTCCTGGAATTCACTCTGTAGACCAGGCTGGCCTCAAACTCAGAAATCCACCTGCCTCTGCCTCCCAAGTGCTGGGATTAAAGGCGTGTGCCACCACCGACAGGCCTTTGCTTTCTTTAAATAAACAGCTCAGAGAGATTGAAATGTGAGCAGCTTACTGTCAGGTACTAATCATTCAGCACCTCACCTTTGCATCTAAGACTAGAGGGATCCTATTTAAAGATACAATGTGAAAGCAAAGAATAGCTTCCTTGATACGGAAAGTTTTATGAACCCCTATTACTTTTTACTAAGCTGTAATCTCGTTGTGAACCAGAATGTTCCCAAGGTGGTGTGGTTAAAGCCTGTAATCCTGGTTGATAAAGTTGGCTGGTGTCATTCAGTCATCACAGTAATTTGGTGCCAATATATGCTTGAAATAAATGCATCATCTAGGTTTTAGCTAGACATAAAAAAAAATACTGTCTGAATGGCTTCCCTGACAGCTCCATTCTTTGAAATGCATGGGCAGCCTGGCCCTGCTTATCCAGCCACCTGCAAGAGTTTTGTTATTCTGGCCAGGCTCTCACCAGGTGCATGCTGTTGGCTTCTCTCTGGGCAAGTCTACAGTAATAGATGCTTCCATCAGTAGAAGCTGCAGGTTCTGCACATTCAAAGCTACAGAGATATAAGGGTCTCCAATCACAAGGAAGGCTTTGGTTTTCTTGCTGATCAATAAAGTACTTTGCCACAGTCGTCTGTGGATAGATGTGACCTTATGTTTGTTCATTTTCAGCTACTAAGACTTAGTATGTGGCATTAAAATGTCCTGTGCACTAGTCAAGATCTGTATAGCCATGCCAGAGAGAAAAATTCTCAGCTATAATAATAGTGGGAACTAGAACAGGAACAACTTTTGAGCATTTACATCACAATCTCTTAGATATAAAGTCACTTAGCCCTCTGGACATTTCTCAGATCTTTATCAACCTTATGTGCAGATGAAGAATTTAAGACACAGTGATTTTGAACTATATACAGCTTTAAATTCAAAGAAAGAGTATGTGATCACAGGTAGCCTGATTTTTAGAACTTACATTTTTATTAACTTTTTCTAGCTAGGAGAAAAAAGCAGTGTGTTGTTATACTTAGCAACTAGAAAATCAGTACCTTACCAGACCATGCGTGTTATAGCAGAATGATAAGAAATGAAATAATACTTAGCAGAGACAAAATGATATAGGTTCCAATATCAATTTTACTTCAAATGCTAAACTTGAAGAAAAGCTTTACCCATTCTAGGTCCTATACTTATACATTAGGATGCTGATGCCTCCCAATCAGAGTTTGATGGGCACAAAAATAATTTTTAAAATGTTTATGTAGGTTTCAGCATTGAATTTGACAGGTGATCAACCATCATTTTGAAAACTGTATTGTTTTCCTTTCTTCCACGAAGATGTAAGGAAAGTATTTGACCTAGTTTAATCTGCATTGTATAGAAGACAAAAACATAGATTTTTCTGAACTGCTCAACATGCAAGCTTCCTCTGTGGAAATCCCGGAAGCCTTATGACATCAGAGAACAGTTTATATTCACTAAGATGAATAGGATCAATTTCATGAAGCCTAATTTAACTCTTCAAGTTGCCCTTCAGCTGTTTCTGGGAAACTGTCATATGGATCTACATTTGTCTATATTGATGACCTCCTTTGTGCACAAACTCCAAACACCCTTCTAATCATGCTTGATGGGATTGTATTCTTAATGAATCCTCTAAAGAGGAGACCTAAAGCCATTTCATAAAATGTTCTCAAATTTGATCCAATACTATGGGTTTATTCAGAAACACAAGGCATGGCTACAGACATAATCTCTATGAGACAGGTGCCAAAGCACAGGACAAATGGATCCAGTTGCCTGGTTTAGAGATTTTAATGGCATTCTTCTTTCAAAGTCACTCTGGATTCTGAAGACTTTCATTTGCAAACCTATCAAGTAAAAATTATTCAGTAGAACCTCAAGAGGCTACCTAAAGAAACAGAGTCAAATAGTCCAGGAGAAGAATTTCATCTTGGTTATGTAGATTTTACTGGTAAGACCAGCAAGGGAACTCTTCAATTTTGTTATAATGATTTTATTTTCTTGCATTTGCTACTCTTTTTTTTTTTTTAGAACTTCCTTCTCTGCCTGAATTACCATTGCATTTTTTTATACATGGGCTATTTTTGTTTTTACTGGGAGTCCTGAGAATTTTAACCATAGCTAAACTGCCTCTTTGATCATTTCATTATCTTTGCCAAGGTGAACTCTGGTTCTATCATACTCTTTGTCTGTTTTTCTCTCCTCTGCTTTGACAGATTCTGTAACATTTTTGTTGAACATATGTATATTGAATTATATAATGGTAACTAAATTAATTGTTTCACTATAAGAATTTATGATAATCTTGTTAGGAATGAGTCTTTGTTTAATGCTTCTTATTTCTATTTGGCCAGAGATAGTGAATTTTTCTAGTGTTGTTTTCATACATTCAATTGGTGTTGACCTTCGTAATCATTGTTTCTCATAGATAATGTGTTTTCTGCAGCAGTTTTAGTTATAAGTTATCATTGTTGCCTTGGAGCCTTATTTATATGGCAGCAATAAGTAAAGGAGGGATGCTTTCTAATCTCGTGCTCACATTTCAGTCTGGTCAATAAACTTTGTGGCTTCTTCCTTTGTAAGAAAAGCTGAAAAGGAATGGAGACCAGACTATGACTTGAGTTCTCTTCAGAGAACAGGCATATTCTGGGTATGGATAAAGAGTATTTCCAAATGAAACTCTTCTCCTGTCCTGACTGCAGGTTCGTTCTTAAATCTTCCCTTAGAGTACCAAATGGACTCATTGACGGCCTCTGAAAAAGATACATATTTCAGTTAAAGTTATGTTTAGAGTTACAGTTAATTACGTTTTATTTCAGAGGCTCTTCATTCTCAGAGTCACTTACACTAAGCCTGTAGTAACACTTCAAAATGGATACCCCGCCCAGTGTGTTTGTGTGTGTGTGTGTGTGTGTGTTTATTTCAACTCTAATGGTTTGTTTGTCCTTTGCTTGTCCAGATGGGGACTCTGACAAACTCAGAAGGCTAGTGAATGAGTCCAACAAAAAACACCAACTAAATGTTTTTCTTAGCCATTATGGCTCTGAAGATGGGAGGAACACTATGTGACTCCACTGTACATTGAATTTGGAGTTGTGACTTACATCTACCTTGAAATGTTTTGTTTATTCATTTGTTTGTTTTCTTCTATCTACATGTTTTCCTGGCTTGAACACCAACATGTCTTGCTTTTTTTTCTATTTTTACTATTTCAAGACGGATATTGCAGAAATTTATGTTTTCATATAGTGAACATTAAATTCCTCAGGAGTCAAGTTCATTGCTGAGCAAACATTTATAAGAAGATTGAGTAGTTAATGTACAGTCATATTTGCTGAAGTAGGCGTTTAATGCAATTTATGATATTCCTCGCTACAATTTAAATTATTGATATTTTAGTTCAAATTTCTAAGAACTAGAGCTTCATAAGCTGTGGAGGGTACCAATGAATTTTCTTTCCCAGTCTAGCACCTAATGATTGCTTCTATTTGGGCTTTCTCTGCCCTAAAGTTAATCTGGAAAAAAAAGTACTTTATAATTAAAGATACAAGTAGACAGGTTGTCTTAGAAGTTTCAATCATGATAAAAGGCAGCTAACTTGCTTTGGTTGACTACTCCCTTATTGTGGATGTTTTCAAATTACATTTGTTCTTCATACACCAAATCAGTTTGCTCATTCCACTTTGTTGTCACTCAGTTCAAACATTACAGAGAATGTCATTACAAGACCACACCAGCAGTGGATTTAAGAAGAAACTGATATGATTTCCTAAAGTGGATTTCAATTGACTGTCAGTCTTAGGGTTTATACTGAAGCCTATAAATGTACAAAGGCTGGTGAGTGCTCTGGATCTGAGTGGAGGGAGAGGTACTTTGCTATGTCATTGATGTAGCTTTCCCATGCTGGAATTGCTTCAAGAAAATTGAAATAACCTCCTTGTTTCAGTTTATACATTTAACAAAGAATACACACACACACACCATATTAGACTTGAACACAAGAGGAAATGCTTAATGGGACCATTGACTGAGTGAATGCCATTATGCCTATCTGAAAACAGTGATTTCAGGGACCAATGGTAAATGATTCTCAGCCAACCTAAAGAATATGCAGTTCAATCTGAAGGTAAACAATGATTAGTGTTTAGCCTAAGTATGGTACACTCAGTTCCTCTTTTCATCTACTAGAATTATCTTCTTAACCAAGAATCTAAGTTCAGAGAGTGGTTTATTGCAGTGCCCTTGGGGAAAAGAATTTCAGCAGTTGAAGAAGCCTCACCGTGTACGAGCTGCTGAGAATTAAGTGTGTTTTTATTGAAAACCGTATGTAAAATCATGTTCACATATCATTGTGACTTTTAGTCATTTCCTTGTCACATTATTAGCAAAATTTGCAGATTATATTGCCCAAATATTTTGCTTTTTTATTTTTTCCACAAGTGATTATGCCCCAAATATCACACTTACAAAACTATTCCAACTAATCCCCATAGTCAACTTGTTTCACTGTTTCTTTCTGCAACTGTGAAATTATGTGAGCTTCAGGGTAGTCAAAGAAAGGCAAACATAGACTGTACAAATTCCTCGGTAAAATTTCTGTTCCATCTGGCATATTTACACACTGAAGTTGTGATTGAGTACTACTGCCAGAGAATCAAACCTACATTGGGAAAAGGAAGACTGCAAAATTCCCCATGGTTCAGGTCTCCCCAGCTATGATCAGAAAGTACTACTTCAGCATTATTTAGGATGTCAAACAAGTCATACATATCCAGAAGATCAATGACAATGCCATACATTTTAAAGCAACCCTCATGTTTCAGATATAGTCATAAATGATATTTATTTAAAATTTTATTTGCCCTTTAAAACCACCTTGTAGTTTGTGAACTTGTCACACATTTTACAAGAAAACAAGTGTCAGAGAAGTAAAAATTCTTGCTGATAGTTTCCTGGTAAGGGTGGCATTGAACTGGAATTCAGACTCAGAGCTGTCTGCATGCAAAGCCCTTTGCTCTTTCCAGAAACTACCTTCTTTCTATTAATGGCTGGCATATCTAAAATATGGAAATGAAAAGTTAAATATTTATGAAACCTTCTCTTCAGTGTGTAATTGTGCCAACTTAAACAGCTCAGCTATTTATTTTTTAAGTCTGTCATTGGTGATTAGAGCGTATTTCAGAGAGAAAAATATCAACTTTCAGTTTCTCATTTTTACTGCATGCTAAAAATAGCCAGAGAAAAATACATGTATAAATTCTTTCATTTCAACCCAATATAACAGAGTTGAGCTGATCCCAAGTGAAAGTCTGGTTGGCAGACATATGCAGCATCATCAGTAGGGTAGGTGTTTGTTTCCATTAGTGGTAGTTTATTAGGGCATCAAAATCTGCATGTATTTAATGTTGTAGAGCCCAGATCTGAGAGTCAAGATTCTTCAGTATTAGTGTTAATTTGAACTTATTCTAGAATACTTAAGGTGCTGTATTGGGCATTTGGACGAGCTTTGACTGCAAACTACTGCAAAAAAGAAAAATTAAGTTCTAGAACTATCAAAGGAATGAATGGCATGAAAAGAAGATAGGTGCATCTACCTAGCAGGTAGATGACTCTGATTGGAGGAAGCAGTGTTATAGGTGTATCACCTATTGCAAATTAACTAAGAAACCATTCCTGATGTATACCAAGGCTCTTCATGGGAGGAGGACAGTGTCTGCCTTAAATGTGTAACTGAGCAAGATGACATTCCTTCTGGTTTTTGTTTGTTTGCTTGTTTGTTTTTTGCCTTGCTACACTTTGTGGAGCCTTCTTCATATATGTTTGCATGGATGGTGATGTCATGCTAACAAAAGAGTTGCTAAGATAGCAATGGAGTCAGAAAGTGGCAGCCCCAAGCTCATCTTACCACTTGGTGTTCTGGAATGGGAATTGCACTGTAGGCACAGTTACTAAAGGAATCAAGAATTGAGCTCTAATTATTTTGGTTCTCCTTCAGTGGGCTAATATTAAGCTCACATTTAATTTTCTCTTACCTTATCAAACTCCTCGCTGACAAAGTCTGTTAAAGCTCAATTAATTCAGCAATATGATTACATTCATGGAGCACTGTGTAAATCTCAGGGCTATGGAAATGGAGACTTCCTCAAAGCTCTCACAGACTGGACACAAGCAGAAGAAATTCCAAATGTGACTAATTCCACGAGGAGAACTTACTATAGTGTAATGAATGTCCTTGGTTTGACTGGCATATTTAAGTGTCACCATAAGGATTTTTATACTGAGCTTTCAGTATATGCATATGTCTATTTATATCTCTGTATTTAAAAATATATAAAACAAAAACATAAAAACCCCAACTCCCTACTATAAGGTAGATAGCCTCATATAAGTTCTGTAGGACTTCCTCAACAGTGTTGTACAAACCTGATTTATGCATTCTTTTGTTTTTCTAAGTGATAACAGAGCTGGTCAAATATTTTGAGTGTTTATTTGTCCATTATTATAAAGCCTTAAACAACCATAGCTAAGCTTTATCATTTATAAAAACTAGCTTCCGGTGATCTGGAACTAGAAACAGCCTGGATCAGGAGAATACCAATACTGTAACATTATATCTTTTTAGGTATGTTTGTTTTTACTGTAAATTTATTCATGTCAGAGCAATAAATGTTTGTTACATATATGTAAATTAAGAATAACAAAGTTAGAAATGCACTAATGTCTTACCTAATGTCTATGATAAAAGTTATTATCAATTTGTATTATAGACCTAGCCTACATTGGACTGTATACATTAGTTTTAAAAACATGTAGATTGTCAAAAGGGACATTTACAGTGGTCTATATTTTAGACAACACCCATCCAGGAAATCTTATATTGCATTTTTTTCTCTCAGAAGTTCAGAAACATTCATTTACTATTCATATATTATTGTCCTAAGGATTAGAAAATTTGTATTACATTTAATTTTTAAAGACATTTAACATATCAGGTAAAATATTCAGTTTGCTTTTTTGTAATTTACTATATTTCAAGTCTATAATTCTGTAACTGCCATTAATTTCATGACTTTAAAACAACTTTTGGTTGATTTGTATAAAATGCATATTTGGTTATTAAAATCAGTACATAGATTATCTAATTTCATTTTTGGATCTAAAGGATTTGGAAGATGTGACTCTCTTTTTCGTACTAAGGAAAAAGCTGAATAAAGTGAACATCTGAAAATTCTTAGTTCCTTTGGAAATTGAGGCCATAGCACAAGCTGCAGCTTTGAAAATGCAGAGTTGGTGGATGGCTTGAAAGAAAGCCACTGCTGGATCCGCTCAGAACACATGAATACTTACTAGCATCTGGATCCTAGTGTGGCCCAGTGTAAAAAAAAAAAGCGAAAAACTTCTGGGGTACAGTTTTATAAAGCTCCCAGTTCTCTGAGGAGTTTCTGTTCCAATAGCTCATGATAAAGATCAGAGAGAAAAAAGAAATCCACGCATCTACCAGGGAAGAAGAAAAGCTCCCACTGTAAATATTTACAGAATTGTCCCTTCTCCTTAAAGGCCTTCCTCTGATCAAATGACTGTCCCATAGCCCAGCTGCATCTAAGGGTGGCTGTCTATTGCTTCATCCAAACAGTGGAAAGGAAAAGTCCAATTGCACATCCCTCTGATCTTGCTGTATCAACAAGGGCAGTTATGGGAAGAGGGAGTTGAAAAACACTTGGGAAGAAATAGTCCCAGAGGCTGAAAGCACGGGTGAAGATATCAGCCCATTGTGCTAAAGCTCTAAATATTGACTACAGAATTGGGCCTAATTCTTACACAGATGCAGAAAAGGTCTATGAAGGAAAAGGAAAAGTAATTGTTTCTGGTTAAGAGGATGGGTGCTTGCACCTGAGTAGAGAACTAACATTCTACTCATGAAGGTCCATCACCTAGCCAAGACACCACTTTCCCTGAAGGTGGCACACCCCACCATATTGACATTCCCTGTGTCTCCCTTTTCCTACCCTGTGGAGCCTCCAAATGAGTTGTGTCACTAAGAACAATATTCAGGGACCTAGAGAGATGGCTCAACAGTTTAGAGAGTTTCTTGGAGAAGCAGAAGAGCTAGATTTCAGATCACAGCATCCATAGAATAAGCCAGGAGTCCTTCAGAAATACCTGTAACTTAAAGTACTCAGGAATTGACATCCTAGTCTGGCTATCTAAAGGCACATATCTAAGTAAATCCTCAAGAAACGTGTGTATACACACACACACACACACACACGCACACATCAGAAAAATCATCAAAACAACATACAGATGACATAAGGCACCTGAAATTTGCTAAGAATCACTTGTCTTTAGGAAACTAAAAAAGTCAAACTGCAATGTCATATTACTATAATATATTAAAATTATTGAAAGTCCAACTTGTATGGAACAGACAGAGGCTCTGTAGTGGGATATTTTCCTGCTACATTTTATTAGCAGTAAAGCTTGGTGATTGGGCAGTATGAGAGGCAGGCAGAGTGAGGAGTTGGGAGGAGAGAAGGAGAGGAAGGAGAGGTAAGAAGGAAGAGAAGGGAGAGGAGGAGGAACAGGAGGAGAAAGAGGAGGAGGAAGGGGAGGACGGAAGATGGCTGTGGATGTATTCATGTCTCTAGCAGTCTAAGGTAGTTATAATATCTAGGTTAGATAATCAGGTAACAATTCTAATTGTGTGGGCATCTTGTTAATTGAGCATTTCTAAATATATAAATCTATTGGCTAATCTTTAAGTATTAAGAGTCTTCAATCTACCTGGTACCACGAGTATGGTGGGTAGTATCAGGGGCTCAGCCGAGCTTTGTGAGGGTAGCATGGTGTGTTGGCAGAGCCAGCAGGTACACTGGCATCTCCTAGGTCTAGCTGTAGCATGTTTGGCCTCTGGCTGCTTCTAGCTTGAACATGGTGGCAGGAGTTAAGCAGAGCCTCCCCTCCGATTAGATAACCAGATAACCAGCCTGCACTATGGCTTTTCTAAATATTACCTGTTATAAGGCTATTAGGCATTTTCAGAAATGTAAAATAGTTTGGTCACCTAGGGACAAAGTACACTACTTTCATATAAAACATTTCCTCTATCTGCAAATTATTCTTGATTGTTCAATTTGTTCCACACTTACACCCTACCCCAAAATTTTCATGTTAATGTTTATAGCAGCTTTATTCAAAGGCACTCAGATCTCTAAGCTACTGAGATGTTCTTTTATTAGGTGAGTGGATAAACTATGGACCATCCATACATTGAACTATTATGTATCCATGTGAAGGAATGAGTCACCATGATAAGAAAAGACAAAGAGAATTCTTAAATGAGAATTCCTAAGTTACATAAGTAAGTATGGAAAGTCAATGTATGAATCCAAGTATGTAACATTTTCGAAAATGCAAAATTATAGGTGGAGTAGGTGTTTCTGAGGTTATGTAGAGTTCTGAGTTGAGTTTTATATCTGCCAACTATTCTTTAGGATAGAGTGGATGAACAACATGATGCTTTGGGCAACATCCATAGAACTTTCACATTAAAAATGAATGTGAGGACAGATGAGATGGCTCAGAAGGTACAGGCACTTAAGTTCAGTATCCTCAACCCACAAGGTAGAAATAGAAAAACAGGCCATGCAAGCCATCTTCTGACCATCACACATGTGTTAGAAGAACATGAACACACAGAATACACACACACACACACACACACACACACACACACCATATGGACTCCTTATGTGTAGCAAAAGTACCATGCAGACTCTTTCTAAGATGGAAAACTGGAAAACTGGGGGGAGGGGCCTGGATGTATAGAAACTGTGGACTTAATTTCATTCTTATCTAAAACTTTTTGAAAAGTGATGTCTACTAATATTTTAAAGCTCCATGTCACATGCATTAGAACTCTTTAAAGTTTCCTAACTCTAAATTAAGCAAGCATAAAAGGGATCCAATTGCCCTTGGTTGTTCTCACTATACCAACAATGTTCATCCTTATGTTGACCCCTTTGATTCACGATACATGGAAGATTCAGCAGGAAAATCCGCCAACCTTTCTAAAAGAATGACAATGATATCTGTAAAAAAAATTAGCCCTGCTTCCTGTTAATAGATATTTTTGTCAGTCAAATTACCCTGGAAAAATTGAAATGGCTGTTTACCAGCTGATTCCTTCTTGATGAAATGGCAGAGGAGGGAATCGTGGTCATCACCAACACTTGAGTGATCATGGCATGCATTTCAAAGAAAGATGACAGTTAGCTTGCTCCATATACTGCTCCTTCAAATGTCCATGTTAAATGTTACCATAGACTATTATATCAAAGTCAAGAGCTCATTTCTCTGCATGAGAGTTGTCTCCAGAAGGAAATAATTGTGACAGATGGGAAATGAAGATCATTTGCCTGGCAGCTAACAGCTTAGCACGTTTGGTGCCACACTAGCAAAGAAGGAGAAGGCCATCATATTCCAGCCATGTGTTCAAATGTGAGGCGAGAAGACTGCTTTAGGTCAGAACTGCTGAACTCACTCTTTTTTTTTTCCCTGAACCTCACCCAGCCGAAACCCTGTGCTGAAAGATATCTGTATTCCCCCTGAACACCCGTGCTCCAGTGTCATCCCCTTCCCCTCGTCCTGCCTTTCTGTGTTTATAACCCTGTGTGAATGAATTACAATTTGATAAAAAATAAATAAATTATAAAAAAGAAGAAAAAAGAAAGAAAAAGAACTGTTGAACTCATGAGAGCTGCAGTAAAGGAGACATGCTCTATGAGATGTTGCCTCATTGCTTCAACCCTCTGTAACTTCAATAGATCAAGTCCCTAAAAGCAGTCTGAATCTTCTCCTAGGACAGCATCCCAATAAACCCTTGTCATTTTATTGAACACAGAGAATACAGGCTTGGCACTGAGCTACACTTCTCTGGCTTCCCTTGCTCTCTTCCTTTTTCCCCTGGAATACAAGGCATGCAGAAAGGATTGCAGGTGAACAGCATGGAGCTGGCGTAGGTGTTCTCATTTTAGCACATTGATTACCATTTTATTTCAAGGTTGAGGAGCAATTACCACTAATGAACAACATGATAGTTTAGAGCCATAAATCACCAGTTGCTTGGCTTTGCCATTTAACACAGTGAATTAGAACTGTTTTGTGCCCAGATCTTGGCAGGCCTCTGTTCGTCTTCCTTTGGTCAAGGTGTACTGAAATGTAAGAGACTCACTGAGAATTTCTACTCAGGGGAAGCATCTGGATTCCTTGATTCAAATCAGCAGATTCCTAGAACACCTGTTGCCAAGTGTTCATCTTCTTCTCATTATGGGGATATTGTCTTGGTCTAGATAGATTGATGACTAGATAGAATTTTGAGACAATAAGACATCAGGAAATTTAAATTGAAAAATATTCAGAGGGAAAATGGCTTGTCAGTGATAACATGATTAACATTTTCTAAATGTTTTCTCCTCTTTGTAGATAATTCAACATAATGATGCAATACAACCCAGGTCCATCCTTTTTCTTACATGGGCATCTTTTAGAAGACATCGGGCACAGAATCTCAAATGTCATTATAAGAATTAAGCAAAAACATAGAGAACAAAGGACAAATCTTAGATCATTGTCACAACTTACAGAAGTTATTAGGGTAGTCCTATGGGGGGACAGTAATGCCTTTCCTATGTATTAATTAGTTACCATGAGACCTTAAAGCACACTGCAGAAAACATTAAAAATTGCCGTCAACATAACTTAGTCATATATATATGTGTGTGTGTGTGTGTGTGTGTGTGTGTGTGTGTGTACTGTATATAAATATAAGCTAAGTGGGAAATGAGCCCTTATTTTGAGGCTTAGGGCTCTACGTCTGCAAACAAAATGCACAAAAATATGAAATATTTTGAATATGTATTCAGTAATTCGGTAGGCAATGGTATATTGAAAGTTTTCACCCTTATCTGAACTTGACATTTAGTAGGCATGATGCCTTGGGAGATATATTTCCCTTCCATTAACCTGGAGTCTAGTCTTTCATCATTTGCAGCCTTAAATGTAGGCTTTTATTTTGGGAAGACATTTTGAATACAAGGTATCTATATGGTTTTTCCAGAGTGGGGTTTTGTGTTTACACCCTGATCAAGTATCTTATAAACCCCGACAAAGAATCCTCTGATGCATATTTATTTTATTGGGAAATAAACAAAGATGCCAGAGGCAGACATTGTCATTAAGTGGCTGTCTAAATGTGAGATGTGTAGTTGTAAGCTCACTCAGAAGGAAAGAGTGAACAAAGGACTCAGGACAAGGTCTCAGCGATGATCAAGGCATCATGCCACTGCATCTTCATGCCTAAGATACTTATTAAGGATTGAAAAGGCAATAGAGAAAAATCAAGCTTTACTGAGAATGAAATCTGAGAGAAAATGTAATCAAAAGAGAAGAGCAGATTTTCATCTGCTTTACAGAAGAATCTAGCTGGAGTAATAATTTAAGAAAACTAAACGTTAAAACAAGTTAGACTATAGAACGGTTCACTCAAGTAAAACTACAGTTTTGGTGTCAGAGAGGAGGATCTGGGGAAAGTATGAGGTTTATTTATAGTTTCCAGATCTATCATTTATATCTGTCAGATGAGAAGAATTAGAAGGGAATTCCTAGAAAAAATACATCATCAAATAAAGCATAATGTGTCGCTTCAGGTCCCTGACAAAGACTATATGTTAAATAACATGTAGCTTCTGAAGATAGCCAGCCAATGTAGTGGTCTAGCCTTAAAATGTACACAGAGTGTTAATAAAAGCAACACAACTAAAAACCCCTTCTTGCCAGCTTATGTGTTGATAAGGCTGAGGCGTTTTAGAGATGGAGGGGGAGCAAGGAAACACTAGCAAGCAAAACAAGACGTCCTACTGTTAAACAGAATTACATTTCACCTAAAGCTGAGTTTATGCATACTTCTCCTGGTCTAAAAGTGTCTGAATACCTAGTAGCTCTAACCTAACTTGATTTACAGATTGTAAACTCTGTAGCAAGGAGTGGAGTCACACTCAACCTCAAGCCAGCATTTATTTCCCAGCTATGTTCAAATAAAAGAAACTCAAGTGGTACCAATCAGGATGTCTCAGTGCCAGATCTCCACTCACTGGGTGCCACCTTCTTTTTTCTGTCTATAAATATACCTGCATTGGATACCACATTCAAACTATTTGGGATCAGGGCTGCTAGGTGATTTTAGGATGATTGAAACTAATTAAGATTGCAAAATATTTATTTGTAATTTGGTTTTCTGAGGCTACACTGGCTTTAAATATAAGGAGTATGACTGTGTGACAGATATACATTGTTGATGGCATCCAAGCTTCCTGTTGTGCAATTGTTCTAATCATACAAATGATTTACAGAATACAATTTCTTTGGGATTTTCATATCTTTATTTTTTTATTTTTGTTGTTTTGTGTTGCTTCTAACTTGATATAGAAGAGTTTAACTGGATTTGATATTATTCTCATTAATTTCAACTATATATTTACTAATGAATTATAGGATTAAGCCTTTCCTGAGATATAATCTTAGAACCACAAATTACTACTACTAATAAAAGTATTTTAAATTTTGTATTGCTGTCTTTGCCATAGTGATAATAAAATGTTTGAAAAGAATAAACACCACTAAGTAGTATTGATCAGGAATTGCATGTAATCACAGAGAACTTTAAATGTGGTGTAAAAGGTTTGATGTCAATAATCTCATGTTCTTAATTATAACATTGAATGTAATATAGAGAAATTTTAAATGTTAATGCTTTCTATTATTTTTGTATCAACCATATACAAATCATGAATATTGATATAAGTGTTTTCATATATGTGAATTACCCTTCATTGTGTCTACTAAATCTTTATAAAATCATTCCCCTTGTTTTCCAAGATAGGGAAATTCACTGGGAAAATGCTACTTTAACAAAGACATGAACACACCTTTCCTACCTTTGCAGAGCACCTTATGTTGTTGCTTCTCTTGAGATATCTTTTCCACCACAGTCTCTTTCCTTATTTTAAATGCTGGTCCCAATTCACAAAGAGAAAAACTGAGTAACCATCTTCAATGCTGAGTAGTAAATTAATGTTCCCAATACAATAAAGAGGGGCAGTGATTACCACTTGACCATCTGTCATACCTGGAATTTTAGAAATTCTACTTTATGTATTGAACAAAAGGCAATAGAACAGCTAAGAGACAAACTGATGATCTATAGTGGCAGGATTGAGTGAGGGAGGGATATTAATGAAACAGAAATAGAAAGACCATCACCAACTTTAATGCTTTTTCTGACATCTTGTCTTGATAACATATGTAAATACATGCACATATATGTTTAATATGCACATATATGTACATATAAAATAATACAATCTCTACACATAATTCTTCTATAAATAACTGACTCTATACATGAGATATTAAACAGATATAATGATAGAATATTACTGGTGTTATGGTTTTAATGTAAAATACATAGGCTTATATGTTTGAACATGTGCTGGCCAAAGGTTGGTATGTTTTGGGATGGTTGTTGTACATCTAGGGGATGACGTTTCACTGAAGGAAATAGATCATTAAAAGTAGGCCTGGAGGTTTTGTGCCATAGCCCCATATCCTGTTTGCTTTTTGCTGAATGTGGATGCAATGCTACTGAACCTCTTTTTATCCTGCCACTATAGCTTTTTTGCCTGTCAACATATCTTCTTCATCATGATGGATTGTATCATATCTGGTACTCTAAATGAAAAACCTTTTCCCTTATGTTGCTTTTTTTCATGGCACTTTATTAGAGCCACAGGGAAAGAAATTAAGACAACTAGAAGTAGCCTCATATGTGTCCTTTGTTTGATTATTATCTATCCATATAATCACCAATCCTTATTTGCATTATGTGTTTATAACCCCTGTGTGAATTAATTATGATTTGAGAAAAAAATTTAAAAAAATGATATTAAAAAAAATAAAAACTAAAAGGAAATGAAAACCTAGTATATAATGAGGGTACTTTAAGGACACATCTTTATTATAGTACCTTTAACTAAAACAATTATATTTTCAGAACATGCAAATTAGTACAGTATCAAATCCTAAATCAGACAGAATCATCAGAGTTCTGTGAGTCACTTAAATGTGAATGTTTACGACAGTCAAGATCTTTCATAATTATAAGTGACTTTCACTTATAATTTTATACCTTCGTGTCCAGTTCATGACTGGTGCTTAAAAATCTTCACCTATTCTGTGGGTATCGGCTCACTACTGGTTGGTTATGGGCTACTGAGAATGATTAAAAGACACATTACTCTTCTGGAGGAGAACTCTCTGAACATCATGTGAGTGGAACTAAAAAGCCTTTTGTGCTGAGAGAAATATTGGGATTCTGAGAATGAGGAGGCCTCTGGGTATTTGTGTAGGAAGGACTCCTGGGTCTTTTATGAGTTTTTCTTTTCTCATCCCAACCTTCAGGCCTCTCATCACCTAGCATCCAGCCTCATTTCCTATCCCTCTGGAATTGAAGAGAGTTAGTTCCATAACCAACTAACAGGCCTATAAGTACAGAGAGACATGCAGATACACACATAATACTCTATAGAAACAAATTTAATGTATTTACTAGTGTTTTCCCATTTCTAGCTCTAGCCCACTCAAAAAAGTAACATGAAATGATTCTGAATGTTATGAATCCAACTTAATTCCACATGGTTTTAGTGTTTGCCAATGATGCCGTTATAATGAACTCCTCACACATAGGGATATGCACAAGCTTGAGAACACATACACTCACACATATGCACACACTTTCTCTCACAGACACCTCCATGTGGAAGCTGGTTAGATCTTCGAGAGAAGTATTGTAGAAACACAAAAAGTTCAAATTTAATTATAAACATTCAAATGTTTGAAAATGTAAACAAAAATAACACCAAATAAATGTAGTATTTTTTCTGACAAGTTTGAAATATCAAAATATCCCACTGTAAAAAGATAAAATACCAGCTAAGTGTGGTGGCACATGTCTTTAATCCCAGTACTTGGCAGACAGAGGCAGGTGGATCTCTGAGTTCTAGGACTCAAAGCTAGTTATCTAACACAGCCAGAATTGTTACACAGAAAAAAAAAATCTGCCAGAAAAAGAAGAGGAAGAGGAAGAGGAAGGGGAAGAGGAAAAAACTGTATTATTATATTCATTTTAAATGAACCCTAAAGGGCATGGAATGCATGGTTTCAGATAATCCTACCAAGTATCTATTGTTTCTAGCCTTTATATTGACTAGCCCATGCCTCTAATGGCAAAGGCAAAAGAAACTCAAATTCCAGACAGAAGTTTCCTTTAGAATCATTCAATTATCAAATGCTTATACCCTTATTTTTTCACAATTACGTTTTTATTTTTTAAGAAAAGACACAGATTTTTAGCTTTGCACATTATTAAGTAACCAACTGTTGGCCAGGTTCATAATATCATTTTCTTCATATTTTAAATGAGAAAAATTATATTCAGCTTAAAAGCCAATGTGATAAATTATGAGATAATTTTTATAAAGACTTAGTGAGGTTTCTCATATAGTAAAGGTAGCATTTGTTACTGACTCATTAGTAGCTTTATTAATATCTGGGTGGGGATTAGGTTTCATTCCTCCTCATGCCTATAAAATATTAGTGAATAGTATTCACATTTATTTTCAAAGGGATTGCATTATACATTCTGAAATGAATAGTGCTTAGATCCTTGAATATCCATGTTACTATCATACAAAATGAGATTACATCTGAGAGAAAAATATGTTCAATAATAAAGTACTGTCTATATTTATTGATAACATTATTAAGTACATTGTTTCTTTGGTGATCAAAACTACATGAAAAAGATAACTAAAATTTCATTTTCCTTCATCCATCCCACATCATCAGCTATCTGTTTTACACTATTTGTTCTTAGATGTGGTGACTTGCCTTCTAGGATCTGAAGGAGTATCTGATATAAATAGTTCCTCTAATACAAATTTGAAGGTACTTTAAAATATACAAAATTTCCTCTGATTAAAAATAATCCTTCAATATTTTCTTTGCATCTTTAAATAGTAGTGGTTATAAATAATTTAGGTGGTTTTAGAACACATGTGCTATGCAAGATTCAAAGATGTCACCAATAGCTATGAAAATGGTAGCTTCATTTCTTCTATACTCTGAGCGTACACTGACAAAACTATTGATTGTAAGAAATACATTACCTAGTGCAATTTCAGAACAAAGACAAAAATGACTATCCACATTTCCAGACCAGTTGTCAAAGGAAATCTGCCATTTATATATTGGCATATTTCTTTTCAAGGCTTTCTCCCTGGTTATGTGCAACATTCTGGGTTGTTTCATGGTAGTGTTTATAATACAAATATGGTAAAAATATCCATAATTCTACCTAGGGCACACCAACATTATGTATCATTGCTTGAGTTTGTGTCCATTAAAGCAGAAGTAGTGAGAGGCTAATATCAAGTGTCCTGGAAACCCAACTCCTTCTGGACTAGCTCTCAGAGTTCCTCACTAAAAGTTAAAAGGAAATTTAAATGCAACCTCTGAGGGCTCAAAAATGATTGTGCAAAAAACTTTGACTATAAGAACATATAGACTCCATAAATCCCTCATATGTAAATGTGTATATACCCCCATTTTATGCAAGAAATAGAAAAAGTCTAAGTCACTTACATCATTGTCCAAATAATGCCCTGCTTCTAGCAGATGGAATTATTCTCAAGTACATCTACAAAGCCTTAGAATTCTACAGCAAAATGTCAAGTGGAGGATGAGGCCCAGAACCTCTGCCCTTTCTCTTCTTCTTGCTCATATTTTGTCCGGGGCATTATTGATGGGACCATGGTCTGTTCATCTATATTCCCATGTGCATTTCTCATTTCATTCCTGGAAGCATGAAACATCATAGCTGCTCCTGATAAACCAGAACTAAGGAAAAAAAAATAACCTGAAGATCCCCTATATCCAGCCAAAGGCCATGAAAGCAGAAGGCAATGTGCTATGGCTATCTGGCAAGCCCTAGAGAAATGAAAGCATAAATTCTATTTGACACTTTCTGTTACCTCAATACTTTAGTTGGGGTCCCAGGAAATGCATGAGGGCATGCAGAGTGAGGAGGGCATTGGCAGAAGGGAAGAGGTTATTGATAAAGAATAGACTAATATGGTGTTCGGCACTGTCAATATCTGTGGACCATCCTTTGGGAATTATTGATCATCTCAACATGGTGTCATAATATGATCCAAGAATGGAATTGTGTGAGAATTCTAAGAGTTTGTAAGAAAACTATAAGAAAACAAAACAAGAGTCTTATACCTTCAATTCCTTCTAATCATGGATGTTCTCCTGGAGTATGTGCTTTGTGTCTCTTCCCGGTGTGGTACATAAAAGTGGGTTTAGTTCAGATCCCCATTGCTTCAGGCTTAGATTTTTCAAAACCTACTCTAATAGGGTTCTCAAATGCTTCAACCCCCTATTAGCTCATCATCCACATGTATAGGAGAAAAGATGAGAAATCAGATAAGGAGATGTGGACCAGTTTATAAGTAGTACTTTGGACTAATTCCAATCTCCATTGTCAGGATACCAGCCATTCAGTTCAGTAGTATCCAGATACTAAACAGGAATCAGCAGTGGTGGTATGATCCAGCAGAAATAGCTTATCATCCATCCAATTGGCACAAATAAGTGGGAGTCACCAGAAATAGCTAGAATACCAGGGGAAGTTCTCTGCCATGACTCTCTTAGTGAAGTGAAGATCATTGAAGATGGAGACCAGTGAAGTGTTGTAGGGCAAGCTATGCAAGCACCCTATCTGTACATTTTGAGTTCTATTTATACTTTCTTTAAAGACTATGTGTCCTCTCATAGGCCTTGCCTTACCAAAACATCACTTCAGCATGGTTTGGCCACTCTTTAGGTATTAAATTTTACATGTTTTTGGCTTCTTCTGGACTAAGATAAACAAATCTGCTGAACAAGTGCGGGTACTCTATAGCATCATAAAGTATAATGGTGAAGAAAGAGACAGACCCAGTGACCTTTGTGTTTTTAACACATAACACTGTCCTAATTGCATCAGCACACCACCACCATTTATCACTTTAATCTATCAGACCTTTAAAGATTAAAAAAAAGAACTTGTCAAATTTTTGCTGTTTTGAGACAGGGTCACACACTGTAGCCTATGCTAGCTTGGATTTCACTAAGTAGCCTAAGATATCCTTCATTTTGTGACAACCTCTTGCCTTAATCTCCCAAGTATTCAGATTATAGCATTAACCATAACACTCAGGAAAAAAAATCTTCTCTCATGATCTTACACATTGAGACATTTTCATTAGCTAAAAGAACCACCAGCTCAAGAAATAAAGTAGTACAAAGTAAGGAAATATCCAGCTTGTTTGTGGGACTTCTTGGCTATATTCTAGAAGAATACTGGGCAATGCTGTATATTCAGTAATGTACAATACACATTTTCTTGCATCTGGACTCTTAGCCATCTTAGAAAATGTAACATTTAGAGTTGCTTGCATCAAAATCACCTTATTACAGTTTAAGAATATCTTATTAATTTCTCAAAATCCATTTAACTTGGCCTAGTTTCAAATTCTGAAATAAGAATTTCATAACTCCCAAATTCTTGTTGTTATGTGAGTCATTATGTACTCACACAATTATGCACTCACTCTATTTCAAAGGCCATTCTGCTGCACTTAAATAAAGTTTTGTTCATAGATATAAACATAATATTTTGATGGAAAATATTATGAAACATAGCCATCTCTGCATTTACCCTGATGCCCTTTGCCAGTGCATGATCCATTTCTTACTAGCAGATGGGTGGATGTGGACCAGAGTAAAGTTCGTGAAGAACCAGGAATTCCATTAATGACCATCTTCTGGTTATCCATAGTATGACATTTGGAGCCAAGAGGAATAAAGAATTGAGTTTTCTCTAACCAGCAATTCTATGGCATTTCTGAGAGGCTACAACTCCTGATTCCCTGATTCCCTCAGGAGAATCAGTTTCTAGACTTTAACAAATTTAATTTCTGCTAAAATCCAATGGGAAGAAATCATCATTCATCATGCTTTCTAGCAACATGGCATAAGAAATGGAATATTAAATCAACAAGCAAGGGAGTGCTTTTACAATTTGCTCACTGATGTTTTCTTTTAAGATTTAATGTTTTATAATATATGCCTGTGTAGGTATGTGCATATATGTGTAGTTTCATATGGAGAAGCAAGAGGTGACAGATGCTTCTGGGGCTAACATCCAATGTGGGTGCTGAAAAAAAAAAACAAACTCAAGACCTCTGCAGAATTAGTAGATGCTTGATGTGGAAATTTCTGGTTTCTTTGGAGACTCAGTTGCATCATGTGATTTTTTTTTTCTGAAAACTGTCTTCTGAGAGGATGTTTTGCTGAAGCAGATTCATGGAAGATGTTTGGCTGAGAACTGACATACAGTGTTTATCTAGATGCAGCCTGGATGGGCATGTGATATTTTACTATAGTGGACACTTGAGAGAACACATGATTTTTGGAAAGAGTATAAATATAACCCAGCTGGCAGTGGACAAGGCTGGGTGGTATTGCTATGCCTTCCCATTCTTTGCTGCTTGTCTTTACTTCATAGCAAGAAATATACCAAAGAACTTTTGGTAGTGTTCTGGCAGCTTCTTGCTGCTTCTCCACACTCAAGCCAACCAGCAGAGTCTAGCAGCTTTTTCTGGATCCATCTTCCCGTGTTGATTCTTGAATGGTGTTTATGAATGAATCAAGATGCCACTGCTGATTCTTGAATGGTGTTTATGAGTGAATCAAGATGCCACTGCTGATTGCTATGAACTGAACTGCTGATATCCTGAAAATGCAGACTGGATTTACTCCAAAGAACTATTTCTAAACAGGTGCACATCCTTCATTGCCCTATTAACCTTTCCTTTCTACTACTTCTGGTGGGTGGTGGGCTTGGAGAGTGTTTAAAGCATTTAAGATCTCACATTAAAAGTAGGTATTGAAAAGATGCTCTTTACTTTTGAGCCCTCTTTCCTAATTTGACACTGAGTTTTTAACATACTGAATTATGTCTGAGACTCTTAACAACCACACAACCCAGTAAAGTCATGATCTGTGTCTTACAATAACAAGAAATAAAATTTGTTCAGTTAGTAACTTACAGAGTTGAAGTTTAAGCTTCAATGTTCACTTACCTTATCTAATAAACTACTGAAGCTTTAATGTTAGAGCTCACTAGTATAATCAGTTTACATTATACATTGATTTTCATGTTGTTTTTCCGATTGTCTGAACATTTTTAAACTTACCATGCTTAGGTCATCCTCTTGATTAACATCATGGGGAATAGAGACAATCTGTATGATCCCTTGTTCCATACTTGGACGTGAAATAGTATGTTGAATGCCCATGGGAAGTAAGGAACAGTGGGATCCAGAAATAAATGGTATAGCTTCCTGCCTTCAAACTATCCACAGTCAATTGGGACCCAAAGGAATATACTGGAAACAATATCGTGCACAAATCAAGATGACAGAAATAAGTCAGGTTCTCAGAAAGACATCATAGTGTTTTTTTTTAAGCATATCAGAGGTCTAGATTTTTTAAAAAGTCATGAAGAGGGAATATTCATGGAAGTGGATCAGTAGAAAAGGTTGAAAGAATCCAGGAAGATGCGATGTAATTAATGTCATTAAAGTACAGTATTTAAATGTTTAAAGACATTATGTTCTATAAGTAATATACAGTAATAAAAATGACAAAAGAATGCATTCTGAGTTTCTGATGGTTTGACCCCCATATGTGTGACTGTTTGGCCAATAGGGAGTGGCATGACTAAGGTGTGACCTTGTTGGTATATACAGGTTTTCCTTATTAGAGGAAATGTCTTACTGTGGAGACAGGCTTTGAAATCCGGCTGCTTGTGGATCAAGATGTAGAACTCTTGGTTCCTTCAGCAATAAGTCTGTCTGTACACTACTGTGTTTCCCACCATGATGCTAATGAACTAAACCTCAGCAATTGTAAGCCAGTCCCAATTAAATGTTTTCATTAAGAGTTGCTGTGGTCATGATTTCTATTCACAGCCATGAAACCCTAAGGATGACTGACTTTTAGGTATAAAGGTCCATACAAGTTATACTATGCAATTTGAAAAGTAGGCAAACATTGATTTTGAAAAGGACATATATATGTATTAGTAATTTGAAAATATTGTTCACTAAGCATACAGCCAAATTCATAAATCTTTTTTTGAACAAATAAAATCCTGCCCAATGTTTCTTGTTTCATGGGTGAGTATTATGTTAGGAAGCATTTTCTCAAGCAATTTTACACCCACCTTATGATTACCTCTGTCTTGATATAATTGGAAGAAGACAAAATTATTTCAGTTCCCCAGTAGAATGTGACAGGTCCAGGAAATCAGGTCCTCAGACAAGGAACTGTTAAGAGCTTCCAAGTCTCAAGAGCCAGTGTGCTCATGGTTAGCAAACCATAGGACGCAGTAGAAAAGTTAAATGATTCTCATTGAATCACAAGGGGAAAAATCCCTAGATAAGAAAATCACACAATGTCTCAACAGCCACAATTCCTATGTTGCTAAGCTGAAGTAAAGATCCAGATGGTCTCATAAATGGGGTTCACTGTACATGTGAGAACTTGGAGCTTATTTACTTATTTGCCTTTCTTTGGATTTTTGGGGGGATATTCTTCGTCAAATTCATGGCCTCTTTTTCAGTAATTGCATATATATATATATATATATATATATATATATATATATATATTTGTGTGTGTGTGTGTGTCTGTGTGTGTGTCTGTGTGTGTATGTATATGTATATATGCAATTATATATTATATATTGCATATATATATGAATATGTATATATATGAATATGACCTGTCAAGGCTCCATAATGTTACTTGTTTATATACTTTCAGGATGACCTTTGGACACTGGACAACAAATTAATTTGCTCTTCTCTAAGGAGAACTATCTTTCCTATTCTGAGCTTTATACAGCTGCCTGTTGTTTTGTAAGATTATTCTTAATGGACTTTTTTTGGATATGAAAATCATTACACAATAAATTGCAAAGCACATTTTCCTCATTTCCCAACTTTTCTCTTAATGTTAATATTATTATATAATGGGTCAAGTACAAAATCATTTGATTGTCACACATACAGTGAAATGAATATATAAAGTAAACAACACTACATGAATGCCTTATTTTAAGTAATTAACATTTATACTCCTTTACCATCTCTTCCATCATCATATTCCTTTTCTTCTCTACAGAGGTAATCTTTTTTATACACTTGACATTTTAACTTTTTGGTAGTTTTCTTGTAGCACAAAATTGGGTTTTATTATAGCATTTTCAAATATAACTACCAAATTTTTGCATTTTGCTTATCATATATCCACTCATCTACTATTCTTAGTGTAATATTTAACTATTTCCATTTGTAATATTCATCTATTCATCTATAGCATTTCACATCTATTTCACTCCCTATATACCATTATATCCCTCCTATGTTCTACTTTCTAAACATACATTCACACTGCATATACACGAAAAACCATATTTGTGGTATCTGTGCATCACAGTCAAGTATATGTCCCTAGTAACAGAAGTTGTTACACAGATTAGAAAGTATATCATATCATATCATATCATATCATATCATATATCATATATCATATCATATCCCATCAATCCATCTCTCTATCTTCTTATTTATATGTTTATTTATGTGTATGAACATAAATGTTCCATGACAGGCATATATAGGTTAACTTGTGAAGCTGGTTCTTTCCTTTTACTATTTTAAAATTAAAATCACCCATTTTGGGGACTTCCGGTTTGGGACCGAGCCTAGAGCAGGTCGCAGGCAGCAGCTCCGTACCCAACCGCAGAAAATCCAAGAAAAACAGGGACTCCCAGGAGCTTGAACTCACGCAGCATCCCAGGTAAGGAAATAGCAGCACTCACCCCAAACAGGGAGCAACAGGGACCCACTGGGACCCAGGAATTCGCTCCTGGCCTGGAGCGGGCTCCATCCGGTCTGGGCCCGAGCACTCGCGGATCCCGGGAGGCAGCTCTGCACCCAATCTCGCAGACTCCAGAGGAAGCGGGGCTTGCAGGACCTCTGTGCCAAGCAGGGTCTTGGGCTAGGAGGTGGCAGTGCTTGCCCCCGAACAGGGAGTGGCTAGGACCCACTGGGACCCAGGAGTTCACTCCAGGGCCCGGAGCGTGGGTTCCTTCCGGTCTGTGCCAGAGCAGATCCCGGGAGTCAGCTCTGCACCCAATCTCACAGAACCTAGAGGGAGCGGGGCTCTCCGTGGCTCAAGCTAGCTCAAGCAGTTTCTTAGGCTAGGAGGTGGCAGTGCTCGCCCCCAATCAGGGAGCATCTGGGACCCACTGGGACCCACTGGGACTCATTGGGATCCAGGAATCCGCTCCTGACCCGGAGCCCCGGCCCCTTCCGGTTTCCACCTGAGCACCAAGCACATCTTGGGCCTCATCTCTAACTCAAGCAGCAAAACCCATCCCAAACAGTTCTGACACAACCTAGATAATAGGAAAGACAGGCCCCAGTCAGAGACAGCACTGATAGCACAAAGGAGATCCAGATGGCGAAAGGCAAGCGCAAGAACACAAGCACCAGCAACCCAAGGTACTTGCCATTATCAGAACCTAGTTCTCCCACATTAGAAAGTCCTGAACTCCCCATATCACCAGGAAAACAAGAACCAGATCTAAAATCATTTCTAATGATGATGCTAGAGGACTACAAGAAGGAAGTAAATAACACTATCAAAAAACTTGAGGAGAACACAGGAAAACAGGATGAAGTCCTTAAAGAAACACAAAAATCCTTTAAAGAATTACAAGAAAACACAAACAAACAGATGAAGGAATTGAACAAAACCATCCAGGACATAAAAATGGAAGTGGAAACAATAAAGAAATCACAAAGGGAGACTATCCTGGAGATAGAAAACCTAAAAAAGAAATCAGGAGTCATAGACACAAGCATCACCAACAGAATACAAGAGATAGAAGAAAGAATCTCAGGTGCAGAAGATACCTTAGAAAATATTGACACAATTATCAAAGAAAATGCAAAATGCAAAAAGTTGCTATCTCAAAATATCCAGGAAATCCAGGACGCAATGAGAAGACCAAACCTAAGGATAATAGGTATAGATGAGAGTGAAGATTCCCAACTTAAAGGGCCAGTAAATATCTTCAACAAAATTATTGAGGAAAACTTCCCTAACCTAAGGAATGAGATGCCCATAATCACACAAGAAGCCTACAGAACGCCAAACAGACTAGATCAAAAAAGAAATACCTCCCGTCACATAATAATCAAGACTCAAAATGTACAAAACAAAGACAGAATTTTAACAGCAGTAAGGGAAAAAGGCCAAATAACATATAAAGGCAAACCTATCAGAATTACACCTGACTTCTCACCAGATACTATAAAAGCCAGAAGATCCTGGACAAATATCATACAAACCCTAAGAGAACATAAATGCCATCCCAAGCTACTTTACCCAGCAAAACTCTCAATTACCATAGACGGAGAAACTAAGATATCCCATGACAAAACTGAATTTACACAGTATCTTCCCACAAATCCAGCTTTACAAAGGATAATAGCAGGAAAGCTCCAATACAAGGAGGGCAATCATACCCTAGAAAGAGCAAGAAAATAATCCTTTTCCATCAAACCCAAAAGAAGATAACCACACAAACGATGTCTCCACTATTAGCAAAAATGCCAGGAAGCAAGAACACCCTCTCCTTAATATCTCTTAACATCAATGGACTCAATTCCCCAATAAAAAGGCATAGGCTAACGGACTTGATACGCAAACAGGACCCAGCTTTTTGCTGCTTACAGGAAACCCACCTCAGTGACAAAGACAGACACTACCTTAGAGTAAAAGGTTGGAAAACAATTTTTCAAGCAAATGGCACTAAGAAACAAGCGGGAGTAGCCATTCTAATATCGAATAAAATCAACTTTCAACTTAAAACTATCAAAAAGGATAAGGAAGGGCATTTCATACTTGTCAAAGGAAAAGTCAACCAACATGAACTCTCAATTCTGAATATCTATGCGCCAAATACAAGAGCATCGAATTTCATAAAAGAAACCTTACTAAAGCTCAAAACACACATTGCACCTCACATAATAATAGTGGGAGACTTCAACACCCCACTCTCAGCAATGGATAAATCATGGAAACAGAAACTAAATAGAGATACAGTAAAACTAACAGAAGTTATGAACCAAATGGACTTAACAGATATCTATAGAACATTTCACCCTAAAGCAAAAGAATATACCTTTTTCTCAGCACCTCATGGTACCTTCTCCAAAATAGACCATATAATTGGGCACAAGACAGGCCTCAAAAGATATAAGAAAATTGAAATAATTCCCTGCATCCTATCAGATCACCATGGTCTAAGGCTGGTCTTCAAAAATGACAAAGAGAATGGAAAGCCCACATTTACATGGAAACTGAACAACACCCTACTCCTTGATAATCAGGTAAGGGAAGAAATAAAGAAAGAAATTAAAAACTTTTTAGAATTTAATGAAAATGATGACACATCATACCAAAATTTATGGGATACAATGAAAGCAGTGCTAAGAGGAAAATTCATAGCTCTAAGTGCCTACAAAAAGAAACTGGAGGGAGCATACACTAACAGCTTGACAGAGCACCTGAAAGACCTAGAACAAAAAGAAGCTAATACACCCAAGAGGAGTAGAAGGCAGGAAATAATTAAACTCAGGGCTGAAATCAACCAAATTGAAACAAAAAGAACTATCCAAAGAATCAATAAAACCAGGAGCTGGTTCTTTGAGAAAATCAACAAGATAGATAAACCCTTAGCTAGACTAATCAGAGGGCAGAGAGACAGTATCCAAATTAATAAAATCAGAACTCAAAAGGGGGACATAACAACAGAAACTGAGGAAATTAAAAAAATCATCAGATCCTACTACAAAAGCCTATATTCAACAAAATTGGAAAATTTGGATGAAATGGACAATTTCCTAGACAAATACCAGTTGCCAATGTTAAATCAGGACCAGATAAACCATCTAAACAGTCCCATAACCCCAAAAGAAATAGAAGCAGTCATTAAAAGTCTCCCTACAAAGAAAAGCCCGGGACCAGATGGTTTTAGTGCAGAATTCTATCAGACCTTCAAGGAAGACCTAATCCCAATTCTTTTCAAACTATTCCACAAAATAGAAACAGAAGGTATACTACCCAACTCATTCTTTGAAGCCACAATTACACTCATACCTAAGCCACACAAAGACCCAACAAAGAAAGAGAACTTCAGGCCAATCTCCCTTATGAACATTGATGCAAAATTACTCAATAAAATTCTAGCAAACCGAATTCAAGAACACATCAAAACAATTATCCATCACGATCAAGTCGGCTTCATCCCAGGAATGCAGGGTTGGTTCAATATTCGGAAATCCATCAATGTAATCCATTATATAAACAAACTCAAAGAAAAAAACCACATGATCATCTCACTAGATGCTGAGAAAGCATTTGACAAAATTCAACACCCCTTCATGATAAAAGTCTTGGAAAGGTCAGGAATTCAAGGTCCATACCTAAACATAGTAAAAGCAATTTACAGCAAACCAGTAGCCAGCATTAAACTAAATGGAGAGAAACTTGAAGCAATCCCACTAAAATCAGGGACTAGGCAAGGCTGCCCACTCTCCCCCTACTTATTTAATATAGTATTGGAAGTCCTAGCCAGAGCAATTAGGCAACACAAGGAGGTCAAAGGGATACAAATTGGAAAGGAAGAAGTCAAAATCTCACTATTTGCAGATGATATGATAGTATACTTAAGTGACCCCAAAACTTCCACCAGAGAACTCCTAAACCTGATAAACAACTTTAGCAAAGTGGCTGGATATAAAATTAACTCAAGCAAATCAGTAGCCTTCCTCTACTCAAAAGATAAACTGGCTGAGAAAGAAATTATGGAAATGACACCCTTCAAAATAGTCACAGATAATATAAAATACCTTGGTGTGAACCTAACCAAGCAAGTAAAAGACCTGTATGACAAGAACTTCATTCCCCTGAAGAAAGAAATCGAAGCCGATCTCAGAAGATGGAAAGATCTCCCATGCTCATGGATTGGAAGGATTAATATAGTAAAAATGGCTATTTTGCCAAAAGCCATCTACAGATTTAATGCAATCCCCATCAAAATTCCCACTCAATTCTTCTCAGAGATAGAAAGAGCAATCTTAAAATTTATTTGGAATAACAAAAAACCCAGGATTGCGAAAACTACTCTCAGCAATAAAAGAACTTCTGGAGGAATCACCATCCCCGACTTCAAGCTGTACTACAAAGCAATAGTGATAAAAACTGCATGGTATTGGAACAGAGACAGGCAGGAGGATCAGTGGAATAGAATAGAAGACCCAGAAATGAACCCCCATACCTATGGTAACTTAATCTTTGACAAAGGGGCTAAAACCATCGAATGGAAAAAAGATAGCATTTTCAACAAATGGTGCTGGTCCAACTGGTGGTCAGCATGTAGAAAAATGAAAATTGATCCATACTTATCTCCTTGTACAAAGCTCAATTCCAAGTGGATTAAGGACCTCCACCTAAAACCAGCCACACTGAAACTAATAGAAGAGAAACTGGGAAAAAGCCTGGAATACATAGGCACAGGGAAAAAGTTCCTGAACAGAACCCCAATGGCCTGTGCTCTAAGACCAAAAATTGACAAATGGGACCTCATAAAGCTGCAAAGCTTCTGTAAAGCAAAGGACACAGTCAATAGGACAGAGCGGCAACCAACAGATTGGGAAAAGATATTCACCAACCCTACATCTGATAAAGGGCTAATATCCAAGGTATACAAAGAACTGAAGAAATTAGACTCTAGACAATCAAAGGACCCTATTAAAAAATGGAGCACAGACCTGAACAAAGAATTCTCAACTGAGGAAGCTCGAATGGTTGAGAAGCACCTAAAGAAGTGTTCAGCATCCCTAGTCATCAGGGAAATGCAAATGAAAACAACACTGAGATTCCACCTCACACCAGTCAGAATGGCTAAGATCAAAAACACAGGCGACAGTACATGTTGGCGAGGATGTGGAGAAAGAGGAACACTCCTCCACTGTTGGTGGGATTGTAAACTGGTACAACCACTATGGAAGGCAGTCTGGCGGTATCTCAGAAAATTGAACATAGCGTTACCTAGGGACCCAGCTATACCACTCCTGGGCATATACCCAAAAGAAGTTTCAACATACAACAGGGACACATGCTCCACCATGTTCATAGCAGCCTTATTTATAATAGCCAGAAGTTGGAAAGAACCCAGATGCCCTTCAACAGAAGAATGGATGCAGAAAATGTGGTACATTTTATACAATGGAGTACTACTCAGCTATTAAAAACAATCAGTTCACAAAATTCCTAGGCAAATGAATGGAGCTGGAAAATATCATCTTGAGTGAGATGACCCAATCTCAAAGGAACATACATGGTATGCACTCACTGATAAGTGGATATTAGCCCAAAAGCTCACAATTTCTAAGAATCTTCATATAGACCACATAAAACTCACATAGAAGAAGGAAGACCAAAGTATGAATGCGTTGGTCCTTTTTAGAAGGAGCATCAAAAGTTTCAACCAGAACTCCCAAAGTCTAAACCACCAACCAGAGAGCACAAAGGGAGGGACTCATGCACCTGTATAGGGAATTGAGGGTGACCTTGTTAGACTCCAGTGAAAGTAGAGGGCCAAGGTCCCCAAAAGTTTGGATCCCCTACTGTGTTGGAATTCGAGGGCAGGGAGATGGGACTGGGAGGATGTTTGGAGCACACCATCACAAAAATTAGGAGGAAGGGGTAGGGGATAAGGGATTTGGGGGGAGAATGAGAAAGGAGACAACATTGAAAGGTAAATACGTATAATACCCAATAAAAACCCCACACAGATAAAGGATTTAAAAAAAAGGAAGTCTATTTATTTTAAATTAAATTCAAAAGTTTCTAGGAGATGCACATTGGCTAAGATACTATTTTAAGCTCTCCACAAAAGAATTTAAATCTCTGTTCAATATTCTCAAGAGAGAGGTAAACCCTAACTTCCTCAACAGTTAATTGACAAAAGAGAGGTAATCTCACAAAAAGTAGAAAAAGCTATTTCTAATCGATATATCATATAGTCTGATTAATTGTCAGTGGAGCTATAAAAGTCCTTTGACAAAAGATTATTAATATAGATTTATATATCCTTAAATAAGGCCTTCATGACTCTCTGAGTGTGGAAGGAACAACTGTTGGCGCTTCTGCCCTGATTTTACAAGAACTCTGAAAAATTGGCTTTAAAAACAAAAGAGGGGAACGGTACCCCCTCAGAAGGAGTCCCCCTGAAATACTCTCCATCATGCCTTGTTCACTTTTCTCTCTCTAAAGCTGAAAGCTCATGGCAAATCTCTTGCTGACCATGTTGGTGACCTCGGGCACCACCAAGACCAACAAAACTTTGCCACAGATATGGGGAAGGACCCTTATACCCATAAAGGGAATGCCCCAGTCCCAGTTCCCTTATGGAGCCGAGGACTGATATGCCTGCCCAATACCACAGAAGGCACAGCTAACCGGCTACCACAAATATTAATGAAAAAAATAGATACCCTCACAAAGCCAGGCCCAATCATAAATAAGATGAATAACAATTTACATCCAGGGAAGAGAAATCTCCCTGAGAATCCCCTTCTTTTTTCTTTCCAGGTAAAATTGAATCACCCGTGATGCCTGCTATTAGAAGTTCTAACCCAGATGGACCAGAAGCCAGGAGCCTCGCCCTTACCCTCACCCCCTACCTTTTCCCACCTGCACAAGGTCCCCTGAAGCTGGGCAACTGCAAGATCCTGCTTGGCAACTGCAGATAGACTCAAAGCAGTGTACCATATCATCTGAAGAATAGCAGGGAGACCATAACTCAAGCAGTGTACCATATCTTCTGAAGAATAGCAGGTTGCAGTCCTCCTCGCCCCCACGAATAACCAGGACCTGCCGGTCGGGTCAAGTGGCACCCAGACGTGGGGCTCGAGGCACGGACCCATCCGGACAGACCCTCATTGAGAGGATGTGCGCACGACATCAAGATTGAGCAAGACAGAGATCATCGCCCGTGACCTGTCGTCCACGGAACCAGGTTGATGCTGCCATCAAGAAGGCAGTTGAAGTTCATTACCATCAGCTGAAAATTGCAGAGGATCCAGAAGTGACTCCGCAGGAGACTGACACAGCTGTCAGCTCCCCTGCCTCCCCCTACGGTCGACCCCTAGACTTCCACGCCCTCCAGAAGGGTTCCTGGTATGCCTGGCTTTGCCCTCATTTCTCTCGCTAGAGAGCTTGGCCTCTTGATCACCACAACAAAAATTGGCTTTTTCCTAAACCAAGGCCACCCTTGATATGGCCGCTAACATTGGGGAGCCTTCCTTTATGACAATATTACACCCCAAACTGACAAATGGTTGGTAACTTGAACATTTACAAGAGACTAGGATGGCTGTGAGTTAGTCCAATGACGGGATTATTGTAGGTCCACTTCCCAGGGGCCCACCCAATGCAGCCGAAAAGGAGTGCGTGGTGCTGGGAGTGGGTGCAGCCTACATGGCCTAAGACAGGGCTCTCACCCTCCTTTCACCCACATCAGAGTCCCTTGACGTTGCCCATCGTTGACAGCCTAAAGCCTTCGACCATCGATGTGACTCGTCTCACATCAGTGTTTTGGAGTTGTGAACTTGTCTAAGACCCCCCATAATTAGACATCCAAATTCAAAACTCACATAGTTGGGATTGAACATAAGACGCCTTCTCTAACTAAACAGAGAAGGGGGAGATGCCAGAAGCCAGGACCCTCGCCCTTACCCTTACCCCCTACCTTTCCCCACCTGCACAATGTCCTCTGAAGCTTGGCAACTGCAAGATCCTGCTTAGCAACTGCAGATAGACTCAAAGCAGAGTACCATGTCTTCTTAAGAATAGCAGGGAGACCATAACTCAAGCAGTGTACCATATCTTCTGAAGAACTGCAGGTAGATCATAATTCAAGGCAGTGTACCATATAGACCATGACATGTTTCAAGGCACAGGCCAAGAAGATTTTGTACTTTTCCACCACCTGGACCCTCTTACCCCCTCCCCTTGTAAAACATGCTATAAAAAAAAGCATTTCATGTTCAAAAAAAAAGAAATTAAAAAAAAATATGTACAAAGGAAGGATAAAAAAAAATAAATTTATTTAAAACATAAAAAAAAAATCACCCATTTTACGTAGTCTATACTTCACAATTTAGTTTAGCGCCATTGTCCCTCTGTTGTGGTCTTGTTTTCCATTATGCATCTGCAAATATATTCTTCCTTTCATTTTATACTGTGCACTAATTATTCCAATGTATTAACTTCTACATCTTTGTTTGTATGAAATATTGGTCTTTAGCATTCTCTCTCCATGTGAGGTTCATTTTATGTTGGATATATCATCTTCAAAAATGTAAGATAAATGGTGTGCTGGCTTGTAAAAGTGTCATTCACTTTATTTATGAAGTTTTTAAAACTTTGTATTTGTGCATGTGTTTCTCTATGTGACTGTATGCCACATGCATGCAGATTCTATAGAGGACAGAAAAAAGCATTGTGTCTTATTGAGCTGGAGTTATAGGTAATTAAAAGCCTACTAACATGGGTGTTTGAATCCAAGCTCAGGTCTTATGGAAGAACAATGAGTGCCCTAAACATCTGAGCTACCACTCAGATCCTATGTAACTATAGAGCATTATGTGACATAGTTTTTTACTATTGTTCATTGCAAATACTTTATAACTTGCATTGTCCTTCTTAATCTAGAATTACAAATGTATCAAAATTAATAACTATATATATTCCACTCTTCCAATTCATTAGGAATTTGTAACTTTATTACACTATAGTTGCAAAATAATTAGTACCAATGTTAAAGCGTCAAAGTAAAAATTTGCTGAAAGTGTACTTATAATTAAAATGAGATAAGTATAATAAATGTAGAAAAGTTTGTAAAATGATAATATTGATTATGCAATTAAAGGCATTGATTATTTTTATGTTACAGAAGAATTTAAATGTTCCACTCTTTTCTTTGATATATTAAGTACCTTAAGTAGTAAGAACATTACACTATAGTATGAGAATTTAAATGTTATTTTTCTATCAATTTCATTGAAAGTCTGAAGTGTATATCCCACACATTTTTATCTTTCTAGATTCTGATGTTATATCATGGATCAAATATTTTATTAAGTACTAGGAATTTTATCTCCAGAAAATATTCCCCATTTAGAAAATAATACATATGCATAATTCTGGTAGTTCTTGACTATATTTTAATATAATAAATATATTAATACATTTATATATTATTATTACTCACATTTTAAATTTTTATTATGCATTTTCTTTTAATCTCTTTGTCTTTGTCTATTGATTTCTGTTTCCTTTCCTTTGTACTTCTTGTCTGATTTTGCATGAACTGAGAGAATTTTATATTCATTTTTAGATCTAACATTGAATCAATACTTATTAATTTCTTCAGAATAAAAAAGAGGGCAAAAATTTCAATTTTGTGTATGTATAAAAAATATTCTTAAAAAATGAAACACCTATTTCTTTCAATATTCTAAGGGTGAATACATGACAGACAACTTGAGTTTGTTCCAGTAATGGGTAACTGTTTTAACACTTAAAAATAATCCAGTTTAATTTATAACATTATCAGATTCAAAGGGTGTTATCAATAGATTCAGGAATCTCTTTCAATAGATTTTTATTTTTCAGAATGTTGTTGCAAAATATCAATAATAAAAACTATCTTCATCTAACTTTTGGTTTCTACATTTCTTAATCATAAGGATAAAGTGTAAAAAGTTCCTGAAATTAATTAGAAAACAATGAAACCTAAGATGACTTTAGATTGAAATTATGTATAGGATTTTCTAGACAGTATAAAAAAGAAATAATAATAATAATAATAATAATAATAATATTTATATATTCAAGAAATAGGATTGTATAGACATTCCAAAGTATCTATAGAAAAATTATAAATATGGAAAGTTGTTTGATATAAACTCAATACATAAAAATCAATTGGATTTCTCTGTAGAACCACTAAGCAGAAAATGAAATTGAAAAATCAATATCATTTACAGCAGCATCAAAGAACTAAATGTCAAGGATAAATCTTACAAGGATGTGTGAGACCTCTAGGCAGAAATCTATAAAATATCACCGAGATAATTTAAGGATCTACAGGAACAGAAAGGACCTAGCATCACTTACAGCATCAATGTGTATTAGACAATATACCGTTTAAAGATTTATCAATATTTTCCAGGCTTATTTGTAGTTTTACTGTAATTTCAAAGAAAATTGAAATGAGCTCTATTCTATTTTCAAAAATAACTAGCTGGTACTAAAGTTCATGTGTGAACTTGCATAGCCAGTAATAACCGAGGCGGGTATAGAAAATTGATTTACTTAATGTGCAAGAATTACAGAGTTAAGTTATATAAAGAATTAATAATTCCAGCTCCTGTGGAATTAAGACATGAAGATCATGAGTTCCAGGTCAGCATAGGCTTCTCAGCAAGTTTCAGACCAATCTAGGTTACACAAAGAAATACTACCTCAAAATAATAAACAATGATCAAAGAAAAGCAGAAAAACAAAGAAGCAAAAAACCCTAGCCCATCATAAATCACTAACCACATGAAAATAATTCATTAGAAAATGGGTAACAATTCTAACAGATTATCGAAGAACAGGTTACCAAGATGTCAAATAATCATGAAAGTTATTGGGAATTTTCAGTGGGAAGAAAGAGATAAATTACCACTAAATACAATGAAGAATGGCAAGATATTAACTAGAGGCTATGTCAGCAAAGGATGCCTATAAAGCAACAGAAATTAACTAATAGTTTGAGCAGAAGAATAAATTAATTATACTCTTTAGAAAAACAAATGATAAATAGTAAGTAAATACCAGGAAATCTTTTGGATTATTTATCAAAATGAAGGATAATCTGATCACATGATCCAAAAATACACCATAGAAATGAACACATACTTAGGCAATATAGCTACCACAAAGTTCAAGGAAGGATTATTTCCAATACTCTAAAAAATAATCAAACCAAAATTCATTCATAGCTGAAAGAAGAAATTATACTCCTGTAACTGAAATATTCATATAATAGATACATGATTGTGATATACATATATGATCATATATCAGATATATGATCATATATGTATATATTATATGTAATAAAAAAGACTAATTTAAACTATAGTATTCAGGAATAAAATAGTGAGTAAAATAAAAATCTTAGCAGGATTTTTATATTTATTTTATTCTTGTGTTGGAAGTGAAAAATAGGTACATCAGTATATATCTTCAATAAATCAAGGAATATCTCCTTTAATATAGATCACAAAGGGGCAAGAGGCTTCTGATTTACTAACCATGTTCTGTTTATTCATGTCTCATTACCTGGGTGGAACTACTTAAACAAATTGAATGACACATTTATATTTCTTTATTTTAACATATATGCGACATATCTGTAACTAAAAATTTTCCTACACTGAATTTCTTTGGAAGAAAAGAAGGAACACTGCCTGGAAAAGAGATTACCTACTTTTCCTATATTTTTTTTAATGCAAGTTACATAGCAACCCAAGAATCATGAGAAGGGAATCCATTAAATTAATTTAAGTATATTTGCTTTCTTGGCTAGCTGTCACCAACATTTTTCAGGTGTCAGACTGAAGCCACTAGCTATCTCTATGTATCAGCAGGATCTCCTTGAAGGCTATGTCAGTTGGAAAGAGCAGAGCAAATTTCATCAGTAGGATGTGTAAGAGACTGTTTCAGAGGTAATGATGTACCCTGACCCAGTGACTACTGTTACTGTTTCCCTGCTAATCCCACTTCCAAACTTACTCAAGGCAAGAATATTAGAGCTCTATAATGGTGCAGACAGGTATTTTTGCTTTGCCCACTACCTCTTTTCCCTTGACAATTTTCTTCTGTTAGATGTATGGTGACATTAGTAGGCTAGTGTCTTAGTTAGGGTTTCTATTGCTTGAAGAGACACCATAACCACAGCTACTTATATAGAGGAAAACATCTATTGGGCCTGGTTTACGTAGACTTATCCCATTAATATCATTGTGGGAAGCATGAAGCTATTCAGTAGATATGATAAAGGAGAAGAATCCACAAACTCTACATCTGGATCATCACAGGGCAGGGGAGAGAGGGGGGAGGGAGAAATGGAGGGAGAGAGAGAGAGAGAGAGAGAGAGAGAGAGAGAGAGAGAGAGAGAGAGAGGGAGGGAGGGAGGGAGGGAGGGATAGAGAAACTGACTTGACTTGGCTTGAACATGTGAAACTTCAAAGACCACCCCCCGTGGCACACATTCTCCACACTCAGAGCAGATGATCCTTTCTCATTTAACCCAAACTAGAACCATCCTCAGAGTCATACTCAAAGATTTGTCTCCTGCTTGTAGAACCTGTTGAGTTCATAAGCATCAATCCTGAAGTCACTTTTCAATTATCTTTCCACTCCAACTAAGTTCCAGATCCTGGAGTCAGACTCGATATCTTTTTTGTCTTAAACTCAGCATAGATATTTCAACAACTCCAGTAAACTCTTCCTTGAAAATAGATGCAGGTTCTAGCTATAACCAACCAACTTTATGCCTTTAGATCTTTACAACACACACACACACACACACACACACACACACGACCCCACACATATCTACTGGTGTTTTTCTCTTCCTTTCAACCATTTTTGATTCTTACAAAAGTACGTCAGCCTTATGACATGCATATCTTACTGCCTTCCAACCCATCTCTATTTCTCTCTTTCATCCATAAGCAAATACTTCACCAGCATGTCTCAGGATCCACCTGATTTGGCTCTTGAAAACGTCTGTGCCCTCCTAGCCTGTGTCTGTTCTTATCTGCTGTGGCCACAGGGAATTCCAGAGTAAGGGCATTTTTTGTTCTACCATCATTAAGACTTAACACAATACCTTCCCAGGCTTCCTTAATACAAAAATAACTGCTTGTCTTGTTTTTCCATGTATGCCCCCTTTGAGAAGTGAAGCCACATTTTAAACTTTTATCTTGTGTGTATTCTCTCTCTTTATCAATGATATTAACTTTAGAAGGGCAAGTATCTTTCTGTTTTAATTATTAAACACCCTCCATACCTATACAATGGTTAGCATATACTGAATAAATCATATTAAATGAATAGGTAAATAACTATTTATCAAAATAGACTATGGTGACAATTTCCAAAGGGTTATTATTTTCATAAAATAGAATTTTGGAATAAAAAGATTTGTTAAATTTGCAACTAAATTTTTTCCACTTAGAGTGTCAGAAAATCCATTTTCTCTTTGATAGATGTTAGGAATTCATATAACTTAAAAGCAAGTATTTGATTTTATTTACCAGGATTCACTCAACACACTTTATTATGAAATTGTGCTATGTAAATATATAACCATTTCTTTTTTCAATTTTATATCATATATATGATGTAAATATAAATCAATAGTACCAGTAAGATAGAAATCATTTCAGTTATGAAAGAGTATTTGAGAATATAAATTGGATTTATCACCATACTCAATTTTACTGAACTAGGTCCTGTTTTCCATGGTATCTAAAAATAAATGGCTTTACTTGCCAAACTAAAAAATAAAAACTATAAAATGAAAGAGTGCAAAAAATCAATTGTGATAGTCTCAGTGATAGTGATAGTTAATTCCTCTGCTCAAATTATTAGTTAATTTCATAATATTATGCCATGTAATATTCCTAATTTTCAAATTTTTAGATTAATAATTGCAATTAAGTTATACTTTAAATTAATGTTAAATATACATTATTCAAAAATCTTGCAAAACCATAAGTTGACTTTGCAAATCCCAACTGAGCACTAGCAAGGAGACCTGAGTTCTACTTCTATCTCTACTGCAAATTATTTGACATAAATTACAATTATTTTGATTGTGCCTACACAAAATTTGATTGTTCTATACACAAGAATATGTTTCTAAATTCCATTTGATTAACTTTTTATATGGTCCAGTTTTCTCATTTATGAAATGGTGGCAGTATTTGAAAGAATTCGAATGATTTCTGCTTCCTGCTTACCAAAGTGCAGTTGTTGGGAAAATATTGGTCCCTTCGCCTTTAAGTGTCTGTTTCAGTGCAGTGCATTTGGCATTACAAAACAAGCTGCAATTATAAACTATGTGAAGTAGTCTGACATGAATATATGTGTGATTCATATATGCCAAGTTTTCCTTCACATTTTTCTATTACCTGAAAGCAAATTGCAAAACAAAGCCTTTACTTGAAGCTCAATTACCACTGCTGATTCTAGCAATTTTCTCTGTAGAGCAGGGATCAGAAAGCTTTTTTTTTTTTGAGCCAAGTCCTAATTTGCCATAAAATCTTTGAACCATATCTGTACTTTATTTTTATTTTTCAATATGAAGAAAATTTAAATGTCATCTAGGTAAGAGTAGAAAAAGCTTTTCAAAATACTAAGAGCTAGGGCATGCTAAGACATTAGAAGTTCGTTATAGAAGTTTAGTCACCCTGAAACACTGAATAACAATCTGCTACTTCCTTATGTCTGAGCTGTGCTTGAGGGACACAGATGGAGTGGTCCTTGGCTCATGAAAGCAGCAACACATTAATAGCATCTAAGAGTGGTAACTACTCTTTCTTCCTATATTACATTACAATCAGGTCAGAAATATGATTAGATACTATAGTCTCTGTGATGTCTCTGAAAGTTAAACTTGTTTCTGTAACAAAGTATCTTTGTTCATTATGACTATCATACAAAGAGACCATCAAGCATAAAAGCTAATTGGACAGGATCATCACAAAAGAAACACATTTGTTGATACAATTTGCATCTTACTGGCAGTCTTCAAACATCCTTGAATAAAGACAAAGTAGCACTGTTGGGATGTGGCTCAGCATTTAGGACTAGCTTAGAGAGAGGCCTTTTCGGTGCTTGAAGGTGTGTTTTCTTTGAAAGATGATAGTCCTTTCATTGCCTAGCCATGACCTTAGATTTTTCTTTATCATTTGCTCTAGACATGAAATATTACCTTTTTACTAAATCATGGAAATGAGGCCAACTGTTCGGAGACTGAAACTTTCAAATTTGTGAACCAGAATAAATATTTGTTCTTTATGAGCTGATTCTTGTAGTTGCAAGATGTAGTAATAGAAATCTAAAAATTCTTTTTGTGCATCTAAATGTAAATAATATAATCTTTTAAAAACAAAAACTACTGGGACCACATGAGCATGAGGGCTTATTGTCTATGTAAAAGCATTGTTATGAGGGCATCTTCTTTAATTCCCAACCTTAGAGAGGCAGAGGAAGGCGAATTAGTGGAACTTTCTGAATAGTGAGCAAGCCAAATCAGTGAGCTCCAGCTTTAGTAAAGGATATAAATGAATGAATGAATGAATGAATGAATGAATAAATAAATAAATAAATAAATAAATAAAGCAAGCAAGCAAGCAATAATGGAAGAGACCCAACATTGAACTCTGCATAACCACATATATGTACATACATATGCACACACATAGAACACCCACACATAGGAGCACTAAGAATGGCATCTTAAAACTTCTTAATAACTGACAACTAACATTACCAAAACAATAATGCCAAACTAAATAGCAACAAAGCCTGGCTGTTCAATTCTAGTTGATATCTGTGCATTTGATTAAATGTAGGTAAGTCTTTCAGTATCTCTTTGTGCACAAGAGCCAAAAGATAGATTTCAGATGACATTTCACACACACCTCAAGGTTCCTGCTTATCCATGATTTGCTCTGATCTTGTAACTATGGAAAATTTCTTAACTAATTGCTATCAATGCCAATACAAAATCTCACAGTCCTGGATTTGGTTGGTCCTATCACTTCAATCACTGAATAACTCAGAGGAAAAAATATAATAATGGAGTTGAAAAAGTAAACATTTTGTGGAAAGAGCCTCAAAACCTAATGTCCTACCTGAGTTTTACAATAAATGCCTAGTCTTATTAATAATATACCCATGTTCCTCTAAAGGATCTTTGATTCTTATTGTATAATATGTATAGTGATGAGACTTGATATCCAAGGCAAAGAAATAAAACATACAAATGAATAAAAAAATTTAGACCATATATAAGAAGATAAATAATAGGAACAAGAAAACTAATCAATTTAACTATGAAACAATGTTGAAACTGAGGAAATCAATCAATGAAATAAATCAATAAATCATATATTCAATGAAATGTGAGTCTGCTAGAGAAATTCAGCCTAGCAAGGCTTACATGGTAATTTTTAAATAATAGATATACATACACATGAGCTTGCATTGGTATGACAGATTCTCAAACAAAACCATATATTAACTACTTTCCAAGATTCCGTAGGGGGTTCACTGTCAAGTGACATAGTACAATTTCTTCAAAAGATGTTTTATATATCACTAGTTATTTATATATCATTTTAGTGGGCTAATTCAATTTTAAATGATATATAGATACGTGTGTCTGTGAGTGGGTAAGAGCAGGGTGATTTAATGAATCAAATCCATTTTCCCTCTATAATGTCAAGCCAATAGACAGCAACAAAAGTTTCAACTGTCATCCTGAGGTTGTGATCTCATCCTACAAACAAATAAAAGCATCGACACTCACTATAACCTAAGTTCTCTAAGAACATATCCACAAGACTGAATGTCTGATTAAATTTGTCACCTTAAGAATCAATGCATACAAATACTTGTGTGCTCTCTAGCAACGAGACACAAAACTGCTTAAAATTTAAAAAAAAAATGGCAAAGGGGAGAATTATGTTCAAAGTCCTGCATTATACCTAAGCAATCATGGCAGCTCTATTATTATGCAGAGAATGGTCAAAATCAGCCTTTGGCTTACTCTCTGATAGTAACCCAGAGATATTTTCTATTATATAGAGTGAATATCAGACAAACATAATATGTGAGGCAAATATTCTTCCTTTAACATATTTCCAGGGCTTTAAAAAGGTTCATATATAGTTAAAACTAAGTAAAACACTATTATATCTTTTACAAATATGGACTAGTTATAAAGAAAATCAAAATAACATTTAAACCAATAAAGTTTAATACCAATAAAACTCATTTCAAATATACTTTTTAAAAAAAAGGACTAAATTTCTCACTATAATATCCAAGGTGTAAAAAGCAACAAAGGATGTATAGGGGGTTGTAGTAAAATCATTTCAAATTTGGACATAAAATTACCACTGTGACTAGTAACAAAGAATTTAAATCAAAATGTTTTCAATCCTGCATTACACATGAGCCACTGTAAGATTATCACATTCATTATATACTTTAAATTTGAAAACATCTTAGAACATGAAGAAATATCATCAAAACAAAATTTTCTTTGGCTCTCTCAAGAAAGAGCTAAGGGAGGAGTTGAAAGCTAGTGTAGTAAGTAGTGCCAAGAAGTAAGGCAGGACTCATCTGAGCTAATTGCCGGTGGCACCACACAGACAAAGAGGTCAACATAAAAATTAAAGAATAGGTACAAGTAGGATGGAAAATTCCTTAGTAATTTCAACAATTTCAAGAATTACTGAAATAAGTACTGTCTTTCAGATAAGAACATTGAGGCCAAGAGAGGAGTTACTTAACTGAGGAACTATTTCAAAATAGACACATAAGTACATGTTGGACTTTACAAAATAAAAACATTTTTAAGATCACCATATTCTTCCCAGTGCCTTTGTTGTTTTTTTTTTGTTTTTTCATTTTTTGTTTTTTAAATAGGAAAAGAGATTCATGATCTCATATATAACATGTTCTGAAGAAATTAACTTCTCCTGCAAGTGCATTTTAAATAATGTCATCTGGAGTATGGCTAAGGAATGTGTATCAGGAGTGATGGGTATGCTGTTTTCCTCGCAATCCATTACATTATGTCATCCCAATAACAGGCTGTGAAATGCGTATCAGTTTTATAGATGAATAGCTTACTCAAACTTACAATTGTCTGCTCTTATATGTCCACTCACCCAGACATTGCCATTTGTAGGTAATCTGACCACTAGTTCATCAACTATTCAAACCTGAACTGTGGTTAATAGCCTGTTTTTTGAGTGTATTATCCACAGGTGAGCAATACTGTGGAGACATTTCATGGTATTAACATAGATGTTAATAGTGTGTGGAATTTCAAGATCTGCTTTCCAAAAGCTCTAGGAGAGTTTATAGTCCACAGACTCAGGGATGCTCCATTACCCCTGTTTCCTTATAGACCATCATTTCCCCTGAGTGTGAGCTAGACCTGGTTGACAGCCTTTCAACAAATAAAGTAGGATAAACGTGAAACATGTCACTTCTAAGACCTATTCAAAGAGTTAATATTTTTCCTACTAGGCCAAAAACTAGTGGACCAGTGAGAGATAATTTGCTGTCTTTTGTTCCCCTCTGTGAACTGAAATTTCAGTGGCAGTAGTTGGGCCTCGTCATCAGTTTATGTTAGGTGTGCAGGGATTAATTATCTCTTTGGTTCTTAGTTCACAAACACACACACACACAAAGGGGGGAGGAGAGAACAAGTGTGTAATCTTATCAAATGCACGAATAAATATGAGCTTCGTTCTATAGCTCAACTCCCCTTTCATTGCTATGCTGAAAAGAGCTGCAAATTAGTAAATATTTTCATTTTGGCTTGATTTAAATAACACAGTTCACACTGGGAGCTAATGCTATAATAGTGAGGGATTCACAATGTATGTGGGGAAAAACCACATAAACCACAGTGATACTGTAAACTAATGAAGTTAAATAGAATACATAATCATCAGATTTGGGAAAGGGTTATGGGCCTCAGTGCTGTAACACAAAGAAATAAAACACATGGGGAAAAACAAGCACGGAAGACCATGGTGTGCTGGAAGAGGAGGATATTATCCTAAATTGTTGAGGATAGGACACTAGGAGGAAATACTTTTACAAAGAAAGTGAGTAAAGATGGATGCAAGCTGGGTGGAATCTGATAAAAGGACTCAGCATTAAATATGATTTCCTTAGATAACATGGCTCATATGACTGAGAATAATACCATTATCACAAACTTCTATTCCAGTTATGAAGACAATGGCTTTTTCTGTGGCTAAGATTGGTGGTAAGTTATTTCCCATAAAAGCTTACAGGAGAGGTAGGCATCTCCATGTGAGTGAGCTTCTATCATCTCTACTGTACCACTACAGGACCCTAGATTACCTTCTCTAGGCTTTCCTCGTGGATATGCTGCAAGAAAGTACTGAAGGAAACTCAAGAGTACATGGTCAGCTAAATTTGTCCTTGAGAATTTCTACACACACACACAAGGGTAGAGAGAACAAGTGTGTAATCCTATCAAATACACAAATACATATTAAATATATGAAACTATATACAAAGAAATGAATATATGATGTGTTATAAATCTCATACCAGTAAACTTTAAGATGCAGATAGATATTGGTCTAAATGTATAGAAGGATAGGAATAGAATTCCACAGGAAGGAATTCGAGCAGACAGCCTGTGTGTATCAGAAACTATAGGTGATGGAATCAAAATGTGATGTTTATTAGCCTGGATTCAAATTATATGCACAAAGTCAAACTGAGGTCTGTCATAGTATCCCCAATTCTCAGAGCTATAAAGTAGGAGACTCACTCTACTACTGCAATTTTAGGGACCGTTGTAGATGACATTCCACCCCTAATAGGGGTGAAAAGCCTTGTGTCCTCATAAAAACCTGTTTCTGACTGAAGTTAGCAGCCTAAATATAATAGGGAAACAAATGGCCAGTAAAGAGATAGAGATACAGCTATAGGACTTCATTAATATCTCTCTGTACTACCTTGTCTGCTGCTTTAAATGCTGCATTTGTTCTGAAAGGCTGATAAACTGAGTTTGTGTGCTGTCATTTTTTTTGAAGCATCCATATCTGAGATATTAAGCTAGTTTACTAACAATAAGCACTTGGCTTTCAAATACTTCATCAATTTCTCTGACAGCAGTACTCAGCGTGCTGGGAACCAATGAGCTCACAGGCTGCATCTGCCTTATTAAACCAGCAGAGCTGACAAGAGGTAATTTGGAACAGCTTAATATGATTTGTGGGTACTTCTCGTTTCTCGTCCCTGAATATGTAGCACACTCCTTCTCCATTGCCTTCTTCTCTGTGTCTGTGTTTATTCTTACTATCTTTGAATAGTACTCTTCTGTTGATACCCCTCTGAGTCACCCATAAACATCTTTCAATGAGGGTGTGGAAGTGAGACAGAAGAGAATCATAAGAGATAGTTCTCACCTGAGTCATTACTCTAGAACAGGCAAAATACCTCCAAGTTTAATTTATTGCAAAAAATGTACAGGTTTGGTATAAATGCACTCCAGAGCAACATGAGATGTACTCATCTTAAACATGCTGCAAGCTAAAAATTGAAATTAATTACTTTTTTTTTTTTTTTTTTAGTTTTTCGAGACAGGGTTTCTCTGTGTAGCCCCGGCTGTCCTGGAACTCACTCTGTAGACCAGGCTGGCCTCGAACTCAGAAATCCACCTGCCTCTGCCTCCCAAGTGCTGGGATTAAAGGCGTATGCCACCACTGCCCGGCTACATTTTTTTTATTTACTATATCAGGCAACCTTATTTACAGAAAAATTTCTACCACTAAATCATTTCTTGAATATATTGTGTTCTAGCTCCAAATGGTTGTGTCTGAGCACAGAGAAGGTGAACGAATAGTAATATAAGGGATAAGATTGGGCTCTGGAGACATTATGGGAACTATCGTGTTTCATGTTCTATATTATCCAGTTGTTTTCACTTCTAATTTTCTTCATGTTCACAGTGAACAAAATGTTATCCTGCGTGCTTATGTCTTCATCCCTCACCAGGTATGCTGACACACAGTCCAGAGTTAGGAAGTTCTCTGCTAATCTAGCAGTTCCAGGGACAGTAAAATGAGTGTAATATAATTTTTTTCCCAAACAAAGGCCAAACCCACCTCAAGGATGGCAATTCTACAGATTTCATGTTTAGAGTTCCTGATAACCCTGAAATATAAAATGAGACAATGTCTACGAAATCACATGATTCTGTCATATAGACATAAGCCACAATAATGTCCCTCCTTCTGTTACTTGTAAAATATGAATGCTTACAAGCCTTGCCTGGAGTTGGACTCTATGTGACATTCACCATTGATACAGGCATTCCTCTTCTGTATGTACACAAAAGCCCAGGCAGAGAAATCACCCAGGCCGTTAACCTATCTGAGAAACAAGGTTCACATGACTTTTTCTTCTGAGCCCAGTCCTGCTGAAAAGACTGACTCCTTTCAGGCCACCAAACAGTATTCCTCAACAAACTGCAAGCTGTGCCTTGGAGAAGCACTCCTTTAGAGGAACACCATGTTTTCAAAGTGAAAATGAACAGGAGAAATAGCGAGAAAGAATACAGGTTTTTGATAGGCAAGCTGAATTAAGCCACCTGGACTTGTGTGTGGCTGGCATTTCTCCTGTGTTTTTTCTCTTTCACCATCTAAGCAAATTAAATGTTAAGGAAAGCTTCATAATATTTAAGTATACTTTAAAAGAATGAACTAAGTTAATATTGACTGACTCTTCTGCTTAGCATGGGGCTGGAGATGGAATTCTGAAATATTTTTCACAGAACTGATTTTTCCAATGTGGGGTGTGTTTTAATTAAAGGAGAGGTCAATTATTTGAGGAGTTGGGTAACATGAGAAAAGGTAGAAGAGAAGATACAATAAAAATAGTATAAATCCAGTAACTCTCTAAAAATTTTAATTCTGGCTAATGGCATTATTTTACCTTGCTGATTTATATAAGAGATAATTTTCTTTAAAATTCACATCTTGGGTTAAGTGGCAAAAGAGAGATTTTAGCTATTTATATGTTAACAAACTATAATTAATCATGTACATATTTAGAATTAATGCTAAATATGTGCAGAAATATTGCACATTGAAATTGCAGCAATAGTCTGAAGTGTATTCCAATATTCATAGAAAGTTTTGCCATGGAATGTCTGATGAGCAGGCAATTTGAAAATGACATTAACTCATATAAAAAAGTAAGGAATGATATTAGTATCGTGTATGTAAGGAATACTTTCACTAATTAGACATTTTTATGTATTATGCAGAACAAGTGATTTCTTGAGTTTGTTAAAAGGACAACAAAAAGCTTATAAAAGAACAATGAACACACAAATCCAGGACAGTAATAAATACAAGGGATGCAATATAGGAGGCTACTGCCTGTGAGTTAGAATGTACTGACAACAGTCATAGGTTAAATATCTTGGAAATTAAACTTTTTTCTAGGAAGGAGCCAAACACATTTAGGTAAATATAACACAAAGTCCTGAAATTAGAGATAGAAGTAGATAGAACAAGGGAGAAAAAATAAGATGGCAGTGGCTGTCAGGGCAACAGACAAAGCCAGACTATGAAAGACTAGGTAATATTTCATTTTAAATACACCAGGAAATTTACATGGGAAAATTCCATTATTTTATTTAAATTTTAAATACAATTACATATAACTTTATTATAGTGCTTGCTCCTTGGCTAATATGAACCAATATCCTTATATTTGTTAAGAAGTACTCATATTTCCACATAATTTCATTCTGGTCCCAATGACTCTAACATTGTTACTAGGATGTTTCAAATTCTTTCTGAAGAAAGACATGTTTGTTGCTTTTTCCCTGATGCCTAAAGTCTACATGTGAATTTCCCTGCCTTGACCTGCTGCTTCCTGGGCTTTCTATGACCATTTTCTCTGCAGCTGAACACTCATTTTCATGCTGCTAACAGAGCTGCTCAAACAACCAGTGTTTGGTGAATATTTGTCCTACCATCAGGAACTCTGTCAATAATGCCTACAAGCAAATTACACATGGCTAAAGACACAAGAAATTGGACAAGGGACATTTGGTCATTCTCCTGCCAGAAACCTCAGAATGCTTTCCTGAGACAAGACAAAAGGTGGCTCTTCCTTTTGAAAGCAGACACAGTTAGCATAGGCTGATCTGTCTTTTGTGTGTGTTTGTGTTTGTGTGTGTGTGTGTGTGTGTGTGTGTGAGAGAGAGAGAGAGAGAGAGAGAGAGAGAGAGAGACAGAGACAGAGACAGAGAGAGAGAGAGAGAGAGAGAGAGAGAGAGAGAGAGACAGAGAAAGCCATCCAAGTAATCCTAGTCTATCAATGGAGGTAGGATCTACTAGATCTATCATAACTCAAAAATACATGTTGAATTGCATTTGCAATATCTAACATATACAAAATATTATAGATGTTGATATTCTATATGTTTTAGGAAACACCATTCTCTATCCTGTAAAAGTAGAACAAAAATCAAATTAACTCCAAATGAGTTGCATTAACCAGTTTATACATCTCTTCAAGCACTGAAGTGACAATCTGAGTGTTTTTTATACGTGACTTATTATAGAGCTCTGGCCTGGCACAGAGCCTGTCTTAGATGGTTTTCCCAATACTCTGATTAGCGGAACTATCATAAGACTAGTAATCACACACTCCACAAGGATACAAGGATACCTCAATCTCTCTCTCAATCTCTCTCTGTCTCTCTCTCTCTGTCTCTCTCTCTCTGTCTCTCTGTCTGTCTCTCTGTCTCTCTCTCTCTCTCTCTCTCTCTCTCTCTCTCTCTCTCTCTCCTATTCTCCCTTCCTTCTCTGTTCCTTTGTTTCTCCACACCCCTCTTCTCAGGTCTTACCCTAATTTCTAAAGTAAATATCAGAAAGAATTAGATAAAAACAGAGTGGCCATTTTAAAATCCTCTTAAGAAATTACTTTCTTAAACAATCTAAACATTTTTGTTCCTTTTAATTTCTCAAATTTTATTTTTACATTCAAAATCTTTGGAATCTCCTTTGAAGTTATGAAGACATCCACCCATGTATGCATTTGGTGTGTTGATATAATCTATTTGGTAATCTTTAAGATCTTGTATTCTTTAGTGTGATATTTGACAATCCTCAAATCCAATATTATCTGATAAAATTATTTCTATCTGAAAAAGTTGTCTATTACAAAAAGTATAATAACCTAATAACAATTAAGCTATGTGCTTATATATGCCATTTTAAAAAATATTTCCCTAGAAACAACTGAAAGTCTTACTCCTAAATGATCTTGATCTTCAAAGGTAATGCATTATCTCAAATCTCCCATCATAAATTTGATACGACTCATATTTCATCATGTATCATAAATAAGATTTGCAGAAAACTGTAAATTCAGTACCCCCAAAGCAAATACAAATGTAGTTGTATGACAACTTTGTGGAAAATAGCATGTTAATACCATAGCAAAAATGTATTTGTTTTTATGTTTACATGAAGAGCATCTCCTTTTTTTAATAGTTCAAGACTTCCTATGGGAAAAATAAAAAGACTTCCAATAGTATATATCAATGAAAGTTTATTAATTGATCCTGGAATTTATAGAAATTGTGCTTATAAATATACATTCATCCATGTTCATTGCAGAAAAAAATAAGAAATATATCTACATATTTAAATTTATATCTCAGTGATTACAAAAGATTGCACTGTTGAATACTGGTCTACAACTACCTGTAATTGACGTCCTCTAGTAGATGATATTTGCTCAGTGCAACCGGCTACTGAACCACTTGCCTATTGACTTTACAAGTCAGTCTCTCAACACACATTGTACCTGATGAAAAATGTTCAAATACTACGTAGTACGTTTGGATTTTGGCATATAAGATACTCTGATGACCAGCTAATGTGAGACAGTATTCATAAAAGACACATAGCCTCCAAAGTCCTAGGACTAATTACAAAACAGCATTATCATCAAAATCGTTGCCAAAGGACAACCTCTTTGAGTTTCCATGCAGCCCTCATATTGGGATTTGCCCAGCACTTAGTCATCTACAGCACTCAAGAGTTCTAGTACAAGCTATATCTGAGCTCAAATTTTTTATCTGCCACTTTCTTGACCTTTGGATAAGAAACTAAACCTAGATGCTCTTCAGCTTTGAAACTTAGGATCACTATATAAAGGGATCTACAATATAGATCCCTTTTTTGAGAGTTCAGAAGGTCACCCAACTTTTCTGGCAAATACTATTCAATATTGTTATAATTTAACACCTTTGATTGTTCAGACAGTTTAATATAGCAAATAGTATCTGTGCAGAACTATACCCTTTGGTTACATTCTCTCTGACTATACACTATAAATAGTTTATCTAAAAACTACTATTTTATTTTGAAATAAGATATTGTGTCTATAAATCAATGACAACCCTTTTGTTTCCAAATATTTCTAATTCACAGATCTCATCTAAAGAAAAAAAAAGATTCTCACTTCCCAATTTGACATAAAAATTCATAAATTAAAGCAAAAAGTTGAATTCACTTAACTGTGAGCCTGTTAGACTTAAAGGAAAACTATATAGATTCATTTATAACATGCAGAGCAGCTACAGATGATTCCCTTCTTAATATCATCTAAGCAGAATTAGAACCTGACAATTTCTCATGAGACTTTCTTTAACCACCATTAAAATACATTAAATATTCTTTTATTAAAAGTGGTAGGAAAGTACTTAAAATATCACAACTTGAAATAATAAATTTGTTAATTCTAAATATATATCATATAATTAGAATATAGCATAATCCTATCTTCTAGAAGAAAATTCAAATGATTTTTAAGTTTGAAATAAACAATTACCTTACTATAATTTAAGATTTCAATAACATGATTTTTCAAAATTCTGTGACTTGAATTTCAGAATCTCTAGATTTTCTTCAAATATATATATATATATATATATATATGTGGGTGTGTGTATATATATATATATATATATATATATATATATATGCTTAAAACAATATCAAACAACAAATATGACAAGCATTTAGTAAGCATTCTTCATTTTATTTTCCAAATTAGAAAGAAAGATATTTGCATTAAAGACATTTTACATAATACCCTTTCCCTGTGTATTGATAGTTTCCAAAGAATATTACACCTGCTATTATGCAAAGATATTTGGTGCTTAGATCATGAAATACAACATAGCATGGTCAGATAAAACTGTGAGTAACAAATAACTCCAAAGGACATAGGAAAAATGTTTTATGACACTACTTGACAAAAATAGTGTTTGTGAAGAATATGTTTCACTATCATTGTGCTTTCTATGTGTGGCCAGTTTGATACTTTTTTGAGCAAGTATCACATATGGAGGAGTAACTGTTTTTATATAATCCAATAAAAAATTTAGGCTTACAAAGATGTTTACTTATTCCATATGTTAATATAGTCACATTTTAAGACAATCTTCTTACATAAGGTCCTAAAATCTTCTATTTTTAGCATAGCATAAATAAACAAAGCTTAAGTCACAAACTAAAAAAAAAATTTGCTGCTGATTTACTGTCAATTCTATAGTCTTAATTTTTCAAACATATTCTGTATCTTCTATATCTCCAAATTGTTGCCATAATTGTGGCAGTTAATTTTAGGCTTAAACTTACAGGGCTTTCCATATTTGTTTTTGAATGTTTCATGGTACATGACATCCCACAAATGTCATTAAGAAAAAGTTATGAATATAATTAAAGAAAATATTTCTCAATTTTGACAGTTTCATAGACATTGGATTTGGCATGGTTTATTACATAGTATAATTATCTCTTAGAGTTAATTAATTAACCAGAAAAGGGTTTTGGTTAATTTTGTGTGTGTGTGTGTGTGTGTGTGTGAAGTTGAACCTCTCTTTCTATCTCTAATGCTAAACAATTCTTAGACCCAGAGAGTGAACCTGAAAGAGCAAGCTCAGAGTAATGTAAAAGAAGCAGAAAGAAGTCATATAAATTTCCACTATGGCACCATTAATGCACTTACCCATTTGGCTGCTACTCAAATGCCTTCTGCACTGGGATTCTGTCCTAATGCTTTCCAAATGCACTTAATAGCTTCGTCATTTCTTTCTCTTGTTGGATTTTTCCCATAACATTTTATAGCACTGATTAGTTTTAATTCTTTTCAATTCTAGTGCACTTTGGTGTTAAAAGATTGAAATATATATCTGCATCTGCAATATATCTGGCATATAGTAACTGAGAAAACTATGTGAAGATTAAATAGTAGCAGGAGGCTTTAAGCATATGGTTTGGAGGCTAGTGTAAAATAGGATTTTTTTAGTGACTCTTTGAAGATTTTAAGTTTTGAAGCTGATCAACAGGCACACAGATATACCTAATCTTTGGGGATATTAAACCTTGGTGAAAACACATGCACTAAAACATGTATTTGCATTATTTTGTGAAATGCATTATACCTCAAGTAAAAAGGAAATTAATGTTATTCAAATTTAGATGGGAGAGTTTAGAACAAAGGTATCCTTGGACTCATTAACACAAGATTGGACATAATCATGTTAAGTTTATCCTAGTATGCAAGGCTGTTTCAACAATTGAAAAGTGATTAATGTAATCTTTCATTTCAATGATCTAAAATGAATTACATGAACACAGCTATAGATTGAGAAAGAGTACTTGAAAATATCATTTATTTAGAAACTCTAATAAAACTAGAAATTGAGAAGACACCATCAACTTCAGCAAGCGTATTTATAACTCCTCCACATTTAGTACTAAGTGATAAAGAGCTCAAGATTTTCACTAATATCAGGGAGAATGTAAGCATTTCCCTCATATAGACTTTTTAGTATGATCCTGCCAGTCCTGATAATCATATAAGACAAGGAGCTAAAATATGTAAATTAGAAAGGAAGAAAGAACTCTCGCTCTCTCTGTCTCTCTCTGCTTTGATACATATATACATAAACATAAAACAATCTATGAGCACCAACAGAAATAAAATCTTCGGGCAACTAATACATAATTATACCTATTCAGTAGATATTTACTAAACAAAAGAGAACCACCATCCTAAGTACCAATACTGAACAAGTAGAATTAAAAATTAAACACACAAAACTACAGTTGTTTTATCCTATCCCCTCAAGATAAAATACTTAAGGATAAGTCTCCAAACACATATAAAAGTCCATATGAAAAAACAAAAACCCTAAAAAGTAATCTAATGACAAAAAGAGAATAAAATATTGAAAAGCAAATTCATGACCATATAAGGAAAGATGCAATATTTTCAAGAAACCAAACTTTTCTAACCCTAGTGGGTCATATTGTCACTGTTTGTAAACTAATTTAAAGGATAAAAGGAAGTGAAAAGCATAATTTTGCATGATCAATTCTGAAGAACAACAAAATAATAATAATAATAATAATAATAATAATAATAATTGAAAGGCTTACACACCTGGCTTCAAGACTTTCTCAAAATACAAAGTAATCAAAACAGTAAGGTACTGACAAGAGAATTGTTGAAAGCTGAATGGAACAGAGCAGACTGCCCAGAAAGATACACAGAGATATAGTTACCTGAGAGAAGATATCATATTCAACAAGTGATATTCAAATAGATGTCTATCTCATGCAAACAAAACAAATGTTGATAGTTTTGTTTTAGTCTTCAGAAAAAATTCAAAATAAATCATAACACCACTAGAAAATTACATAATATGATATTAGGGGCAATGACACTTTAGACAGAACACTGAAAGGCAGTCATACAGAAGAAAGAATTAAATAACCGTCACACTTCACTAAAGTTACATTTTTTTTCTCTGTGTATTGTCAAGACAATAATGAGAAGTTATTTCTTAACAGAAAGTAATTGCGAAAGATGTAGCTGATGAAACATTGCAATCCAAAGTATAAAAAACCCCTCTAAAACTCCACATTAAGAAAAACAGGAAAAACTCTACAGAAGATACTGACCTACAACTCACTGGAGATTTACAGATGCAAATTAACATAGTGAAAAATATGTTCCACCTTAGATGTCAGGAACAGGAAAGTGGAAAGAATATGAAAGCATTGCAAACCTATTAGAGTGCATAAGTCTAGAATGTGGACAGGGGTTAAGTCCTAGCAAGGATGTGGAGCAACAATACTGTTCCTGAATTTCTGACTGAAATACAATGCAGAGTAGACATTGTAGAAGACAGTAAGACAATTTCTTATAAAATAATGTATATACACTATATGATTCAATAGGAATGAAACATGCACACACACACGTGTGTGTGTGTGTGTGTGTGTGTATCATGAAGTTATAGTGAGAATTGTCAAACCTTGGGCACAAGCAGGTAAATATTGTGAGGTTTATTAAATAAGAAAACTGTGGTAGATCTGTATAATAATGTTACCAAGAATATTAAAATAAAATTGTCCTCAGCAATAAAAGGACATTTTCTGTAAAATTCTGAAAAGACAGAATAGTATTGCTGTCTCTTGGCAGTGTACTTCACATCTCATATGTTTAATGTTACTGAGCTCTCATGACAATAAAAAGACAGTAAAGCCAACCAAACAGAAGGAGCTTGGGGAATTCTCCAGAAGGCGGGGAGAATAGTAGGAGCCAGAGGCCTCAAGGACACCTTAAGAAAAGCCACAGACTCAACTAACCTGGACTCATAGGGGCTCACAGAGACTAAAGCTACAACAAGGATGGATGCATGGGACTGACCTAGCCCCTCAGTCCGTGTTCCAATTGCTTAGCTTGATTTTATGGGACTCCTAAGAGTTGGAGCAGGAGCTGTCTCTGACTCTTTTTGACTGCTTTTGGACATTTTAGTCCTACTGGGTTACTTAGTCTTAATGCAATTTGATGTGCTATGTCTGGTTGATATCCATGAGAGGCTTGGCCTTTTCTGAGAAGAAATGGAAGAGTGAATGCTGGGGTGAAGAAAAGGGGAAGTGTGAGGGTGTGGGTAGAGGGGTCAGGAAGGAGAGGAGGGAGGGAAAACTGGTCGGAATGTTAAAAAAAAGACACTGAAGCTTATTGCCCTATGAAATATTATACTTCAACTTTTTGACATTCTGAGAAAGGCAAAAAAAAAAAGATTCATGATTGTCAAGTGTTGTGAAAAGGAAAGGCAGATGTGGGGTGATTTAAGGCAGCCATTTTTTTGCTAATGTTAATAGTCTATGTGCAGTAGACACTGTAGAAGCACTATCATCATTCAGAAGAATGTAAGAGCACTCTCTTGAAAATCATGGACTTGGGGTGAAAAGTACATGCAGGACTATCAGAGATAACACAAGAACCTCCCTGGTGGGAAACTGAAACAACTGAGAGATCTTGCATATGTGAGAGATATACACTTTGTCTCTGAATGTTCTAGCATATTTTGCTGAGAACGTAAGAGTTCTGTAAAAGTAAATTCCATTTAAACCGTTCTTCCACAGCACATACACACGTGCAAACATAGCTAGCATAAATATATAGCTCACCTACCAACTGATCATAAAAAAGTTAATATACACATATATTGGGTATACCTTCGGTTTCTATATGCATTTTGATTTAATAATTTTATTGCATCGTCCTCCATGGCAAACATTTTGTCCACATCAACTCTGTAATCACAGATTAAATCCAAGGTATTTATTTTTAAGGTCACAAACATTATTTTACATATTTAGATTCAGCCAAGTATGTAAGTGGACATGTAAAGCAATTGAAACAGTATATTCACTAATTCTCTAAACCCCTCCTGGCTCTGAACTAGCATCTAGAGTTGTCAGTTTTCCTAATCTATCTGCATATAAGACATTCCTTGCAGCTCCAGATTACTGATCAATACCTTCCCTCCAAGGCAATACATATTTCAGGAATCAAATAGTCACCCACTGAAAACTCATTTTCTATAAGACTTTATTTAGCCCTATGATTTGACTTTTATAAGACTTGCTATGCCCTTAGGCTTGAGTGTCATATAGATGAACTACACCCTAACCTATTATTTTACTTTTATCAAAGGCACTTCTAATGAGTTCGTAGACCTTTCAATCCCCATTTTAGTTCCTCTGTGCTATATACATGTCGGCAATGCTACAAGTCTCCTGATATGGTGGAAACTGGTCTATTTCTATCAACAAGGATGATTAGTACTTCGTATAGCAATTTTGTTCGCTATCTTGCCACTTTGCTTGCGGGATCTAAAAGGCTCTAGCCCTACCACCAGCTGAGTAGAGATTCCTATGTCCGTGGGCGTTCTGTTAACAGCCGTAGAATATCTATCCTCAGACCCTGCAATCACCAGAGGCCAGTGAAGCAAATTTCTTTAGCCATCAGGCCTAGTACTCATTTTTTTCAATATGACTTTGAGGATCATAAAACCCATGCAATTCTATCTATACCCTGCTGCCATTAGTGAATGAGGAGTGCTAACTGCTTACTCTTTGCACTAGCATATTCACCATCACACAGGCCATGGTCATTGTTTTCTGTAGCTTTGTGGCCCATGGCTGAGTGTTGATCTCTCACTCTAAAATTTCTCAATCAAATCAGCAGCCTTTGCCATCCACAGACTCTTTGACTCCATTTTCTCCAACTGTAACTAAAATACAAATCTTACATGAACAGTTGAAATTTCTTTTCCCATTTAAAAACAATATGCTAGTTTTGTTTATACATATAGCATTGTGGAGTTGTACTCCTGGCTCCTAAAGAACTCAATTTCTTGTGTCTAACAAAAATGTTGACTCTTTTCACATTTCAGGCTGTCTATTATGGTATAAATTACTCAAACTATGTGTTTGTTTGTTTGTTTGATGTTTACAGAGACTAGGATTGTATTTCCTAGTCACAGTTGATGAATAGTGGAGTTATTTGATTAGTTATAGGAAAAAAACTATTAAAATAATAGTGATATGAGCCATCTCAGATAGTCTCTTAAATAAAAAATAAGCATATACTCTGTATCCACATGGTAGAGGCAGATGATGAGGTAAACCGAGGAGATATTGAAGCCACAGGAAAGAACCAGCCTGGGTCACCTAACCACTACAAGGGTGAAAAGTAGTCATTTTTTGACCAGAGCTACTTGTTCTGGGCAAGAAAATTAAAACCTGGCAATATGCTGCTTCTTTTTATTGACACTGAGGAATTATTTTTATATTCAACTTTTTTTTAGCTATAAATAATACACTCTTTCCCATTGACTAGAGAATTTTGAATATAATAAACATTTTTTATCTCAATTCTAAACCTCTAGATTCACCTTGAACAATGGTAATATCTACTTATACAGTGAATCCAAAACCATATCCTCTCAACTCTTGATCTCCAGTTGGATTTGTTTGTTACTCTGTTTTCCTACCCTCATAAGCAGGTTTTGAAATTTTTCCTTTCTCCTAGCTTCTTCAAATTATCTATCAATACACAAGAGGTTATCTTACTCATGATACAAATTTGTGGAAGCACTTCAATTTTGAATATTATTTGATTTCATCTTAACTTTACTTTCATACTAGCCACACATTTCACGATTGAACTGAAACCTCAGATGAGAACCAACCAGAGTTTCTTCTTCTTGTGTTTTATCACAGTTACAATAATGCAGTTTGAGACCTACCAGTGTCTCAAACATGCAGTAACTGAGCTGTCTGACTTCTCCATGATGAAATAGCCATATAGCAGAGCACTAATGAGCAAGGTCATGAAACAGGAAAGAGAAATTCTGATATAAAAATGGGGCCACTGATCCATAAGTCCCGTATTTCCAGCAATACAGCCAACTTGGCATCTTCTCTCAAACAGAGTATCCAAAACTCACATTTCTATATCTAATCTCATGAGCATCAATATTCTCCACTGTCAGTATGCTTTCAATAACAGCCTACCTCCTAAGAACACAGACAGTGAAATTTGCAGCCATCCTTCAGAGTCTCCTACAGTAGCTTTCCTCATTACATCATTTCAAACACATGTTGATATTCCATTCTAAACACTTACTAGCTTTTTCACACACTTCTTACATCTCACAAATCCAAGCCTATACCATCTTGTCTGAGTAGAATTAAGATGCTTTGCCTAGCTTATCTCTAATGATTTACCTTATTTATTTATTTTTTTTTGACTGAGACTGGATAAGGATGGTTTGAATGAATGGGCAAGTGGACGAATGAGTGCAAGTGAATTTCTCTAAATTCTCACAACCATCAAACACATATTAAGCAAGTATTCATATCTACTTTAAATAATGGAAAAAAATGGAGTGTAAGTTCAAATGGGCAGAATTTCAAGAATCCAAACTCAATGTGGATTTTCTCAGTTTCTCTAACTCTTTGCTACCAAGTATCTTCCCATATTGAACTTCATAGCAAACATATTATTTAACTTGTAATAAACTCAAAATTATCTCCAATTTTTAATACAATTGTCGATGAATACAGAAGTTCTGTGAAGACATTCTAATACTTTCAAGAATGTGTCTAATTAACATATTTAAGAATCAGTTGACAATATTTTAAGATGAATTACTTTAATTTTGTGAATGGCAATGGGTTCATGGTTGTAATAAAAATTAGTATTGATACTAAAGCATACCAACACAGCCAGGTTGTAATAGGAAAAGGGATTTTAGTAGAAAATAACAATCCAGATTTTTGAAGTGTTGTCTGCCATGTATGTGTTCCATTAGGAAATATTGTTCCAGAGGCCCATCCTATTTTTTCAGAATTTCAGATATGCTGATCATCACACTCCCTACTTGATATGTAATTGAGGCTTTTACTTTGTGCTGTTATCTTGTGTGAAATGGACTAAAAGATTCTTTGACAGCTAGTAGGACTTAATGGGACATTTTTTATTATAATGAGATAGAGAAGGAAAACAATATGTACAGTCTCAAAGTGATCTTGGAAAACTGAAGGAATAAATTGTTTTGTCTTACCCATGAATTCAATCCCCAAGTGGTCTGCTACATCAAAGTCAGCATGGAAGAAGGGAAACAGAAAGAGAAACGAGTTAGAAAAAAATCCATACAAGAATATCAATGCTTGTATAACCATCCTTCTAAGGCACAGAGTATGTTTCTATTTTAATTATGTTAGCTTAATAGATGAAACTTGTAGACAGTTAACATTAACAACTCTTGGTATCATATTTAATATTTATTTTAACAAAGCTTATAAATTAATAGTTGGCCTTTTAGTGGAATAAAAATGCATAAATAGTGAACTATACTAAATAAAATTTAAGAAAGAGAATGATCAAAGATTTTCTAGTAAGGTAATTTTTAAAAACCATGATATTCTTTGTAGATTCTTTGTAGATTAGGGCTTTGTTTGACATAAATTTATTTACACCTTTATATTAGTAAGAATGGCAAAACCTCAACCAGGTTATGAAAGCCTATAATGGGGTGTGCTTCAGTTTCACACACAGAAATTGGTGGTTCTTCCTTGGACAACTTATATGAGGCAATTGTGCAGTGGGAAAACAGAGTCATACGTAGGTCACAAAGTCTTGGGTAGATTGAAGACACAAATCCAGCATACCTGACCCATAAGCCCTGTGATTGCTTGACTTAACAGCTCAACTGAGGAAAAACAAATGACAAAGGTGTCATCATTTATCCTATGTGCCCACAGACACAGACAGTCTTGAACAACTGGTCTGCCTATGTTCAACAGAGTCCCAAACTGTGCTTGGCTTATTTAGAGTCTTCCTTCTTTCAGTTGTTTAATCCTGTCTTTGCTCACCTTGTAAATTTAACATTACCTAATGATGTTTTTATTTGCACAAGTATTTGTCTGGAGTGAGAGGAAGTGGGGCCAAAAGGTGATTGCTGAAATTGTATTTGTTTCCAAATAAATTATTGACCTCCTTTTAGGGGTCCCCTGTTTAGCCAAAAAGAGAGAGCATTTCCTTTTAGAAAATGTATGCAAAACTACAAGTTACTATTAATGCACGTACACACACACACACACAGACACACACACAGACACACACACACACACACACACACACACAGAGAGAGAGAGAGAGAGAGAGAGAGAGAGAGAGAGAGAGAGAGAGAACATCTTGGCATTTTACTTATTTCACATACTTAATTCATTGGTCCTAATTAAATTCATGAAGTTTACCTCCACCAACACTACCACCACCATCACAACCAATGTTCTTAGGGCTCCTCCATCACACTAGTCAGAGCTATGTATTTTAATCTCCCACATTCTCCCCCCTCAGCTACAAGCAACTTCCTCCTTCTGAATCAGTTCAACATGCCTACAGTTCACTTGAAGTGATGAAAATTTATGTAAATTACAAAATGTCTACTTTTATGAAGAAAGATGGCAACAGTGTTTCTAGAACACAGATTTATCCCTTTCTGCTCACAGCAATTTTTCACTGATTGCACTATGTTGATATGTACTTTCTTCATTCTCTGTACTTTTTGGTGAAAAGACAGTTTCTTGTTCTCAATGAATTCAATCATCATCGGTGGGAAACCACCAAGTAAAATCTCTGGCCATTCCTCTTTGTAAGTGCCAGAAGGAAAATCCAAAATGACAGGAGTGTCGAGAGGCAGAGATATTGCTCCTAGGTAGGATGAAAGTTGCTATGTAAAAGAATGAGATTTATGACCAAAGAACAAATCCATGCTCAAGATCTTTTGCCGACAAGAATTCCCTGACTTCTGGAAAGATGGACAAGATACTGGATATACAGAATTTAAAAGTAAGGTTTGAATGAGATTAGCTATCATGAATGTAATTAAAACACCAGTAAGGTGATTAAGAAATGACATAATTCTTCATTTACATAAGGACAGGAACAAAAGAAAATCAAGAGATAGCAATGTTTAGATATTGGGAAGTAGAGACTCACAGGTATTCACAGGCATAAACCTGAAGTGAGAAGGATCCTAGCCTAAATTGGGTTGAAAAAGAGTTTTCTGATAAAGCGTACATGAATCAACACTGACCTCCAAGGCTGTTTTGGTTGCCCAGTGCTTAACTGGTGACCAGCCTCCATTCTCTCACATTATATGTTGATCTACACATGTGTGTGACAAGGGATATAGGCAACCAGATTTTGTGAATCTGTAGACTGAGCTAGGAAATAAGCAGTGTGGTAACACATTGACAGTCAATCTATATACTTTACAATCACAAGTTCCTTGCCAGCATCATAGACAACACAACTAAAAATGATTCAAACACTGAAAAATAAGAACCTTGGTTTAAAGAAATCCCTTGGTTAATATAAAAATTATTAGACTTTCCAGCAAGGTCCTATCTATGCTTTTGGGTGTTGAAGGTACATTGTTTACTATTTTTATGATGGCCTTTTCATGGAAATTGACAAGGCTGAATATACGAATAAGAAATCAACTTTTATTTAAAAATCTATAGTTCCTGCACAAACCCTCATGACCACTACCACATACTCTGCTTATTAAAAATGCTAAACCCTGGGATCATGATTTATCATTTCTAAGACACTGACAGGCATTGGTTCACACAGAAGGATCAATGAAAAGCCATGAAAAGCGCATGGCAGAAAAGCAATTAATTTTGTTATTTCAGTCATACACAGAACATAAACCACACTATTTCTCAGAAGATTGTGTTGATTATTTCGCATGGTAAAAAGCCTGCCTGAAGATGTTCAGGCCTGCAGGAAAACATCAAGAGGAACAGAGTGAGAATTAGTCAATTAATAGTTCACTTATTCATTCCCTCAAACCGCTGAGTACCAAGAACTGCTCAGATCTTAGGATGAACTAAGAGGCGCATGGCTAAAGTCAAAGCCATCTGATTTCCCCTGAAGCATACATGGAAATGTACAATTTACATATTTTTAACACTTCAACCAACTTGTTTTAGAATATTCATACCCTTATCATTGTGTGAGAGTGTTTGACTTTTACCCAGTACTCATATTCAGGAGATGCTGCAAGGAGGAGCTGAGCTTATAAACTGGCAACACAGTGGGCACACTGTAAAAGACATACATAGAAGGGTGAATCAAATTTCCCAAATCATATGGGGTACAATGAAGTATAACAGCAATTGAGCTCAGGTAGCCTGACTCTCAGCCTTCATTTATCCAATTTACAAATATCTTCCCTCTAAAGAGATAGCTTCTTTTCTGCAATGTCATGAGGAAATGAGATCTTTGGGGATGAATTATTTAATCCACTTAAAAGAGTAAATTGTTGTCAAGCACCCTCGAGCACTTTCGAGTACCCTCTAGCACCACTTACTTACTGGTTTCCCTTTATTTACTGATGCAAGGCCAAAAATGAATTGGTTGAGGGGGGTATAAAGGAAAACAACTGTTTCTAGTCACTAAGGAGCCAAACAAGGACTATTAATTTTTCCTTCTTAGTTACCAGAAAAAAATTGTGTAAGATGAGGGTGATTTGGTTATTTTTATATATAGCAGGTGCTAACAAACTTGTGTTTGAAAATTTGCCAAGTATTAAACTAAATAATCTTAAACATGGATTAATATTTAGCAGACGGCAGCAACTCTTTCCATAGACTTGTCTGATTTCAGAGGCTTTAGGAACAAATAAGTGTTAGGAAGACATTTTGTCAGGTCACATATATTGGACAACTTGTCAAATTCAAGCCTCTATCTACTTTTACTTAAATTATTTATTTTTAGTATATGACATGATGTATTTATTAAAAGACACTAATGTTATAACACAGAAAATTCAAAATATTCACTGTATTCCTTTCTTTACATATTACCATTTTTATCTGGGACAAATACTGAAAATACAAGGCACTGCTAATAACAACACTCATCAGGAGGTGGAGATGCGAATTTATCCCCCACCTAACTGAAATGCAAGGTGCAGATGTCTGAAACCATATCAAATCCTCCTGAGGAGGGACAGTAGGATGCCTCAACAGGTGTCTTAGTTTCCTTTCATATTGCTGTGATAAAAATACCATGACAAAATCAATTGACAGGAGAAAGGTTTATTCAGTTCACACTTCCATGCTACAGTCCATCATGATCAGAAGATTTGGTATCATCCACCTTGAAGGAACTGATCACAGTCATCCACAGTCAAGAACAAAGAGAATGGATTAGTGATTAGCTCGTTTTCTCCCCACATATAATTCAGTATTGCCAGAGAGTGGTACTGATCACTGTGAATTGTCTTCAGTTTATACATCATCCCTCATAGACATGCCAACAGGCCAACTCAATCTAAACAATTCCCCTTAATATTTCCTTCCATGGTAATTATATATTGTGTCAAGTTGATAAAACAAAAACTACCATCAAAGTGAGTAAAGATGCTTTTTGTCCAACCTAAAGACTTGTCTTTGATCTATAGAAACAACATGGTAGAAGAAAAAATCTTCTCCTGCAAGTTTTTTTTCTGATTTCAACATATACCTACACATATTCACCTATGTAAACACACATGCATACACTAAATAAGTGTAAAACGAAATCTATTGAACAATCAAAACCTTTCGTTAAATGCTGATAGGTCAAGGACAGCTGTCTAAACTTCCAAAGTAACATGCTGAACAAAGGAAACACAGTTCTTGACTTAATTCCAATCTCCAGATAAAGCGGACTCTGCGTTGCCTAACCTAGGGTAAGGAATTCCATGTTGTGCAGCACACACACACACACAGAGAGAGAGAGAGAGAGGGAGAGAGAGAGAGAGAGAGAGAGAGAGAGAGGGAGGGAGGGAGGGAGGGAGGGAGGGAGGGAGGGAGGGAGAGAGAGAGAGAGAGAGAGAGAGAGAGAGAGAGAGAGAGAGAGAATGTGAAAACAGGTTTTAAAAAAGAAAATTGCAACATTGGCTCAATGTTCAACGGCTGTTCCACAGCAAGAGCCCTAAAAGCACCTTGGATGAGCATGATAGAAATAGTCCCTGTGACTGTTCTGGAAGTTGCATTTCCCATTTTGCCAAAAGGACTATGCTGTGTGAGAGTGCCTATGGTTCTAATGATCTCCGACATCTTCGGTAGGAAAAGCTTGTCATGTTAGCAAGGAGCAAACCACCCAATCACTTACAAAGCATGCCCATTACAAAGTGTTGCTTTTCATAATGCAACTGTCGTCTGTCACTCCATAGGTTCCACCCCTACATCAGTGTCAACAAACATGTCCCTGATATGGTGTTTTGAATACGATTGACCCAGGGAGTGACACTATTGAATGGTGTGATCTTGTTGGAATGGGAGTGGCTTTAATGAAGGAAATATGTCACTGTGGGTGTGAGCTTTCAGAGAGCTTCCTCCTAGCTGCCTGAAGATGCCAGTTTTCTCTTGTTTGCCTTCAGAACAAGATATAAAACTCTCAGCTCTTCTAGTGCCATATCTGCCTGTACGATACCATGCTTCCTGTTTTGATGATAATAGACTGAATATCTGAACCTATAAGCCAGCCCCAATATAATGTTGTCCTTTTATAAGAGTTGTCTTGGTCATGATGTCTCTTCACAGCAATGGAAATGCTAACTAAGATAACTGTTGATACCCCAGAAAGAAACAGTCCATTAGAACGTAAAAGACAAAATGAGATTTGTGAAAGTTATAAGTGAAATCCTGAATATTTGCTAACCCTTCATGTCTTGTTTCCTCAGTCTCCAGGAGTTCCTAAAAATCAGTTAGGATGTTCTGGTTTCTCATGATATAATAGTAGCTCATGTATTCTCCTTGCCCTCTGATGAGATTATAGGCAAGGTAAAAGAGGTCATTTCCTGAAGCAGTGTCAGGCTTGTCCTCATTTAATGTAGCAAGGCAGGCAAATTAGAAAGGAAGAGGCTGGCATCAGAGGATTCTGATTAAGGAAGAAAGTAGGGGTCAGAGAGTATAAGCAACCGAGAGATAGCTCTTTCAGTCTGTAAAGTAATATGTTATATTTGCCAATTACACACATCTTTCATAAGGTCAATGGGTTATGACAAAATTGTGTTTGCCAAAGGCTGCCAGAGCATACAGCTGTGTCATTAGGGGAAATAGACTCTAAGTAGTCATCAAGAAAAGGCAGTAGCGGGGGCAGAGTGACAAGCAGATCTGAATCCTTCTTGTCAGGTCCTACTGCACCAAGGTGTAGTGGTGGTGGTGGTGGTGATGGACAGGAACAGACAGGGGTCTGTCAAAGGGAGAAATGTAACCTTGCAACTGGGAAATCAGGGAAGTCTTTGCCTAAGAACTCTGTTAAGCACGGTCACCTGGCCCTAAAGGGAAAGGCAGGTTATTTCATTGTCCCATTCTCCCTATTTAGTGGAAGCATTAGGATTGCAGTTCAGAATCTAAAGACTTCCTTTGTTACCTTAGCAAGTGTACGATTTTAATTTTCTCATTATCACATATATATTTTGCATAGAATTTACACATGATTATGAATTAGATTTGGAAATAAATATAAAAATAATATTGATAAAACTAATAGAAACCTTGATCACTGATCATTGGTAAGTTTTATTCGATCTATTCTAGTACCTCTTTTACATTTGCAAAATAAGCTAAGCATCAAGTGTACACATCATCCTGTATCATAAGCCTAGAAGACTATCTGTGGTTATGTCAGCTCAGAAAGCAACATTGTCTCTTACCTCCACTACACTGGGATCAATGGTATTTTCCATTGTTGAGAAGAGGCCATGACACCATTACTGTAGCCAGCATCCTCACAGACAGACCATCAATCACCAAGAAAACAAAAGGCAGTCTCCAGAAAAGCACAGAACCCCATTTTCCTTTCCTGCAGCCTCATTACAAACCATGACCTCTTTATTTTCCTTTTAAAAAATTCTGTTGTTGATTCTTGTTGTACACAGACATCTCTGTTTCACAGTCTTGTAAGCAAAATAAGACTATTCACTTGTGCTGAGAAGCAGCTGCACTGGAGATTAGGCCACAAATTCATGGTGTTCACACTCAAGACAAGCATTCTGCATCACAGAATACAATCACAAAACAGGGCTTCAAGGGCTAGTGAGGTCCTCAGTGGGTAAAGACACTTGCTGTCAGGTCTGATGATCTGAATTCAATCTCTGGATACAAGGAGAGAACTAACTGCCATAGATGTATATGTAGGTGAGCACAGGCAGACACACAGATACACAGATACACACACACACGCACACACAAACACACATATGGTATATACACACATATCCACCATATCCACATATCCACCATACCCATACCCATACTCATACCCATACCCATACACATACCTATATACATATAGTTTAGTCCCCAGTATTGTCAGAAAGAAAACCAAAGAAAAGATTTAAAGAATAATCTTGACTAATCTGCTTGTATGATTTTCATGGGGCAGGATTTTATAGCATTGGGTATAACCATAACCAAACTCCCATTTTCCCTCTGATGAGATAGGCTGACTCCCTGACAGCCTTCTCTTTGGCAATTTAGGAGATTAGGCCTAAAATTCAGGCTTCAGGCAGCTTGTCAGAAACTGCCCCATCACCTGGCCTAAAGCAAAGACAATGGGTCAGCCACAGTTCCCAGCCCTCCTATCCTGGTAATAATTCCATAGTGTCCTTAAGAGATAGGGCAAGATAAGGCTACCTAACCTAGAATTCCTCAACAAGATTCCAGCCCCCAAAATGTTTTTGGAATCTCCCTAAGAGATAAGGCCACCTAACCTGGAATTCCCCTAACCTGCTTTAAATCTATCCTGTGAGCTCACTGAAGTGTCTCTCCATCTTGGTAATTCGAGACCCTAGCATGCTGGACTTCTGAAGAATAAAACACTCTTTGCATTTACATACTATTTGAGTCTGGGGTATCATTCTTCGGTAAATCATGGACCCTTACATCTCTAATTGAAGAGGTTAGTAAGACTTTTCACTGTATATCAGAACACTACATTCAAAATTAATACTCCTTTTTATTTTTTTGCCTGTTGCCAGAGATGATAAATCTGAATGAGTAACACACAGTTAATCAGCTAGCTTCTTGGCATGTTTTGTCAACTTTCTCCCCTTTCTATGGCAATTTCTACACATATCATTACTTTCTATTTCAAACGTTAGTCTTGGAAGTTCTGCCACTGAGCCTTATTTAACAGCTGGAGCAATTAAGTTTCTGTGAAAACTGAAAGGTCACATTTGTAGATTCCTGGGTTCTCTGGGTTGAAAAGTCTCATAAATCTCAAGATTGAAGGATTCTTATGTGTTTCTCCTTTATTATTTGAAAATTTGATGTATCTAAACAATATATTTTGATCATATTCACCCCTCGCTACTTCCATTTCCTTCTCCCAGGGGCCTCAGCACATCTCTCTCTTTCCCAACTACATGTCTTCATTTTATAATTGCTTGTTTGCTTGTTTATTTTAACCACTAGGTCTAATGAGTGTTGCTCATATGCACACGGAGGTAGGTTCATCCACTGGGGCATGAATAACTTTCCCATGGGCATATTCCTAAAAGAAATATTCTTCCTCCTGAACTGCCAATAGCTCTTCAGCTAGGGATAGATCCTTGGAAAAACTTCCTTTTAAATGTTTCAATTTTTAACTGGCTTTTGTCTTGAGAATAAAGTGGTGGGGAGAAAAGAAGTGTAGGGATGAATTAACCAAATTCAGGATGTCTGAAGAAGCATAATGAAAGCCTACAAGTCTGTAATCTGACTTGTATGTCTTCTGGATATGGCTTATCACTTCAGGCAATCACTGAATGGACATTTTATCAGAAAATTTTAAATGTTTCCATGATAAGTAAAATAATTTTGCATGTGGTCTTTAAGAATTTATCATTCAATAACTTAAATTTAAGCAAGACTTGCAATATGTCTTGTTTTGATCCAAGTATTGAAATTCCATCAGTTGATATCATTGAAAATATTCAGAAGATACTATAGACATTTATAGATGCAAATATTATATATTGATTATTTTCTCATCACTGAACAAATTTCTGACAGAGACAACAAAGGAGAGTGATTAGTTTTATGGTGATTATGGTAATTTGGGTCATGTTGGAAGGTATAATAGAGAAAAACTATTAATATCATTGTGGCATGAAGCACACAGAGGTAACCAATGTTGAAAAGTAGTAGCAAAGAAATGGGGTTGTTGCTTTGATGAAATCCGAGCTTGTAGTTCTTGGATCTTGGGAAATATTTAGAAAACCATGAAGATGTGGATGTTTGTGAATGAGGTTTAATGTGTAATGCCAGTGGGAGTCCTGATGCTGAAAGCAATATGAGCAGTCAAGGCTGCACTCAGGGAGTCTCCAAGGGTGACTGCAGCTCTGCTGGTGACTGGACTAGAGGCAGATTGTGTTATATTTTAGAAGGAATTTCATATACACTTTGTGTTGTGTAATTTGGCAGCAGGTCAGGTTTGTATGAGACACACATGAATCAGTATGAGACACACTAAGGGAATGTTCTCTTTGGCTAAGACTCAAGGAAAGGGAACACCTGAACAAGATCAATTATTGACAAGCTGAGTTGAGGGGTTTGGGACAAAGGCTATGATCATGCACATGTGTTGGAAGTGGGTTCAGTTGATGCTCTGGGTTATAACAGGACGCTACACACTAAGGTTGTTCTTGGCAAAACTCCTGCCTCAGCCTTCTGAGGGACTGGATTACAGGAGTGAGCCACTAATTTCAGTTCTTGAGGCTTATTCTTCCTGGTGAGTGTTTGTGTGTGTGTGTGTGTGTGTGTGTGTGTGTGTCTGGGTGTATACATATTTTTAAAATTATTTCTTTTATTTTTTTAAATTATAATTACATCATTTCCTCCTTTGCTTGCCTCTCTTCGAACCCTCCCATATACCCCTTCATGCTCTCTTTCAAACTCATAGGATTTGAGGCTTATTTTTTAAGTAGTACCTATTACCATCAGGGAATTTAATTGGACAAATTGAAGCCACCTGATTTTCTTTTATTTAGATTAGTCTCATATTTAGTTCCCAGTCACTGTAGCTTTTGAAGAACAGGTTTTTAAATTAGTGATATCTAGTAGACTTTTTTTTCTAAAAATATAAACTTGTTGTGTGTAGAAGAATTGGTAACCTTGCCTTTTTAATAGTTCTTTCAATGCAGAAGGCAGACACCTGGCTATGTAAAGTTTCTTGATAAAAGAAAATCATGACCAAGAAAAATATTATTGCTTATACAACCTTCAGAGCATACTCTTTTATAAGTAACCCCTATTGCAGGCTGCACACTTACACCTACCACACACTCTTCTCCTGGCTTCCTTTATCATTTTAATGCATTCCCAGTCATCCCATAACAAAATACTACCATGTTTTATGGCTCAAACCCTCTATTAGCTATTTTTAATTTTCCGAACAATTGACTTCTATATATAGTTCTAAAAATTAAAACTAAATTTCCAACAAGCATATTTTATACCTTGAATTATAACTCATGGGAATATCTCTATACCATAATTAATTAATTGATCCACTATCCTTCCCATGTCTCCCCGAATTTTCTCTACTGCCTTTCAAACGGTACATGGTGATTAACTTATTGTTGGATTGATTTTTTCTAATTCTACATTTCTTTTTGTATTGTAGATACACTATAGTGAAATTTTCTTAAACCGATTCATGTATAAGTTATATTGTTAAGTATATGGTATGGTCTTCACCTAAATCATAACTATAATTCTCCAGATTTTCTTAGCACCTTTGGGTTTTGAGCTCCTCCTTCTCCTTCCCTCCTTTTTTACCTTTGTGTGTTTGTGTGTGTATGTGTGTGTGTGTGTGTGTGTGTCTGTGTGTTTGGAGTTATATAACTTATTTCTCATTGAATTGTCTATCACCTCAGACATGTGTGAAGAAAAGCCAAGTCCTGTGTAATGTCTTACTTTAGTACCTTAGTCAATGACCTCAATAGAGGCATCAATTGATATAAAATGTTCCTGTTTTGCTGTTTTCAGGAAAAGGTTTTTAAATGCAGTGTCAGTGGAATTACAGAGAAAACCATCTATGAGGTTCTCATTCCCGACCATCCAAGGCAATCCAGCCTCTTTGCTTGCACACAAAGCAGGAACTATGGGATGAGGGAAGCTGTTTGCTTTATTTTCCTGTGGTTGTGACAAATAACCTGACAAGAGCAACTTTAGAGAGAAAGTCTTATTTTGGCTTACAGTGCATGGAATAGAGTATATCAGGATAAGGAAGGCCTAGTAGCAGTGATGGGTGGAACCACCTCAGGGGCAGGGAGCCGGCTGTTTACACTGCATGGGCATTCAGATGCAGAGAGTGAATGGGATGTGAGGTTAGGCTATAAAGCCTAATGCCCATCCCTAGTGACCTCTTTCCTCTAGTGAATCTCAATCTTAAAGATTGTACAGGCTTCCCAAACAGTACCAGCATCTGGTAGCCAAATGTTCAAGCACATGATTCCATGGGGAGCATTTCACATTAGAACAATATGAGCCAAGGGAATTACTCCCCTACCCTGCCTGGCCCAGAAGTGGGGAAGAAAGGATTGTAGGAGCCTGAGGGCTTGAGAACACCAGAACTCTGCCCACAGAATCAACCAATTAGGACTTACTGGGGCTCACAGAGACTGAAATGATAAACACAGATCAAGTACCGGTCTGAGTTAGATCCTCTGCATATACCTTATAATTGTTAGCTTGGCGTTTCTTTGGTACTACCAAAAATGGGTGTAGGGGTTCTCTGACTCTTTTGCTCAGGCTTAAGACTCTTTTCTTCCTATTTCGTTGCCTTGTCCAGCCTCAATATGAGGGATTGTGACTAGTCCTATTGTAACTTGTTATGCAATATTCAATGAATATATCTGGGAAGCCTTTTCTGTTTTGTTTTGTTTTGATTGTTCATGGTTCATTGATTTTTTTGTTTTGGTTTTGTTTGGTTTGTTTTTAGTTTGTTTTTTTTGAAGGAAAATGAAGGACAAAGGAATCTGTAGGGGATGGAAGGTGCAGAGAGGGACTTGGAAGAGTGGAGGGAGGGAAACCTATGACAGGAATGTAATTTATAAAATCAACGACAACAAAAACAAAACAAAATACCAATAACAGTGTCTGGATACAATAAGTTCTCTGATGGGGACTAGATCTTTGAATTAGTAGCTCTCCATTCTCATTTTTTACAGTTACCCAAAGTTGTTCTGTCTACATCACTATTTGAACTCTCTCTTATGGGGATCTGAAGTCTCTCATGGACATGTGACCTACTTCTAAATCTAAACCTTATCTAGAAGATAAGAACTGTGTAAGGCACTGTGTGTGTGTGTGTGTGTGTGTGTGTGTGGTGTTGTTATGTGTGTGTG
>NW_021620528.1:1674772-1707562 GCF_004785775.1 Grammomys surdaster | reverse complement strand
TGTGTGTGTGTGTGTGTGTGTGGTGTTGTTATGTGTGTGTGTGTGTGTGTGTTGTGTTGTTATGTGTGTGTATTCTAAACACATGTGATGAATAACAAGTAACTATGTCAATCAACTTTTGAAAGGTACATATTTAGATTGTCTACTGTTTGGCAATGTGGTTTTACAGAAATGCACAACATCAGGCAACCTTGTGGTTTTTTTGGTGATTGTTTTATTGCTTCCTTCTGACAAGATAAAACATTCCAATACTGGCAAAAAAAAAACAGGCTAATTTAATATTTAATGTTATCTTTTATTGTAAAAATTACTGGCGTGGGAATTGTTTCAAACTTTATGATTCTTACATTGCATATTTCTATTACAAGGTTTAAAAGTCACATTAATTTATACTTATAAGCTCCTGAACACCTGGGAATACTTGATAATGAGCACAACAGAGGACATGCTTGGCCACTAATGGATTAATTTATTACTTCTGCAGACTTAAAATGTAGCAATACGATGGAACTTCTTTCTCTAAATGCATAATCAGTTGAGAATGTTATTTGTCTCATTTAAATGCAAAGAACAATCTGTCTTTTCTTCCTGCTTCTTAAATCCATTAAGCAGTTAATAACACAAGGACTAATGTGAGCATCCTTTCTTTAATAGAAAAAAAGGGAAATTAAGCCAGAAAATCCTGCTCCCAATAATGGATACCTCAAAGCAGTTGGATTATTCTTAGCAGTATGGAAAAATCAAGTGAAGTTTCTTTATTAAAATGAGAGAGGAAACTATTATCAAATAATTAGCTGGGGACTCAGTTGAATCCCAATATTTTGAGTATCTCATGCTCTTTCTTTCATTAACGTCCTTTATTATTTTTAACTTTTTATGTATTTTCTAGAGGCATGAATAGAAATGGTCACTCTGTTGAGAATGCTCTTAGTGGGATAACCTTTCATAACAGTTTGCAGATGTCATAATTTAACTATTCATGAGCTTATAGCCACTTTCATTATAATACCATCACTTAGACAATAGCAAAGCAAGCAGAACATATAATATACTTCCTTGGATCTGGAGTCTACATATATGACACAGAGAATCCAAACAGCCTTCATTCACTTCTCATAATATCTGTACTTACTTCCAAGTGTTGGGTCAAAAAATAATGAGCAGCAATTTAGAGGAGGAAGGATTTATTTTGGCTCACAGTGTAAGATGGCATGCAATCCACCAAGTCAGGGAAGCACAGAAGAGAGAACATGCCATGGCTCCACACATTGTCTGTGGAGTCAGGAGCAAAAACAGATGATGCCAGCAGTCACTTCTTTGACATATTAGTTTTCCATTTTTATTTGCTCCAGGACCCCATTAATGGGATGGTGGCTACCCACATTTAGGATAGCTCTTCCTCTCTCAGTTAATCCTCTCTTGAACATCCCTTCAGAAACAAAGAGTTAATATCTTTTAGGTGACTCCAAACCTAGTCAAGCTTACAAAGATGGTTAGCAATTTTAGCATCTTTCTTAAGGCTGGTCTCCATGTAGAGTTGAAACTTCACAGAGATGAGATAATCGGCTGAAAAGCTAAAAGTATCTTCCTTCACTAAGTTGTACTGTTGTCCTCTATAAAAAATACCTCCTTGCCTGCATCTACAGATCACATAGTAGTGTTCAAGTATGTATCAAGTAAGTATCAAGCCTTGCACATTCCTTCTTCACGTTTAACACCCTTCCTTGCCTATCACATTCTGGTGGAGCTTATTAATTGTTAGGCTTCTTTTAAGAAACCAGACCACCAAAGCAGTGCCTGTATGCAGTGAATGAACTAGAAATAATTTTATAGACTGTCCTATATTTACATGCCTTACATCCCATTCTAATTGTTGTGGTGTTTCTTCACTGTCCTATCATGTCCTGATGACTGCAAGCAATTTGATAAAATAAACATGCTTGATTCCTATTTATATAATAGATTCTAAGATAATTCCTGGCACAGATGAAAGATCTAAATCTGCAAAGCTACATGTTCATAAATTTTTGCTCAATGTGATCTTTGTTTCTGGTAGTTTGCCCTATCCTATCTATAGCCACTCTTTAGTTATTTTAGGAGAAAGAGTGGGTGAGTTATAACATCCTTTTGTTGAGTGTATTTGAATGAGTGAGGATACATGCATTCTATGTTGCATTTATGAAGATCAGAGGGTAACCTAAGATGTGTGTAGTTGTCTTCTATCCTCTTTAGGACAGGGTCTCTTTTGTTGTGTTCAGCTGTGCCCATCAGGCTACATAACCAGCAGGCTCCTTAGAATTCCCCTGTCTCTACCTAACTCCCAGTATCCCCATGGCAGCCCTAGAATTACAGACGCATAATACCATGCCCCCCTTTATAAGGGTTCTGGGGTTGAAAGAGAGGTAGGGCCTCATGCTTATGTGGCAAGTACTTTAACACACTGAACTACCACTCTGGCCCTGAGCTTTAAAATTCTTTGCCCAGAATAAATAAAAGTATGATTTAAAGATTCATCACAAAGAGCTAGACTCTAACTACTGCTTTGGATGTTACATTTTTTCTACATAGACGTAGAAAGTGGAAGACTGCCAGAATGCCTGAAAAGAAACCTTTGGAAATAACCGATGGTGCTGCTGAATGATGCACTTCTTTTCTGACCTCCAGCTTCTATCAGAGGAGACAAAACTGAATTATCAGACAAGGTTTTCCAAGCAGGACTGACTAGAGTTTCAGGAAAACCCCAGACTATTTTAAGGCCTTTGTTCTCTGGCACCCATTTACAATAGCCGATAAGCTGTCCGTAAATGTTCAGAGTAAGGTATTTTAGGTGTACCAGTATATGAAGCAGATATAAAAACTACTCTCAGAAGTCAAAGGGAGGGACCTTAGACGAAATACCCTACAGTGGGGAGAGGGAACCTGTAGAGCCCACCTCCAGCAGAAAGACAGGGCATCAAGTGGAGGGATGGGGTTGCCATTCCACAGTCAAAAACTCTGACCCATAATTGTTCCTGTCTGAAAGAACTGTAGGGACAAAAATGAAGAAGAGCCTGAAGAAAATGAGGTCCATCAACAGGCCCAAATTGGGCTCCAGGGGAGGCCCCAAGGCCTAACTATATGGAGACTGGGGAGTGCTCACAAAAAGGGGCCTATCATGACTGCCCTCTGAAAGACCCAACTAGCACCGAAAGAGTCAGATGCAGATATTTACACCCAATCGACGGTAGAAGCTAAGGAGGAGGGAGAACCTGTAGGAGGATCAGCACTCTCAATTAACCTGGACTCCCGAGATCTCTGACACTGGACCACCAACCAAGCAACATACACCAGCTGATATGAGGCCCCCAACATATATACAGCTGGATACAGATTGCTGGATCTGGACTCAGTCAGAGAAAATGCACCTAACCCTCAAGAGACTGGAGACCCAGGGAGTTGGGATGTCTGGCAGGGTGGGGACATCCTTGTGGAGAAGTGAGTGGAGGAGGAGGTATTTGATGTGGAACAGAGGGTAGACTAGGAGGGGCATGAAATCGGAATTGTAAAAAATTTTTAAATTATGAAAGAAAGAAGATATAAAAAACCCAACCAAAACAAAACACTTTAATCCACTCACCACACCAAAAAGAAAAGAGATTATAAACACTATAGAAGACCATGATCGTGGTGAATTGATAAAGAACTTAATTATCTGGATAGAGACCAGCAGGACAATGGCATAGAGGATCTACTAAACCTCCAACTTCAGCATACCTCCATCTATCCCAGTACTTAGATCTTGGCAAGCTATGCCTATTCTTCTAATACAGTTAAAACTATAGCTGAGTAGTGTTAAATGACCCAAGTCCTATTATAATTTTATTCTATCTAATCTAGTGCACAGGAACTTGGAAAAAAAATACAGCAGTCAAATAATAAAAATAACAAGAATGTATCTGAGGCAGGCCTATATTTGGTTTATTGTATATGCCTTATTTTGGTTGAAACCTATAGCAACATGATAGAGGAACTTTTTTAATCCCGTTTTAGAGTTGTACCTGATAAGAGGCACACAGAGAGAAATTGCCTAGTTTCTTTAATGTACAACTGATAATGGCGGGATTTGAATTCAAGTAACAGCTTTCAAGTATCTACTCTTTGAGCCCATTTCACAAATGACCTGTTCTATCAATGGCATCTTAAAGTTTGTAAACTGAAATGTGTTTGTGCTACAGTAGAAGATAATTCTGAAACCTATCCTCTTTGAAAATAAAATATAACTTTATTTCACTCCTTGCTCTTGTGCTATTTTAAACTTCTTGTTTATGCAAACCTTCTTTCTTCAAAATAATTTGTATCTCACTCTTGGAAAACTAGGATGTTAAATAAGATACTGTGTACTGGAACTGAACAACTATTTAAAAAAACAAATAGATCTTCAGCAACATTTATGAAGTTTCATGCTGTTAGACTCTTACTCTTGGATCTTTATGTGAAGTCTTAGTAAGGCTAGGCCAAATGAATTTTCTTACTTGATGTCAAGTTACTTTAAACTTTCATTTTAAGTTATTTCTTGTCTTGTCATATTGGTAGGTAGATAATAACTTCCAGAGATTTGATAGAAAAAAAAATAAAACTTATTTGCTTCTCAGCAGAACTGGAGTGTGACAGTTGTTCACTGGTTCCTGATGTTCAAATCAGTGGTATGAGTAGGACCAGAAGAGTTTGTGGTGGCTGATGGATTCCATTGCTTAGAATAAATGCATGGTGTTGGCAAAGAAAATTCTCCTCTACACCAACTTTATTCTTCACAGCGTGGACATTTTGTGCCTCTTTTTTTAGCTGTTCCTACTAACATGGAACTTCCACACCACCCTCCACAGAACTGACTTCGATTCTACTTTCTGGCTTTTTTTTGTGTGTGTGTAGATGCAAAGCTCTGCTAACCCTTCTCTTCCATTTTCAATCCTGTCTACTCCAACTCAAGCAGTCACTCATGCTGGTCCTTTTACTAAAGAAGCTTCCATCCTCATTTCTCTGGCTCCATCTCTGCTTTTTTGGACTTCTTCCTACACAGCAGCTGCAAACATCCCTTTAGAACTAAATAAGACCCAGAGTTGTGCTATATGGGGGATTTGGTGGGGAGTGTATGGGGATGAGAGGAGAGAGGGTAAACTGTAGTTGTGATGCAAAACAATAAAAACAACAATAACAACAACAGCAATAATAATAATAATAGCAATTTAAAAATCAATCCATGGCTTCATATTTCATATATACTAGAAGCAAAAAGCAGTATCAAAATCCAAAATAGACCAACGTTGTTCCCTGTCACATCTGCCTCCTAGGTTTTCTATACAAGAATATTCCTTTCTCAGAGCCTGGGACCAGCTGCTTGCCTACCTGTGATTGATCACTTCCTACAGACATACCAGGGTTCAGACCTTTGCCTTGTTCACTTGAAAAGGAATTGATCTCATCACAGATCCCCAAATCTAATGGCACTTCCTATCCCTTCCCACAACTTCTTTACTGCTCAGAATGTGCTGTATAAAGTTCCACACGGCTCCTTAGTGCTTTTCCAACTCCTTCCCTGGAGTATAAAGCTCTATGAAGAAACTTAACTTTTCTGATTAGTTTCTAATACTTCTATTTTAAAAGTACCAGGAAATAGTTGGCTTAAATAAAATAATAGAAAGTCACTGCTTCACAATTCACAGAGCAGAAGTTTAACATCGAAGCAACAGTAACGCTGGTTTCACCTGAAGGTAACAAAGAACAATTGATTGCATGTGTCTCTTCTACTAAAGGTTGACTGAAAATTTTGGTATTTCTTGCCTAATGGAAGTATTACCAAGAATTCTATTACCTTCTTGAAATGATTCTCTGTTTCTCTCTCCGTTTCTCTCTCTGTTTCCTTCTCTCTCTCTCTCTCTCTCTCTCTCTCTCTCTCTCTCTCTCTCTCTCATATGTATTTCTACTTTGGTAAGGGTACATATCACTTTGAGTCAGAGACTACCGTTTTTTTCTCATTTTAACTTCTTTCATTGAATACTTTCAATGTTAAGTACATAAGGAAATAAAATTAATGTGGTAGGATCGGTTCAAGTTGTATCTGTGTTGTATATGTAGGCAGGAAAATGTATGATATGAAATAAAAAGTCAGGTTCCTTCCTATCTGGGCCTGAGCACTGAGCAGATCCTGGGTGGCAGCTCTGCACTCAATCTCACAAAACCCAGAGGAAGCAGGCCTCCCAGGAGCTCTAACCTGGGCCGTAACTTAAGTAAGGAGACAGCAACACCCGCCCCAAACAGGGAGTAACTGGGACCCACTGGGACTCAGGAATTGACTCCTGGCCTAGAGCACTGGTTCCTTTCTGTCTGCGCCCAAGCACTGAGCAGATCTTGGCTCCCAGGTCTAACCCGAGTAGTCACACCTATCCCACACAGTTCTGACACAACCAAGATAATAGGAAAGACAGGCTCTGGTCAGAGACAGGGCTGGTAGCACCAAGGAAATCCAGATGGTGAAAGGCAAGTGCAAGAACATAAGCATCAGCAACCCAGGGTACTTGGCATTATTAGAACCTAGTTCTCCCACACTAGAAAGTCCTGAATTCCCCATATCACCAGGAAAGCAAGATTCAGATTTAAAATCACTTCTAATGATGATGACAGAGGACTTTAAGAAGGACATAAATAACACTCTCAAAGAATTTGAGGAGAATACAGGTAAATAGGTAGAAGCCCTTAAAGAGGAAACATAAAAATCCCTTAAAGAATTACAAGAGAACACAACCAAACAGGAGAAGGAATTGAACAAAACCACTCAGGACATAAAAATGGAAGAAGAAACAATAAAGAAATCACAAAAGGAGACTACCCTGGAGATAGAAAACCTAGGAAAGAAATCAGGAGTCATAGATGCAACCATCACCAACAGAATATAAGAGATAGAAGAGAGAATCTCAGGTGCAGAAGATACCATAGGAAATATTGACACAACTGTCAAAGAAAACGCAAAATGCAAAAAGTTCTTAACATGAAAAATCCAAGAAATACAGGACACAATGAGAAGACCAAACCTAAGGATAATAGGTATAGATGAGAATGAAGATTTCCAACTTAAAGGGCCAATAAATATTTTCAACAAAATTAAAGAAGAAAACTTCCCTAACTTAAAGAACGAGATGCCCATAAACATAAAAGAAACCTACAGAACTCCAAATAGACTAGACCAGAAAAGAAATACCGCCCGCCACATAATAATCAAAATACCAAATGTACAAAACAAAGAAAGAATATTAAATGCAGTAAGGGAAAAAAGCCGAGTAACATATAAAGGGAGACCTATCAGAATTACACCAGACTTCTCAACAGATAATATAAAAGCGAGAAGATCCTGGACAGGTGTATTTTAGACCCTAAGAGAACACAAATGCCAGCCCAGGCTACTATACCAGCAAAACTCTCAATTACCATAGACGGAGAAACCAAGATATTCCATGACAAAACCAAATTTACACAATATCATTCCACAAACCCAGCACTACAAAGGATAATAGTAGGAAAGCTCCAATACAAGGAGGGAAATTATACCCTAGAAAGAGCAAGAAAGTAATCCTCTTCCAATAAATACAAAAGAAGATAGCCACAAAAAGATAATTCCACCTCTAATAACAAAAATAACAGGAAGCAAAAATCACTCTCCCTTAATATCTCTTAACATCAATGGACTCAATTCTCCAATAAAAAGACATAGGCTAACAGACTGAATATGTAAACAGGACCCAGAATTTTGCTGCACACAGGAAATCCACCTCAGTGACAAAGACAGACACTACCTTAGAGCAAAAGGCTGGATAACAATTTTTCAAGCAAATGGTCCTAAGAAACAAGCTGGAGTAGCCATTCTAAAACCTCCAGCCTTAGAACACAAAGGGAGTGACTCATGGTTCCACCTATACAGGTAGTTGAGGGTGGCCTTGTCAAGCATCAGTCGAAGTGGAGGGCCTTGGTGGCTGAAAGTTTGGATTCCCTAGTGTTGGGAATGGGAGGATGGTAGGAGCACACCCTCATAGAAACTGCCAGAATTATATGGATTAGAAATGACCGAGTCAGGCCTCCAGAAGACTAGATTCCAGAAGTCAAACAAAAAAAAATTATCTTGATACTAAAATTTGTTTTCAGAATTGTATACTACAAAATACACAGCCTTGGTGTATCTACTCATCAAGCAAGCTGAGCAGACCTACTCAAACCGCTGATGTCCTGGAATTTCAGCTGGATGCAGTGAAGACACAGACATCAGAGGCTTATCAATTTACTCTTTCCCCCACGCCTCTTCTAATATCTCAATGCCCATAATCAGCTTGAGGAAGTTAATGAAGAGTCGGCGCCCCTGTTCCCTGGATTTGGGGACAGAGGTGGTTAATATTGGGCTTTCTTTCTAGGGAAAAGTAGTGGTTTTGTTGGAACAGGGAGGAATAGTTAGGATTCATTGCATAGCCATACCCTATTGGTAGAAATCTGTATAATTGTTATTAACCTGAAGTTATAAGTTCTTAAATGGTACAAAATTTACTTTGATTTCAAATTTAAGGTTTTCATTTGTACGAGTTTCTTATTGATATAAAAGTGAGATTAATATTGTTACTCTCATAGGCATTGTGCCTATATAACATATTTAGGAATACAAGGCTTATACCCAGTTCTTCTTTAACTTTTTTAATTGATGTAAGATGGGTAGCCTGTGGGTTAAGGGCCTATAGCAAATTGATGACTCTGAGTTTATTGTTAGGGTGTTTTCTAGATTTTAATTAGAAATAGCTGAGAGGAATTAACAGACAGTAGTCCATATTGTCTCCCTTACTTGGATAGTTGGTTTTCAAAACATCAGAAGTCCATAGAATTGATGTCACAAACATTTCTATATTAATGTTCATTTTGATTAGAGACCTGTCTGCTCCTGACAGCTTTCCTGTCTTGGATTCTAAGAAGAAATTGAGCATCTTTGGAGTTACTCCAGTTGTGGTGAGACAGCCACTAGGCAAGGATTGCCTCTTTTCATCTACAAACAAATTACTGTCCAGAAAAGAACACACTTGTGGAATACTCAACTGATTATATCTGCCAAGTCAGAGTAATCAGCCCTTAATAATTCAGCATTACTAGGTCTGTGAGACGATTCTGGGCCAGAAGGTTTAAGATCTGAAGATTGGGTGCTCCATCGTTTTGAAGTTTTGGGACTATCTAGGTGTTCAGCGGTCTCTATAAATTGGCTAAGTTTTAGAAGCTATGGTTTGTGCTTCCCATAATTTCAGGTAATTTAGTCATTCTGGATTTCTGACAGGGTTGAAGACTTATAGTCTCATAGCCAATCCTGGCTATTTATTTTGAGAGAAAAGATTTGAGAGGATGTTTTTCAGCTGACATTCATTCTAAAGCCAAGAAAAAAGCCAGGTACAGAACTAAGTCTTTTAGTTAGGAGAGATAACAGAGGTTCTGTTTAGTCAGCAAAATGATGGACTGGGTATTAGGTCTATCTTGTACCTTACTGATATAAATTGTATATGTAATTGTATTTTGAGAGAAAAGTTTTTTTTTATTTTATCAGGAAGGCTGATATGTAGAAGGAGCTAAAGTGGGAGGAGTAAAGAGAAGAAGAGGAAGTGTAGGGAGAGGAGGACCTAGGAGTTGAGAGAGAGAGAGAGAGAGAGAAACATGGAAGTGGATGTTCGGGTGTCTCCACCAGTCAAAAGTAGTTGGTATATCTAGGTTGGGTATTGGGTTACATTTTGATTGTATGGACATCTTGTTATTTAGCATTACCAAACTTATAATGCTTTTGATTAACATGTTTTTTTAAAAGTTACTAACAAAAAAAGAAATAAAAAGAATGAAATAGAAAGTCAACAAATATTTATAAGAGACTGAAAGTTTTCACAGGCACACCTAATGCATGGTCCATGGGTCCATTAATCCAATTCCTTCTCCAATCTTCATCAGATCCAATAGATGACATAATTGGTAGATCTTTAACTGGCTTTCTTTTTTTCACATATGTTTCTATTATATCTCCTATTATAACATCCTTGTGATGATTTATCTAAACCTGCAGCAACTATTTGCTTAATAAAATGCTCTATAAAGTTTTATGAGTGCATTATGATTACAAAAATAAGATCTCAACATTTTTCAGTTTAAAATATACTCTCTGTATCCTCATTTACTTCATGTCTTAGTGTTCTATTGTTGTGAAGAGACATCAAGACCAAGGCAATTCTTATGAGAGAAAGCATCTAATTGGGAGCTTGTCTACAGTATTAGAGGATTATATCCACTATAATATATCCATTCTATCATTGCAGGAAGCATGGTGAGATGCAGGCAGTCATGGTGTTGGAGGAGAGGTACATCTTGATTGACATGCAGCACAAAGAGAGAAAGAAACCCCATAACTAGTGAAACACCTCCTCCAACCAGGACACACTTTCTAATCCTTCTCTAACTGTTCAGCTAAGTATTCAAATAGATGAATCTACAGGGGTAATTCATATGAAAATCACACCAAGCATCTCAAAATTTCTACAAATAGAAACCTGATTGACCACTAGGGATTGAAACCTATTGAAAATATGATCTACTCCCTGAAAGAGTTTGAGGTTGAGAAATAATACTGTCACTATTTTAAAAGTCACTGATAGCTTAACGCCAGATTAGAAGATCTCAAAATTGTACATCTAAGGAACATTTAGCTTGGGATACCTGCAGATAATCTCATATGGCATAGAAATATATTAGCATTTAATACTATGAGCTTTAATTTCTAGTCAAGAATTATCTTTCAGTTATCGTGTGTGACCTTAGGGAAGGTATTTAATCTTCCTATGTCTCAATTTCCTTCTCTGTTTAAAAAATAAGATGCATATAATTAAAGGCTTAAATGAGACAAATGTCTATTTAGAGGTAATGCTGTTCCTGCATTTTGTATCTTTCCTCTCCTCTAGCATACTATTTCAAAGTATCAACATGATGGATGAAAACTACACATTTTGTAGCCTACCCTGAACTTGTTACTTTTGCCAAAGGGCAGTGGTGTTTCTGAGATTGAAAATTATCATTTTCAAGAGTGTCCTTCAGTAAAGCTCTTTATCAAGGGAAAAATTCAGCTGATCGTGCCACTGCCACACACTAGGGGCCTTCTTCCCACTCTCAGCCTTGAGGGTGGGTAAAGATTGCTCACTATGAGAATGAAGCTTCTAAGAGGATGGGCCACCACAGCTACAAGGGTTGATGAGGATCTCCAGGAACTGAGTCTCCAATGAGTGCTTGTCATGATGTAACATCACTAAATTTCTCAAACTTCTGAAGTTCTCCTCATTCCAGAAGAATAAAAATCCTCAATTTGCTTAGTTAGAGTTTCTTGTTATTGTAGCTAAATAGGAACTTTAGTGAGGAAAGCACAAGTCTGGTGTCTTGATTACAGACATTTGCTACATTCTATTTCAAAGACAACCCTCTGAAACTACTACCAAATTCACTCAGTGAAAATATTAGAGTTCTGTCATTGGTGGATGGAGAGCCTTGTCCTAGCAATTTAGTATTTAAAGGCTATTACTCTACTATGTGCATATATTCTACTATGTGCAATTCCTTGTGCAATCTATTGCCCTTTTATATCTTCATACTGTGTGCACAGTACTTAGAAGTAATCTTGATATTATTCTCATTTTTTTCTGCTGTTCAGGTCTTTCAAAAGAGTAGTATACCTAGGAAGTTTATCAGTCATCCATGAATCAACATTAAGCAGATTTCCATTTTGAGTTCTCCTTGATAATGAAGAATACTCTTCATTCAGTAGTTCATGAAAGGTGAAAACTTGTCCTATACAACTACACTTTTTAAAAGTACACCTTAAAATGTTACTGTTTATTTATTTACAATATACTTATATATTTATTTATGAGGGATCTGTGTCTGGTACACATCTAAGTTGGAGGACAATTTTTTGGAATGGGTTTTCCCTTCTCACCATGTGAGTCTGAGGAATTAAATTCATGCTATGCAGCTGTGTAGCAATGAACTTTACTTGTTGACCCTAAAGTACATTTTAATGATAGACATTTGGGATCAGAGTCGTCAACTCTATCTATCATCCTCTGTATTACACGATGGTAAAGTTAAATGATCTCTTAGCACTGTGGACTTGTGTCTCCTTTGACAAGAAGCTAAGTCCTTTTGTGTCCCTATTGACTTTCTTCTCTTGTTTACAAATCCCCATGGTAGAAAAATGTCTCAGGGCTGTTCTGCTCAAGTTGGGGGATTTCTTCAGATCATAGTGGGAAGTTCATCTTTCTAAGTTGTTCCACATCCTTAATCTCATCCAGGAAACAAAGTAAAATGCTAGGAATAGAGGTCCCTGTATTTAGTGCTAAATCTTTCGACAAGAGAGTGCAATTGGAGTAGCATGGATTATCATATCAGCAGTCTATACCTGAATCAGAGGGCAGGAGAAAAGTGCATATCTTAAGAGCAGGGGTTTCAACTAAATTCTCAGGGTAATTTTTATCAACTTAAGTTTTCCATTTGACCATAAACTGCATATGATTGGCATGTTTACAGCACCTTAAAGGTGAGACTGTACTGTCTTGCCTTCACAATACTTCAGATAAATTTTTACTAATCAATGCAGGGGATCTTAACAAATCCCCACTGTGCTGTATCTCTTTCATTTTATACATTTTTTGTTTCCCTTTTCATAAATATTTACATTTCTCATGCCCACTTACTCTTGCATATTAGAAATGCCTGAAAACAAATGTTTACTTTTTTGTTTTTTTTTCTTACCAAAAAATTCATGTCTCTCAATTTCTGTGTTTGTAGTCCATATTTATGAGGATTTTCTAAGACCAGTTCCACCATTCAGCCTTCCCAAGCAGAATTTTAATTACCCCTGTGCCTTACATGCAAAAGCACAGATTAACATTTTCCTACCAGTAATCTGTGCTTTGTAGATCAGCAATTCCCTCATTTTAAAAAACACGATGTACATGTGAGAAGGGAAATAACTTGGCCTTATCAGGAGCAGGTTTATTGAAGGGGAAATCTCATGTGTTCTAGTCTGTATCTGAGACAGTAAGAACAATAATAGAATATTAGTAACTTAAGTTTGTTTACAGAAATGAATGTAAGAAGAACATAGTTCCCATGTGTTAGTGATCCATTTAGTCAAGATTTATGTGAAAAGACTACTGCTGGCGTATATAAACTCACAACCAGCTGGTGGCACTGGAAAGTTTTAAATTTTCAATATATCTTTGAGTATCATATGATAGGTGTGACAGAACCATTATTTCAATACTGAAATAGTTAATACTTTGCTGCTGCTCAGAGAAAATTAACAATTTTGAAATTGTTTCTACAGTTGTCTTAATGTTTCAAATACAGATATACTTCTTTAGATTGCAGAAGCCTCTTAGATCCAAAAAGACTATTTTTGTGCTCACATTAAGGGATGCTTAAGGTATAGATGGAGTAATCTTACTTATGAACTTTTCAACTTTGATCATTTAATAGTGACATTGATTAAAACACACAGTTACACAAAAATATTTCGCTTTTATAGCAGTATTCTGTAAAATGCTGTATTTTCATACTAGTTTTTAAAAACATTACCAACCAGCCTTCAGAGATTACAATACAGGTACCTAACATGCAAATCTGCCACAGAGAACATTCAGGATAACAATGAACAATGGATCTAGCCAACTCAGTTTTCAAGTCCGTTCCCAAGTTGAGGATCCCATCTCGACATTCTGAACTAATCTCACACCACTCTGTGTGCCAACTACACTCTGGTAAAGACCATGCACTCCAGTTAGTACAAGAAATTTTGTTCTGGTCTCAAATTGTTCTGCCTCCTCAGGATGAAAAGCAGGAGGTGAGTTCAGTGAAGGTCACAGGAATCACAGGAACAAGGGAGTGATATGTTACCAAGCTTTCAGATTCAAGCCAGAGCCTAAAAAATACAGAGGAGGATTCTCACAGCCAACCATTTTACTGAGCGCGGGGTCCACAATGGAGGGAGGACTGAAGAGAAAGAACTGAAGGAGCTGACGGGGTTCGCAGCCCCATAGGAAGAACAACAATATCAACCAACCAGATACCACAGAGCTCCCAGGGACTAAACCACCAACAAAAGAGAATACAGGGAGTGACCAATGGCTCCAGCCACATATGTAGCAGAGGATGGCCTTGTTGAGCATCAATGGGAAAAAAGACCCTTGGTCCTGGGAAGGCTCAATGCTCCACTGTAGGGGAATGCCAGGGCAGGGAGGCTGGAGTAGGTGTGTGTGTGTGTGGGGGGGGAGAAGCAGGGATGGGATAGGTTTCAGGGTGGAAAGCAGGAAAGGGAATAACATTTAAATGCAAATAAAGAAAATATCCAATAAAAATTAATAAAAATAGTGAGATTTTTTGATTTACTCTATTACAATAGAAAAGGCTGTGTACAGCTCTTGACTGTGTATAGCCCTTAAAGAAGAAGGTTGCCTTTACATAGACAAGACAAGGAGGGTTAAGGAGAGCATGAAATAGGTCAGTGAAGGCCCTAAGAAAAATCAGAGAGAGAAAGAGACAGATGAATGCCGGTACAAGAATTGGTTTTCAGTCTCTCCAAGATTGTCAACCTTATTTCCTCCCATCTTAGGATCATTATTTGGGTTCTTTTTGCTTATTTCTGTGGGTCCCTGGCCCTCAAATAGGCAGACTAACTCTGTGATACAACAGATAAATAATTTGGTAGCAAAATCTACTCAGATACATTATCATAAGTTAGCCATGGAGGACCACGAGATTCAAGATGGGGTTGTTACTTTATACAGGGTGTTTCCAAAACCCATCTCCACCAACCTAAAAGGGGAGACTTCTGCCCCTAGACCAAGCAGAGAGGGGCCACCCAGAACGCCCTCTGACAGGCGATCTGAATTCTTGCTTAGGTTGCAAGGCTAAGCACTGCAAGGGAATATAAATAAAAGATAAAAATATCTATCTGGGTTCCCTGAGGGACAAGCCTGACTGCATAGGGTTTGATGTCAAAAGTATCCCCTCTCCAGGAAAAAGACATCAGGACAGGTATGGCCCTCATGCCTCACTGGACAACGACAGGAGGACTGGAGCCATTACAAGGTCCCCTTCAAGTACTGGAGGTCAGGCCTCTATCTCCACCTTTGCAAGACTAGAATTGCCACAGCCCTCTATACTTAGGGAAGGGAGGAGATGTCAGGGGGCAGCCCTGCTTACACACCAAAGGCCTAAAATCAGCCATAGGCCTAAAATCAGCAATAGGCCTGTCATACATGTATACTAACACCAAGTCGTGGGTCTCAGTGGAAAAACATTGAAACAGATGGCTATAAGCTAATGTAAACAGGCAGCTTTTGTGGAAATTTACAAGCCTGAGTAGTCATAGACCTTTTAAATAGGTAGCCTTGGCAGACAATGCCAACTTAGATAAGGACAAGTGAGTCATAGGCAGAGTCATAGTGACTTGTCCCCTGAACCTTCACCCAGCCGATACCTGGTTCTGAAAGATATCTGTATTCCCCCTGAACACTCACAATCCAGTGTCATCCCCTTCCCCACATCCTGGCTTTCTATGTTTATAACCCCTGTGTGAATGAATTACGATTTGAGAAAAAATAAATTAATTTTAAAAAAATTAATAAAAATAATCTTCACATCAAAAAATTCAAAATTGAATATATTTGGTAAATATACCTTTTATAAAAAAATAAATTAATGCTTTATCTACTAAAAAAAGCCCCAAAACAAAACAAACACACACACATAAAGGACAATGGAGAAGGGAGGAAGGACAATCTCCAGAAGTGAAAGTAACCTTAATAATCACAGAGTTGCCAAATGACAGTGTAGAAACAAGCCACTGCAAACTAAGTGCCAGGTAAAGGCAAGTGGAAAAGTTTGAATAATTAAGACCATAAGAGTGGCCCCAAACTATAGAAAAATGAGTAGCATTGATCTTACAAACTTTAAACCCAATTTGAAGGAAAGAAGTATATGAAAGTAACTTTTTTTTTCAAAGAAAGAACCTATTTTGGGCATATTCTAATCTAATATCCTACAAGTGACAGTGCTTTGCGCCACCTTAGCCCAATAGTTGACAATAATACCTCAAGAGATATCTTCCAATAGGACACAATCTGGAGGTAGAAGACTGATATTGAAGGTCTTGACACTGTGTATTGACAAAGATCCCAAAGACTTTTCTAATTACAGAAATGGGGCTTCCAGTAGCACCACCACTTGCTTTTGTTGGAAAGGTGTTGGGGAAGTCTTTTTCCTGGCCTTCAGTCTTGGGACACTAGCTGCTGTTGAAATAGCTTTAGCAGCAACTCACTTGTCCCTATGCAACAATTTTTATAGCTACAAAGTAGTGCTTCTAATTCTATAAACATAGCTCCTCAAGTCAGGAACCCCAGTGGAGTGATAGGGACACCAACCCACCTTATCCATCTACTAAACAGTGAAGGGGTTGGGGATGAAGCTGAGACTGAAGGAACAGCTAATCAATAACCAGCCCAAATTAAGTGCCATCCCATGGACAAGCATCAATCCCTGACACTATTAATGATACTCTGTTATGGTGCAGACAGCAGTCTAGTATGGCAGTCCTCTGAGAGGCTACACCAACCAACTGACTCAGACAGATGTAGACAATTACTGCCAAACAGTGGATGGAGCTTGGATGGGTTGTGGGCCATAAGGGGACAGGAACTCCACAAGAAGACCAACAGAATTAAATAACCTGGACCTTAGGGCTGTCAGAGACTGAATCACCAACCAAAGAACATACATGGACTAGATCTAGGCCTCCCCACACATATATAGCAGAAGTACTTCATGTGAGTCCCAAATAATTGGTGGGTGGGGCTCTTCCTAAAGCTGTTGCCTGTACGTGGGATATGTTCTTCTAGTTGGGTTGCTTTGTCCAGCCTCAGTGGGAGAGGAAGCACCTAGCCTCACAGAGACTTGAAGTGTCATGGTGGGTGGATACTCAGGGGGACCCCCCCACCCACTCAGAGAAAAAGGGATGGGGAAATGGGGGAAAGATTGTAGAAGGGGGTGATTGGGAGGGAGCAGTGAGTGGGATGAAAAATGAATAAGTAATAAATAAACAAATAAATAGATAAAAAATTGAAAAATATACAGTGAAATATTAAATAATAAAATTTCATCACTTGCAGTATGATTGGGCTGGAGGTTATCATGCAAATGAAATGCCAGATACAGAAAAGCAAATACTACATTCTCACACACGTGCTAATTAAGGAGATATTTTTACAAAAGAACAAAATGGAAGACCAGTGTAATACCATAACCTTAAGGGACAGTAGTACAATCCATATCTTAGTGGCAACTAACAAGTCTATAATTGGATTTAAGACCCAATCAACAAGTAAGAAATGATGCCTGGTACTAGAAACTTAGCCAACCATGTAGAGCTAGTGAAGTTGGAACTCTTGAAAAAGATCCTACAATCTGTACTTTGCTAAACCAATATAATCCCTAAATACATTTTATTTGTTCTTATACTTATAGATAAGTGTAGATCCTATCCTTCATCAAGGAAACTTCTCTTTAAACAGAAGGAGAACATTACAGAAAACCACAACTCATCAAGATGCAGGGCTGTGGAGCCCACTCCCAATGGATATAGCTACAAAGCAAGTCCTGCACCCAATGCTCAGGGAAGACTGTGGAAGAGGGGCAGAAAGATTGTAAAACCCAGAGGATTTGCAAGTTTACTGTGATTTTCTGTCTCTGAGTGATGGCAGAAGCTTCACCAACACGGCTGCCTAAACATGAAATGAACAAGGGTTCACCAACAGACATGCTAACTTGAATGGTAAAAGCTCATGAGCCCTCAACCCTGTACAACGAACTATAGGAAACTAAGGAGTGCTGAGAGTGGAAAAACTCTTATTCAGAGAATGCCACACTAGTTAGTTACTCAAGTGGTGAACCTTGAAAACATACATATGAGTAGAATTGTACAGAAGAGATTGTATTTATATATTCAGGAATAAGTGTGTGTGTGTGTGTGTATACTCATATACAATGATATCTACCTATCTATATTTCTATATCTATATATAATGAAAAAGAGGCCATGAATTTGAAAAATAGCAAGGAATTGTATATGGAAAGTTAAGAGAGAGGAAATGACATTATTATATTATAATCTCAAAAATAAATGAAAAATAAATAAAATAATTTTAAAAATAGATACAAAAGAATAAAATAGAATTTAAAATGGACACTAGAGACAGAAGGGCAGAAAGAAAGAAGGAGAAACAGAAACTAGTGAGGGGCACCAAAGAACTGTTGACATGGACCAGCTACTTCAGGTCCTTGTTTCTGCTTATTTGTCTACTATTGTTATTTGAGATAGGGCCTTAATATGTAGACATGGCTGCCCTGGAAATCACTATGTAGATGAGGCTGGCCATGAATAAACAAAGATCTGTCTGACCTTACCTTCAAAGTGCTGGGATTAAAAGTGTACATTCAGTGATACAGAGCATATACCAACACACCCAGCAATGGTTTTTATTTTGTTTCATTTTTGTTTATTTGGTTTTGATTTTGTTTTTGGAGATAGCACTTCACTTTTAGGCCTAGGCCCCCAGAGAACTCACAGTGATCCTCATGCCTTAACCTCCCGAGTACTAGTATTACAAACATGAGCCAACATACCATGACATTCTTCTTTTTCATTTTAGAAAAAGTGTTGGTTAAGCTAATCTATTATATATTGCAAAATTACTAGAGTATGAATTCTTCAAATCATAAAAATGACTAACATTTAAAAAATAGAAATGATTGTCACGATTTGAGTATTGCACATATAAATGTACATATGAATGTGTGATTATATGTATGCATTTATGTGTGTATCCATGTATGTATTGAATTGCAATGATTCATCCCATAGAGATACACAACTATTCTCTTGATAAAATATTTCATTATAAGTTATTATAATTTAAAGACCATGACATCATAAACACACACACACAAAGAGAGATCCTAGCCTAGGCCGGCACAGTGTCAAGATCTTCAATATCAGTCTTCTACCTCCAGATCATGTCCTATTGGAAGATATTTCTTGAGGTATTATTGATGTGCACGGAACTATCCTTTCCTATGAAATCAGTGGCTTCTTCTGATTATCTCCAAAGGACCTGTCTCAGGCTATTTTACAGTTAATTTTAAAAAATAGGAGTATATTCCTAAACAACAATAATAAGATAGTGCTGTTCATATATAACGAGTAATATGGTTGCTTACTATCGAGTATTATGTCTTCATATAGCTTTATGCATTATATTAATATACTTTCATAAAACTAAGAGCACAGTAGCTTTTTGATGCTAGCTTTCTCACAGGCCCTTGAAGAGTGCATTGTGCTATGATATTGTTATGGTTAAGCATCACTTTTCTGTAGCATTACACTCCACTCTTGAGTCATAGCTGAGGTCTGTTATCAGCTAAAACATATCCATGTAATATATATGACTAAATCTAGAAGAGTACCAAATATGAAAGTCTTGTATCAATAGTGGCCCAAGGGAAGAGTACATCACATTGTGTAAGGTAATTTAATTAAAAACAAACATTTAAGGAAATGTATATTCAATAAACAAATGAGACAATTTTAAAAATCAGTCATTAGAATGTATTAGCTAGCTACCTTTTATAATCTCTGCCATTGTCCATGATTTATTTTACACCTTTAACATGTAAAGCTATTGCTTAAATACTTGGTTATTTATAAAATCAATAGTCATGGACAATGTTTCTGTATTATATGTATTTGATTGTATATATGCCAGAGATTTCATTATAATTATATTTACCTCTAGCTCATTGTAATTAGGCATTTTGCTTGATACGTATAGTTACTATGGAGACTGGTTTATATTGGTTAATGACTGCTTATCACCTTACAATATTCCACTTTTATTGTTACTTAATGTCTCTTTATAGCCAACACACCCCATTAACTTTACCTTGCATTCTGCCTCTAAATGATGCCACTTCTAACTTGATGCTTTTCTAATTGAAAAACTGTATTTGCATTTCTCTTCATCATCCCTCCATTTTTCCCTTTCAGTTGTCAATGAACTTTGTTTACTCAACAGCACAATGATGAGCTTGGCTTTACCTACCTCATTACTCTCATCTGTATGCGGAACAGAGCCCAGCTCTTTGTATGTGTTTCAGTAATTTCGACTCTGTACTGTCATTATGCTGTTTTCTCAAATCACAGTCTTAGTCTATTCTATAGTTGGTTTAACAGAATTCCAGAGAGTGGTCAACCAAATATATGGAAGCTAGAGGACCTAAAACGCCAACCCCAGAGGGATACCCTGTGTAGGTTCCCCAAGTTAAAGAGTTTGATATAATATTGATATGTGATTATATTAATCACATATGATTAATGTATGAAAATATACATATATGAAATATATATTTCATATATCATATGAAATATATATGTATACACACACACACATATATATATATATATATATATATATATATATATATATATATATATATTCTCTCTGTTCCTGTTTTTATTCAGAACACTGGTACAGATTTTCATAACAGAAGTATGGTACTAATTTAGTGTGTCACAAATTAAGCAGCTTAAAAACAGTTGAAGTATATTCATTCCTTTTGTAAATTAAAAAGTCCCAAGTCAAGGTACAGACTTGGCCACATGTCCCCCACAGCCTCAAGTAACATTTCTTCTCTGGGATGACATAATGTCTGGTTGCTACTGTTAACCCTTATATTCTTAGTTCATGGTAGTTCAACTCCATTCTTTGTCTCTGTAAATCTTATGACATATACTGTGAAATATCCATCCCCCCAGATCTCCCTCATAGTATATTTATCAGTGGACTTATGGCTCATCCTGATTACATATAGTTTCACTAAATGTGATCACAGATACAAATATTACTGTCAGATAACATGACATTCACAAGCACAGGTGCTAGAGCTTAGGACTTTGTGGCTTTGGATTCCTCCAACTCCCATTATTTTGTGATTCAACTTACAGAATAATGGCAGGGAGCATAGTGTGAATAACAGAGAAAAGAATACAAGAAACAAATGATAAATAACAATGTCAGCCTTGCTTCTAAAACCGTAAGTGATTGAAAGCTTCACCATCATTATGGTCTCCTTGTCCTCTTCTTTCTTCTCCATCATTTTGAAACAGGGTCACACAATGTAGCTCAGGCTGTCTTCAAGCTTGTTTTTCCCCTGCCACTACTTCTTAGGGGCTGTGAGTGCAGGCTATACCATGACACAGAGTAGCCCTCACCAGTGCAAGTTAGCTGGAAGCAAAGGATGTGACCAAGGATGTGAAGTTTTTCTTCGAGCAAAATGATAGGAACACACAAGAGAGAAATGAGTTATTATATTAACAATGACATGTGAGTACATTCTTCCTTTACAAGATTTACATTTATGTTTATTCTTGTGTCTGTGTGAGTGTATTTCTTGTACCCAGCAACCAGAAGAATGTATCAGTATACTGGACTTGGAATTAGAAGCAATCGAAAGCCTTGACATGATACTTCGAACCAAACTTGAGTTCCTTAAAATATCAACATAGTTTAAACTACTGAGGTACCTCTGCAACCTGAGGGAGGTTTTAATATCACATTAATATATTCTTTTTAATATCTCTGTCTTTGTGACTATAACATCCTAGTTAGGCAAGATAGGAAACAAAATATCTTTGACATTTAATTAAGTTTAAAATACTGTTGACTCTAAGTACTGATATAATGTTCTGTTTAATTATTGAGCTATAGAATGTAAGGACTATCCAGATTTCACATGTTAAATACATATTTAAGGATGTGTATGTAAATATGTATACTGTAATATAAAGTGTACTTTTTCAAATAAAGAGATGGAAATAGGCATCAGGACCATCTGTCCAGAGTGGAGTTTAGAATTATTATCTTAAGCCTCTAGAAATAGATATAATGATGAGAAAGCAGTATAGGTAGACCTTTAAAAAAAACACTTAAACCTATTTATATATCAGATACATTAATCTTTCTGTGCCCTATATTGCCCATTTCCCACACTTATTATCCAGCCCAGAAAACCATGTTAAGCAAAAAATATTATGCTATAATTCCAGTCCATAAGATTATACTTTATAAGTGGGTTGAAAATTGTTGAATTTTTATCTGCATGTTGTTTGAACAAATGAATATATTATAGAAAATAAAAAACATGGCTCTGATTGGGAGAGAAAGAAGTTATAAATAAGGAAACCAGAGAGGATTAAATAAGCCCCATGACTTGGAATTAGAACTGAAGTTATTAGCATAAATAGCACTAAAATTTTATATAGAGATGGCTATAAGTAAGTAGAGTTGTGTTTTTCATGGATATTCATGAACTTTTTATAATATAGTATTTATTTGTAAGATGTAGTGATGCTTTATTTTTTACATATATTTACATATAGTTATATACACATATATAGACACAAAATGCCTAATATATTAATTCACTATATTGTATATATTATTAAAGTTTTGAACAACCACTTGGCTTTGTATTAAAACAATAAAAAACTTTTATAATATACTGCTTTGAAGAAAAATGATCCCTGTAGGTTCATATATCAAAATGCTTGATCATCAGTTGATAGAACTGAGAAGTATTAGGAGGTATAGCTTTGTTGGAGGAGGTGTGTCACTGGGCATGAACTTGGAGGTTCTCTCTCTCTCTCTCTCTGTCAATCTAACTCCCTGGAACTGTAAGCACCAAATTAAATGCTTTCTTTTATATGGTGCCTTGGTCATGGTGTTTTTTCAAAGCAACAGAAAATGAATTAAGACATACAGATAGGTATAGTAAATTTCTTATAAGGCTTTTTGGCAGAGAAAATTGGTCCAACAGTATGTATATATATTTTCATACCAACACACCAGAAGAGCCTGAAGGAAAAGATTGGCTTGTTACATTATCTTGTTATTATCTATGATCAGACTGTTGACATTCTTTCATAGTTCTCTTTATTTTCTGAATTTAATGTCTTGACTACATATTGGAATAAATTGTAAAGCAGGAAATGCTGCTAAAAGGCTTTTATCTGCATTTATCTTATGGCTTAATTGTGGTAGAAAGTTTAGCATATGTTGTCAAGCCTCTAAGCTTTGATTCAATGTAAGCTTATTTAAAACTCAATTTCCTGACCCAATAAGCATTTGTTACTAGCTGAATATAAAAGTACTTGCTTTTTCCTGTCTGCTAAATATACAGTTTTCTTATATATTGTAATACAGACCAGACAAATGATAACATCAATTTCAACTAATTGTTAGCTAAAGCCTAATATATTTTTCATTTTGAATCATCTCAGTTCTAAGATACTAAAGATATATATATATATATATATATATATATATATATATATATATATATCTCCAAATTAATGGCATTTAGTCTTTTTTAAACATATGATTTACTTTATTTTGAAAGAGAGACAGAGAGAGAGAGAGACAGAGAGAGAGACAGAGAGAGAGAGAGACAGAGAGAGACAGAGAGAGAGAAAGAGAGAGAGAGAGAGAGAGAGAGAGAGAGAGAGAGAGAGAGAATGTGTGTCTATGTTCTCCCCTGAGTTCTGGTGCATCTAAAATCCCCATGAAGGTAATAATCCTCTTCCCAGTGCTGATATCTGTGAATTGTTTAGTTTGCCTGCTAAGAACCAAACTCAGATACTCTGCAAGAAAAATGTATGCTTTCAACTGCTGAGCTATCTCTCCAGTCCTACATTTGATCTTAATGAGGCAAATATCTATGAATATTTATCTACCGACTTTAATTCTCTCTCTTTAAATATTCATAAATCATAATGACAAACAACATAGAATGATGATTCATTTTATATTTCATATGTCTACTTTTCAGTAACTTCTCTAAAATTTTTTGAATATGAATCTGTCATCATGAAATAAATGGTAGCTTTCCCACAGTCACTGGAGGACAAGCTTTTCTATGTGAAAGAGATGGGCATCTATCATTGCCACACTGAAATGTGTTTTAAATGAGGTCTTTGCACATCATCATGCATGATACAAGCATTCCCTCCTTCTGTCACCGATGTTCTTCCCTCAGCAATATCAGGTATGTCACCAGACATGTGCTGGTCTGCATATGCTGATAGTATTTTCTAGATGCTGCTTCTTACCAAGCTCTCTGGATAGCTTCCGAGTTCATTTATAATCTGTACATCGGTTTCCCTGACTCATTTCTCTCTGAACTATATAGACAAGCAAAAGCACACTCAATTAGAAATGAATTCATTTCTAAAATCCTGTTTACAATTCTTTTGTTGAAAAGACCATAGTTACAAAGAGGATTTGAAGCTTAGTGCTAAGCAAATTAGCAGCAAGAAATAGCATAAGTGAATATCCCTAATCTTCCAACTGTAGCAGAGGTCCTGATGAATAAGTTATCAGGCCTATTTTGTATTTTAAAATAAGTCAGCCTGTATATATCTTAGATTTGAACAGCGATCAACATGTCTGCTCATGACACCTGAGCTGTGTTCCAGATATTCCTAAGATTCATGATGTTTCTGAATTGACCTTGATACTTCATCACTAAAACTTTGTGCACATTGATGAAAACAAGAGAGGTATTTTAAAAGATAACAACAGAACTTCAGATCCTCACTTTCCCTACTCTCCCCCAAAACCAATCCCCCAGTATCCCCATAGCTCTGTAGCAGAACTCCTATTATGGACTCCTTTTCCTGTCTGCCCTTATTTCCAGTGAATATCTCAGAGTTTCTGCCCCAGCCTTTCCTCTCATGCATACCATTGCTCCAGACAGTCCAGTAGGACATCTCCAGGAACCCACCAGTCAAGCTTGCCAGAGAAGCAAGTAGGAGACAGGTGAAATAAGGTAGCTTCAGATCTTTACTCCCCTGCCTCTTGATCAATTCCCCACTCCCATTTCCTCCTTTGCAGCATAATACCTTCTGCATCCTCTCCTCAGTCTCTTTCTCAACTCACAGAGGATTGAGCAACTCCTGGTAGAACAACCTGCTTTCCTCTCTCCTGTGGCCCCCTCTGCACTTGATCTTCTAGCTCAAGTCCATCCCTGTTTCAGCTCCCAGTTTCTAGAACCTAGAACCTCCTGTGGAAACACCTGGCAGGATGTAAGAAGAATTCTCCACCAGAAAATACATTGCCACCACACACTTCTAAGAACCAGAGAAAATAAAAGAAATCAGATAACAAAATGATCACCAATACAAAGACAAGACCAGGCAGGTAGACAAGACCTAGAATTATAATCATTACCAAACCCAGCAGCTTAGTCAACAACATAAATATGCAATGAGTAACAGTCAGGGCAATATGCCTCTACTAAAGCCCAGTAGCTATAGGCCCTGAGAAATACAACCTAGATGAAGCACAAGACAAAGACCATAAAACAGCCTTTAGGAATACAATAGAAGTCCTTAAAGGGAAATGAATAAATACATTAAAGAAATCTTTGAAAACATTTACAAGCAGTGGAAGGAAATGCATAAAACAGTTCAGGAACTAAAAGTAGAAATAGAATCAATAAAGAAAACACAAACTGGAGGAAATTTAGAAATGAAAAATCAGGAACTCAACAGTAATCTCAGAGGCAAGCCTCACTACAGAATATAAGACATTGAAGAGAGAATCTCAAGCATTTAAGACAAGATATATGAAATGGATACCTTGATAAAAAAGTTAAATCTAATAATCTCCTGGCAAAAATTATCCAGAAAATCTGGAAAAATGTAAAAAGTCCAAATTTAATAATAATAGCAATAAAAGAAGGAGAAGAAATAAAGGTGAAAGACACAGAAAAGATTTTCAAAAAAAATCACAGAAGAAAATTTTACTAACCTAAAGCAGAAGCCTGTCAAAGTACAAGAGGCATACTGAATATCAAATAGACTAGACCAGAAAATAAAATTCCCTTGACATAATAATCAAAACAATAAACATTAAAAATAAAGAAAGAATATAAAAGACTTCAAAGAAAGAAGCAACATAGGAAGACAGACTTATATGTACCAAAAGATATTCCTTCCTACCTCAGAGAAACGTGTTCAACCATGCATTGCTGCTTTGTTCATATCTAGACACTGGAATCAACCAATACGAATGGATAAAGGAATATGGAAAACACACAATAAAAAAGTAACTGTCATTAAAAACAATGGAACAATTAATTTAGTAGGTAAATGACTAAAATTAGAACAAAATCATCCTGATGGTGATAAACAAAATACAGAAAGACAATTTTGTCATGTGTTTGTTTATATGAATATTAGCTGTTAAGTCAATCTCTTAGTTAGGCTTTCTATGGTTGTGACAAAACACCATGACTAAAAAACAAGCTGGAGAGGAAAGGATTTATTCAGCAGGTCTGGAACTCAAGGCTGGATGCAGTGGGCAGAGGCCTCCCCCATTGATCACAAAATGAGAAAATGACTTATAGCTGGATATTATGGGGGGCATATCCTCAACTAAAACTCCTCTATCTCTGATTACTCAGGTTTCTGTCAAGATGACACATAAAACAGGATGGTATAATCAATATTTGGCAACCTATAATCTGTAGAACTAGAAAAGTTAGGTATAGAGTCAGGGATTAGAAGGATGGATAGATGTCCTTAGAAATGGAAAGTAGGATAGATGGTTATTTATGGATGGGAGAGAAGAGGACTAGAACAGAAATATCAGTGAGGAAAGGCAGGGAAGAGTGAACAAGATGAGAATACAAGAGTTGACAGCTATTAAGGGCCATTTGAGTGATAACATAGAAACATAGTACATCAGAAACTTTCTAAAATACACACAAATATAAAGGCAATCTAAATGAATTCATAAAATAATAGGGAAGACAGAGACCAAAAGGACATTTTTTTGCCATCAAATGAAGCTTCCAGTACAGGGAATGGGTTATATCTAATTGAGTTGTTGGTCACAGGGCTCCACAGGAACAACAGCTGTTGATAAGGCTATAGATTGCAGTGTAGAAACTGACATCAAGACCCTATTGCTTAAAACAATATCTACACAACTCATTGAACATGGAAAAACTGAGCTGGTGTACACATAGAACCTTCTGCTCTGTGTCTTTGGTAAAGGAAGGTAATCTGCATGCTACCAAATAAACCCCAACCTAGGCACAAACCCTTTGATCTAGAATGGTATCTGGCCTGGATGATACACTGTTGGAATAGTGGCATAAAAGTGGTGGGGGTTATCACCTACTATGTGATTGCATATAAAGTCTACTCCATGAGATAGAACCAATGCCTGGCACTGTGAGGAAGTTCAAGAACCTAAGAGTAGATAGTTTCTTATACTAAGAACCAAATACTTCTGTTCTGTCAAAGTAATATAGCAATAAAACGGTTTCTAATGACATTCTGGTAAGCCATTATCAGAGAGGTTTCCTCATGCAGCAGATGGATAAAAGAATACAGAGACCTACAGAAAGACAATATTCAGAGACTGGGAGACCTAAAATATCCTTAAAAGAGTTGTATTCATCAAATCCCTCCCCTCAGTGTTGGACAACACTGAAAAATGGTGATGAAAAGAGTAAGAGACAGAGGGGATGTCCTACACTTGTAGGACATCAAGAACACAAGGCCTTCTAACCACAGTAAGAAAGAAAAACAAATGAACTCACAGAAACTGAAGCATTATGTGCAGGGCCTGTGTAGGTCTTTACTACACAGGACCCTAGAACTGCAAGGAGAGGTAAACACAGGGCCCCATCCTAACCCAGAACCTTTATCCAACTAATAACCACTTGCAAATGAAAACTTAGTTTTTTCCAAGGGATTCTCACCAGGAAAGCAAATTACTCTTAAATCTAGGCTGAATGCCCAGCAGTAGATGGCCAATAGAAAATGAGCTCAATGACATCTTTGGAGGTGTCTTATCTCATAATCATATATCAGAGCTTTTGTTTTTTTCACGATGATGATGATGATGATGATGCCTGGGTGTGTGAATGAGTTGGTCTTTGTGTCTATTTCTGTTTCTTTTGCCTTTTCAGAGGCTCTTTCTCTTCGGTTTGCTTATTTCATCCTATTTGCATTTGTTTGCTTTGTTTTATTTTGTATTATTTTACCCCTTAGATGCCTCTTTGTTTTCTAGGCAGAGATAGAAAGGGGGTGGATCTTGATAGGAGGGGAGCTAGGGAGAATCCAGGAGTAGTACAGACAGAGGAAGCCATAATAATCATCATCATATTATACATGAAAAAATATTTTCAATAATGATGAGAACAGGTGATAAATGCCAGGTAGAACATGGACACAAATCTGGATTCTTCCTCTTTATCAAAGCTGGAAATATCTTTGTTCTACCTGGAGTTTGGTCCTTACCAGAGACCAGAAATGTCCAAAATATTTAGGGACATGGATTTGTGATTTTGTTTCTTGTTCACATTCTCCACATTTGACTCAGTTGCCCAGAGAGCTACCATACCCCAGTGAAGACTCTTAGAGTGGAGAGGTAATGGATATTTCATGGGTGGGTCAACTGGATAGAGGAGTTCACTTCATGATGTTTTTACCCATAAAACAAACAAATAAACAAATAAACAACAACAAAACCAGCATGTTAGTGGCAGCTCATCCTTGTGATCTATTTGCTTTTGCTGTAGAGGAGCTCTGGCTGCTTTCTATCTCTTAAGCTCTCATTTGGACATACAATAAATACATGCCTAGAAACTCACTGTCCTTTTGCTCATAAAATGCATTCTTCAAGTTCATGAGATAGAGGGCACGGAAGCCACTGACCTGGGTGTATTCAGTAGCACTTAATATTCTGGAAGCCATTCCTCCTAAACTACTGCTCATGTGAGTTGAGAAAGTCTCTGTTGCTCTCAAGGATTCTCTAGTTCCCCTTATATCCACAGTAAGGGTTTCATTCACAGCTTTTCATGCTGAGACTCCTGTGATTTTTGTCAATTAACACTAACCTCACATTAGCATTTGCACTGCTATTAACACTCTTGGCACACCATCAATCATTTTCCTTTGCATTGACTGGCAAGTTTGGATTGTGTTCATATGAAACAGGGACTGTACAATAACAGACTGAAAGAATTGGAATTTTTCAGGAATCACAGGGGCAGGAGCCTAGGATGTGCCAATGCCCTGATGCCAAGGGAGGAATTTGCATCTAAAAAGACTCTGTTCATACAGTTCCTTTTTTGTGCTTATTTCTTTGCTTTTGCTTAGTCTTTTCTAGGAAAAGAAAAAAGGAGAAAAGGAATGAAGACAGTCTTTTCTGAAATTGTCTAATTTTCTTTTAAATGCACAGAAGCTGAGGCAAAAGATAACAGTGCCCAGTAACGCTGTTTCTCCAATCATTTTACCTTGTGTCTCTCAAACTGTGAATGCCAAGTGTTTAACAGGTAGCAATTATCATATTGCCTACAATTGCCCGTCAACTACAGTTTCCCTCCATTTGTGATTATAAGCCTCTGGACTCCCATAGTCTGAAACTCTTATGCCTTTGGACATAAAATGATGCTAATCATTAGCTCAAAATGTAAGCCTCCAAATAAGCAAAACTGTGCTGTTTTTTTACATAGAGTTAGAAAACCACCATGGAAGGTAAAATACTGTACAGGTTATTGGAATCTTTACTCTTAATTATAATTTTTTATTATTAATAAAATGGAAGATTATTTGTGCTACATGTCAGTCTGCCTCTGCATATCACTCTGCATATCTGTACACTCTATGATGTTATCATGTACACAGAATTCAATGAAAATTGTACTGCGAGTACACCTGGTAAGCCACTAATTTCAATGCTTTTCTTGTGCCTTGCAGATGGATAATGCTGAATACACTAAACCAATGATCAGCAAACATTATCAGACCAAGAGAGTAAATACTTTAGGCTCTGGGAGAAATACAGCTTAAAACACTGTGACTGTTTAATTCCACCATGGTCATAAGGAAGCCATAGACAATGTATAAACTTTGTTAAAATATAAGAAACAAGAAAACATTCACTTCACCTACAGAGGATGACATCTGAATGATAAAGAGTTTTCTTCTGTTGCAAAATAGTCTCCTGGTATTTTTAGCCTTCTGAAAAACTAAATGTCACACTCAGTTTCAAAGCCATACCTAGGAAGGCTGGAATCATCCTGGACATACATGGGAAATCCTTTGGGCTAAGCTCTCCTTTCTCCTAAAAGATTTCAATCCATTGCTTCTTTCCTGCAATCAGAGATCCTCTGGATATGCAAGACCGAATTTCAATCAAAGGTGATGTTTATTTTGTTGTTTATTGTGTAGTCTCAGGAAAAATTCAGAGTTCTGGATAAGTCAGGTCCTTGAGGAACTCTGAAAGGAATGTGAAGGATTACTGTTTTTCACAACAGGATGTCTTCCTAAAAGATCAGAGCAGAGACAAAGATGAAAGATCATGAAATCTAGTCAGTTTCTGCCACCCACTGTTTTTGTAAAGAATCAAAGGAGAAACAAAATATACAATCTATGTAGATATATGATGCTGATCAATTTCCTTAATCATTTCCAGATGTACCCAAATATACTGACCCACACTTCTTTCAGCATCCACTCGTTCTATAATGTTAGTTAAAAAGCAGTGGTAATACATGTTGCTTTCTATGTTCCTAATTTGAATATAAAGCCTACATTTCTAATATAATATTTTGAAAAATATGAAAATGGAGCCTAACAGTCACAAGTTTAAGGAATATGCTAGGTCAGTTCAGAGAATAGCTAAGTCCATAAATTCCCGTGCTTCTAGATGTCTATATGAATTGCCCCTCTAAAGCATTGAGATTCTCAACTTGGAGAGAGAGACATATTGCTGAATATCTCTATACTGTCTTCTATCCAATATATACAAAGAACTCAAGAAATTAGACTCCAGACAACCAAATAACCCTATTAAAAACTGGGATACAGAGCTAAACAAAGAATTCTCAACTGAGGAAACTCAAATGGCCTAGAAGCATCTAAGGAAATGTTCAGCATCCATAGTCATCAGGGAAATGCAAATCAAAACAATCCTGAGATTTCACCTCACACCATTAAGAATGGCTAACACTAAAAACTCAGGTGATAGTAGATGCTGGCGAGGATGTGGAGAAAGAGAAACATTCCTCCATTGTTGGTGGGATTGCAAGATGGTACAACCACTTTGGAAATCAGTCTGGCGGTTCCTCAGAAAATTGGACTTAGCATTACCTGAGGACCCAGCTATATCACTCCTGGGCATATACCCAGAAGATGCTCCCATATAACAAGGACATATGCTCCACTATGTTCATAGCAGCCTTATTTATAATAGCCAGAAGCTGGAAAGAACCCAGGTGTCCTTCAACAGAGGAATGGATACAAAAAATGTGGTACATTTACACAAAAGAGTATTACTCAGCTATTAAAAACAATGAATTTGAGAAATTCTTAGGTAAATGGATGGAGCTAGAAACTATCATCCTGAGTGAGGTAACCCAATCACAAAAGACACACATGATATTCACTCACTGATAATTGGATATTAGCCCAGAAGCTTGAAATATCCAACATTCAACTCACAGACCACATGAAACTCATGAAGAAAGAAGATCAAGTGTGGGTCCTTCGGTCCTTCTTAGAAGGAGTAACAAAATATTCAAGGGAGCAAATATGGAGACAAAGTGTGAGACAAAAACTGAAGGAGGGGCTGTCTGGAGACCATTCTACCTGAGTATCCATCCCATGTTTACCAAAGGTAAACACTGATGTGGATGTCAGGAAGTGCATGTTGACAGGAGCCTGATATAGCTGTGTCCTTAGAGGTCTGACAGAGTCTGACATATTCAGAGGTAGATGCTCACAGCTAATCATTGAACTGATCATGGGGTTCCCAATGGATGAGTTCAGAGAAGACCTAAGGAGCTGAAAGGGTTTGTGGCCCCATGAGGAGAGCAACAATACCAACCAACCAGAGCTCCCAGGGTCTAAACCACCAGCCTGGGAGCACATAGGGATGGACCATAACTCCAAGTGTATATGTAAGGAAGGATGGCCTTGTCAGCATAGGTGGGAAAGGAGATCCTTGGTCCCATGATTGCTGGAAGCCCAGTGCAGGGTAGTTGGAGGGTTGCAAGGTGGGAGTGAGAGGTACATCCTCATAGAAGTTGGAGGGGGGATGGGATGGGGGTTCTTATGCCGGGGGGAAGGGGGACGTGGTAAGGGGATAACATCTGAAATGTAAATAAAATGTCCAATAAAAATATCTTAAAAAAAAAGATCCTACCGAATAAAAAAAAAAGTAATTTTGGGGAATGTTAGTAATCACTGACTACAAAAACAGCTTGCAGTAAACCAGACAAAGATGGTACAGAGAAGAAAAAATTCAAGTTTCTCCCCAAGTGACCTCCCCAAGGGTGCCAGCCTCATTGTATTACTGTAAAATTTTGTGAGAATACACACACAATTCTTTCTCTGTCTCTCTGTGTTTCTGTGTCACTCTGTGTCTCTCTATGTCTTTGTATCTCTGTGTCTTTCTGTCTCTTTGTTTCTCTATCTCTCTCTGTCTCTCATTCTGTCTGTCTGCCTCTCTCTGTCTCTCTCTGTCTCTCTCTGTCTCTCTCTCTCTCTCTCTCTCTCTCTCTCTCTCTCTCTCTCTCTCT
>NW_021620528.1:1646132-1674762 GCF_004785775.1 Grammomys surdaster | reverse complement strand
CTCTCTCTCTCTCTCTCTCTCTCTCTCTCTCTCTCTCTCTCTCTCTCATACACACACACACACACACACACACATAACTTCATAAGTATCTCTGGAAATCATGAAAAGTTATAGTAAACATGAGACTAGAGAGCTTCATGTCTATGTGTGTGGCCTAGGTGTATCTTTAATCTAAGAAGCTTGAAGTGAGTTAGATACAAGGAAAAACATATCCAATCTAGACATGTGAATATCGTGGCAAGATCAGTTAGAAGCAACTACATAATTAGTATCTCTGAAAAACCACCTTAAATTGCTACAACACAGCAAGTACACTACTTATCAAATAGGAGAATAAGCATGATCTATGAACAAAGGAGGAAAGATGAATCTTAGTAGTGAATAAAATTAAGGAATGAAGATCATTCCTACCCAGAAGACTCAGATCTCTGACACTTCTCTTTTCCTCTCTTAAGTTTTCCAGTTTATTAAGTTCAGTAACCCTGTTTTATACTGTGCCTTCTTCAAATGCCAAATGATTCTTAGCTGTCTTTATTTGCAATTCACTGTGACACTATCTATGACATTTGCTAAAAGTAGTGATTTGGGGAGCAGCAATTGTCTCCATGGGAGCATCCTTGAGAACAGAAGCCAGAGAATTAAAAGGCCAACCATGAGTACAGAATAGTCAATATTAATCTTATAAGTGAAGACACTAGTGATTTACGTTCTTCCTGCTTGTTGCAGGGAAGGTTAAGGACAGATACAGATGTTGGTGAGTATAGTTTATAGAAATATCTTGAAAACCAAACACCCCTAGAACAACACATGAGTCTCATGGATTCCTCTTTAGTCAGAATAGTACTCATTCTGTGAGAGTAATCATATCATGCTGTAATAACTGGTGATGTGTTCATGGTGCACTTAGAATATTAAAAATACCTGTTGCACTTATAGCTACATATATTTTTAAATATGCATTATATCACAAAAAGTAAACACATAAAGTATTGGTTTAATTTTTTTCAAACCCAATTTGACCTCCTTTGCTCAATTTAAAGTAGATTGAAGAACTGCAATATTAAAGCAGCCATTTTTTTCTCTTGTCAGTTCTTCAAAAACTACCCTCAAGGGCTGCCAATAGGGTTCAAGAGATAATTATGTTTGTTATAGAAGCCTGGAGACCTGAGGCTGATCCATGGAGCCCACGTAAAAGTTGAAAGACAGAACTGACTCCACAAAATTATCCCTTATCTCCTCCACTCATGCATGCGAGCCCATACACACTAGTCTCAAATTTCTACTGTTCCTGCCTTATATATAATTTAACTTAGGAAAACTGGAGCAACTCACTATTAAAAATAGAAGGACTCTTCATCAAAAAGAATATAGAATACTTAAAATGTGTGGAACATGATACATCTATTCTAGGAACTGCCAAGATGCTATGTCCAGGTATGGTATCATTATCTGTAATGGCTCAGGAGGTCTTTGTACTGGAACTGAACTGGGCTGCAACAGTGGGGTTGATGTTGTGAAGTTGGCTACAGCTGTTGTAATAGGAGGTCACTTAGAGGGCAGGGAAGTAAAGCAAGAAGAGGGAGATCCAGTAAATTAGATGTTACTGGGAAACTGGTAGGATTTTGGAGACCGGGAAAGCATGAAGTCTCAGAGAAGTCCAAGCAGGTGGGCTATAGTTTGAAGAAATAATATGGAGGGTCCAAGAACAGATAGCATTTGTCTCATGAGTCAGTGAATAACAGGACCTCATTTGGATAAAAAGCATGGCTCAGGATCATGGCTTCATGTATTTGTTGGGATAAACAAAGCAAAACAACATGTCATGTCTCATCTGGCTGAGGATAAACAAGCAAAACAACATGTCATGTCTCATCTGGCTGAGCAGAATCTTAAGGATGCGTGTTTCTGTTTATTATTAATAACAGAGTGGTGATGTACATGTATATTAGTAACTTAAAAATGTCCATAACTACTTTGTATGTCGAGCCTAGAAACACTAACTAAGAGAATAAATAAATTCAGGCTTTTTTTTTTTTTTTTGAGACAGAGTTTCTCTGTATAGCCCAGGCTGTCCTGGAACTCACTTTGTAGACCAGGCTAGCCTCGAACTCAAAAATCCACCTGCTTCTGGTTCCCAAGTTCTGGGATTAAAGGTGTGCACCACCGCTGCCCAGTTAAATTCAGGTTTTAAATGATGAGTGGATAAAAATATCTGAATGTTAGAAGCTAATATGACAGAGTATTTATAATATAACCATGAATATATAATAATTAAACATACTTAAAGAGTGCAATATGCTGTATGCATGTAACAGTATATAATCATTAAATTGGGGTGATTAGCATTTATCTCCCTTCAAATAGTTACCATTTATTCATGTTGGGAGGGTCTGAGTTCTCTTATTTCTTCATAAAATACACAATAAACTGTGAACTATAGTCACTCTACTGTGCTGTAGAATTGTAGGCAAAAATAAAAGAAAATAACAATTTGCTATCTTCCTGGCTTCTTTATATCTGAGATAGAGTAGAATCCCAAACATTTCAGAAGAAAAGGTATTTTGTTTCTAGTACAATGCTATCCTTAGAGTCTAAGAGTTCTGTTATCAGAATTCCAATAAAAGGTATGGTTGCACAACACTATCTTCTGAGCAGAACCACTACCATCTTATAAACCAATGTGCCTACTTGCAGAAGATGATTATAACTGGATGATATTCTCTTCTTAAAAATGAAAGCAAGGGGTGGGGTGGGTTGTAGTACTCTCATGATATCCCAGTGCCCACTGGCAGCCATTATACACAATTTTGCCTTAATTGCATGTAGATTCTGAGTCTTGGAGGAGGAAATATATATGTATGCTTATATATTGGGAAGGATGGGATAAAAGGAAGTTCATTTACACAGCCCCTAGGAAGCCACCATTCATGCAAGGCACAGACCTTCCAATGAGGCTGTTTTAGGATCACTCATGCTTTGAAACTAATCCTAGTAAATGTACTGGTGTCAAGTGCAAGTCTATATTTGCTTTATAAGAAAGTTGTAAGACTTAACCCTATTGAACTGTAGACATACTATGAACTCTTTATACTTCGAGACTAATAAAGCTGATGATGCTTAGAACAAAAACATAAATATATGGCCCACATGAGTTCATTGGGAGTAGCACTATTCGGAGGTATGTTCTTATTGAAGTACAGGTAGTGCTGTTTTGGAAAGTTTGTCACTGAAGTCAGCCTTTGAGGTCTCAGATTCTCAAGCCAGGCCCAGCATCACACCCTCTTCCTGCTGTCTGTCATTCCAGATGGAGTACTCTCAGCTCCTTCTCCAGTACCATGTCTGCTTATATTTCATCATGCTTCCTGCCATGATGAAAATGATCCAAACCTCTGAAATTGTAAACAGCCCCAATTAAATGTTTTTCTTTATAAGAGGTTCTGGAGTCACGGTGTCTCGACACAGCAGTAGAAACCCTACGATACCATATGCTGTTTTATTCTTTTTCCCAACAATAGGGACCAAACTCAGAACTTCATATATGCTGTACAAGCACTCTACCACCAAATTAAATTGCCATCCCTCCTATGAATGCTCCTATCTTATCTTAATATCATATCTTAAGCACTTTCTTCCATCCTAAAATATATTTTTCAAATTTGTTATTTTATTGTGACAGAATAACCCCCTACCAAGCAGCAGCAAAGTTATTTATATAAATAATCCCCTCTCATTGAATATTTTTCAGGGCCAACTCTAATAAATAATTCTGGGGTATTATTATATTCTGGGTTTAAATCTTTGACCACATTTCCATTTCCCTCCATGGAGGTTATAGAATCATGAGATAGACTCTCTTTTAATATTGCCACATATTAGTATTATATTTTGCCTAGGTACTTTCCAACAAGGTTATGCTAACTTGCATACCCACAACTAGAAAACAGCATACCTATGAGAATGCCTAAACTATTCAGAAATGAGATGCAGGGACATTCAGGATGAAATTATTTCACTTATGACTTTGATGCCTTGGCCTAACAAAACAGCTAAAGATTTGGGTGAATAAAAAGGATGTTTATACCATATACTCTTTCCCCCAGATAGCTATGATATGAGTTTAAGAAGGTGAAGGACATGGATACTTTGGAAAGACAAATATTTTTGCAGAATGCAACTATTTAACATTGTTAGTGTCAACCTGGATTGACACATTTCTCAAAGAGCACTCATCATGAAACAAACTTGCAACAGGCACATTGTAAATAAGTTACCAGGCCACACATGAGGAAATGTCTTCATAATCAGGTGAATATTTTCTTCTATAAAATACTTTTGGTTGTGGTATTTTATCACAAAAAAGGTTATATAGAAAAATTCTTGTACAAAACACCACTAACAGTGAGTCTAGTGACTAACAAAAGCACTTTGCAAATGCAAATTCTAAAAAAGAATTTGTCATGAATGATGTCATCCCTGAAAGGTCATCAGTTCAAATGACATAAAGACTTTCAAGGAGATGACCTTACAACCCCAGCTTATTTCCTATTTATTGCCTTTAATAATCTACTTCCCTGCCAAGGACCACCCTTGGCTTGGAGAGGGGTTCTGAGAGAAAGTGTGTCTGGAAGCAGGGAAAAGAAGGATTTGAAGTCAAATCATGGATTCAAGCTGACCACCTGTGTTCTGCTTGATAGAGCTTTCCCAGTCTGCTCTCTATGTTCCGGTTTCTCTCTGGGGATTTCTCTGTATATTCTGTTTGCTTGCTTTTCTAAGAGATCTCTCTGTTCATGTCCTGTGTGTGTATGTGTGTGTGTGTGTGTGTGTGTGTGTTTTCCAGTTTCTCTTTTTATCCTAAAATAATTCTCTGGATAGCTCTTCTCCTGCAGAACACAGGTCCAGTCTTTTATTTTACATATCAAACCAGTCATTTACTTCAGATTTCCTTTTGATTATCCTATGAATTCATTGACCCTAGCCCTTTGATTCTTAGGAGAGGGCAAGCAATCATTTTCTTTTAACATTGCAAAAGAATTCAGAGGTCTGCCTGCCTTTGTTAAGCACAGACTGTAAGCAGGCTAGGACCCTACTCTGAAATTACCATTTCCACCACACCTCAGCCCACTCTCCCAGTGTCCTAGGCTGACTCTGAACTCAGGAATCTGTCTTCATTTGTATCTTTCTGGCAAGCTGGATCTTAGTGTAGCTATCTCTGTTCCTTTAGATTTGTGAAGCCCCTCATATAATTCACATTGCCTTCTTATTTTTTGAATAGTTGAGAAATTATATATTTTCAAACACATTTATAGAGTTCTTTCACATATGTTTAAGGGCTGCCCTGAAGATCCCAATGTTCAAAATTTTGCTGCGAAATAGCCACACACTGGACTCCTAGACTCAGGCTGATTCTAATTACCATGGAGTCATTAACACTAACAGGGAGGATATTCCTCGAAAGGAGTCATCCACTGCTAGTTGGTCCAGAAAATATATACATTATTATACAAACAAGCCGTATGCCCACAGCAGTCATCCTCGCTAGTGGACACTCATACCAGGGCCTTTTCTCAGGGGCAGAAACCATGTCAATCTGTCCCTACCAGGGCCATGCTGGGCTAGGTACTTCTCTATTAAACATAGACATTTTCATTATAATAATATTTATAATATGTTATTAAAAAGAATACTTCAAAAAGCTGATCCAATTCAATGTTATTATTAATTATTAAAAATATTATTAAAAATAATTATTTTTAAGCAAAATGTTATGTGAAAACTGATGTATATAATTTTCGTTGATTCCTAAAATGGGACAGGCACAAAGCATCCCACTGGGCCTGGGCCTGAACCATTTTAAGAACATTTGTCATGTCACAGAAGAGTTGGGTCTGGTTGTTCATCCCCACAAACTAGCCATCTTTTACAGGAATAAATGGCCCACCTATGGTCTGAGGAGGGGACTTTCCATCTCCCCATCATGTTCAGTGTTAGTAATCTATTAAACTCCACCTCCACAGTCACCTGGCAACAGCCAGGTGTGCTCCTCCCCAGAGTTACCTGGCAACAGGCAGGTAGCCCTGCCCACTATAAAAGGGGCTGCTTGGCCTCCTCCTCTCTCTCTTGGCCCCTCAACCCTGAGCCTGCAGGTTGCTGTCTCCCCTCCCCCCTTCCCTTCCCCCCTCTCCACATGGTCATGGCCAGCCTCCACTTCTCTGCTCTCCCTCTCTTCCCGCTCTCCCACTCTCTTAATAAACCTCCCCTCGTGGAACCGTCTAGTCTGCTGTGATCCATCCAAGCTGTGCCATGAAAATCCTTTCATTTGGTGCCAAAACCCGGGATACGAAGACTTCGGGGAACTCAGCTGCTGTGGCCGGACAGGACAGACACCACGTGGTAACTGCCCACAAGGTCCCAAAAAAGATTTCTTGAGCTAGAGCAAACCCTGTCCTTCCCTGAACCTCTCTAGGACGGCTCCCCTTGGATGAGACACTTCCCCTCTCCTCTCAAGACAGTTTCTCGCTGCTGAGTACCCCAGGCCAGGCCTGGACAGACTCTTCTCTCTGCCTCAGGAGCACTGGCTCCGAATATAGTCCCCAAACATGTCTCTTCCACGGGTGAGCCTTTACTGTTTTCTCCCAGGATCACTGGCTCTGCCCCATTGTGTCTCTTCCAAGGGCCACTCTTTCGCGCCCTTTTCCCCTTCCCCCTCCTTTGTCATTTGCGGGTCAACTGGAACCTCAGTTCCAGTGCCTTGTCTGGAAAGCTAGCGGGTCCAGGGCCCAGCTAGCTCCCCTCACCTCCTCTGTGATCGATCAGCCAGTTCGCCTGGTTCCTTCCCTCTATGGTTCTTAGCTCTGCTCTGGGTTTTCCCCTTACATCCTACCACCTGGGACCTATACCGCCACAAAAACTAACGTTGGGGTGATATGGGACATACTTGCTTTTCTTTACTCACTGCTGCCAGAGACACTGGGCAGTGGCTTCCTCATGCTATCAGGAAGTCCTGCCCTGTCACTGGCGCCTGCGGCACCTGTGGCTCACAGCTCCAGCCTGCCAGCTGTACCATTTGCCATTATTGCCAGCTTTCTTATTCTTGTCTTAACCAAAATGCTTGTTCTCTAATACAAAAATGTGCTTTTCTCTTCCTATGCAACCCACCAAAGTTACTTAAGACTCTTTCCTAACCAGTTTTGATGGATTTTTATTCAGTTACAACCAATCCTTATGGCTCTCAATCTTGTCAGAAGTCTGCTAATCGTATATTTTAAGTTTATGGCCGACAGAATTCCCAAAGCCTCTAACAGTTAACCCAAGATGGTTTCAGAAGACGGACACCAGACTCCTAGAACATACAGCCTAGATTGTATGTGGACAAACACAGCTGGATACCCTGAGTCAAATGACTTGGCTAAAACAAGGTAAGTCATTTCTCATGTCATATGTATCCATTCCACAGAAAAAAGCCCTGCGGCTTCTGCGCTTGGAAGCCAAACTGACTTCACCCAAGAGACTATGGAAACCACGGGAACTGTTGACTAGTGGACTGTCATTTTTTAAAAATAATGTATAACTGGTAGATTTTTGTTTTCTCTTTATCAGACTTCTGACTACATTCACAGCTAAGTTTTCACAGATTTTATCTGTTACCTCATTACCTAAACTCAGTTGAAAGACTACTTGTGTTAACTCGTGCTGTTATCTCTTTTGTAAACTTATAAGCTACAGGAAACCCACTCAGATCTACCTCTCATGGATGCCATCCAGATAAGTACATCTGCCTAAAATTCCCACTCACTACCTATAACGAAGGGTGGGACCCCTCTGGGTTTCAAATGTACATCTTAGAAAAAATCTCTCTCCAAGTGTTCTTAATCTTATTTCATACATCTTGTCAAGTCCAGGTGTATCCAATACAGCTCCAGAGAAGCAACGTTCAGATGCTCCATCTCCTGCCACACACACAGCTGCTTCTACTGGACCTGACCCTGGACATCAGAAAACAGCCAGTTCTCCTAAGACCAAACATCTCCCATTCTTCTAGGTTCCCCCTAGAGACACATTGCCCCCAAAGCCAGCAGGAAGTAGCCAGATTTCACGACGACCCTGTTCCTGCTTTGCCGTCACCTCTTTCTAATTTTTCTTTTTAATTAAACCAAAACATGGGAATGTTAGTAATCTGTTAAACTCCACCTCCACAGTCACCTGGCAACAGCCAGGTATGCTCCTCCCCAGAGATACTTGGCAACAGGCAGGTAGCCCTGCCCACTATAAAAGGGGCTGCTTGGCCCCTCCTCTCTCTCTTGGTCCTGAGACTGCCGCCCATGCCTGCAGGTTGCCGTCTCCCCTCCCCCTTCACTTCTCCCTCTCTCCACGTGGTCATGGCCGGCCTCTACCCTCTCTACTCTTCTCTCTTTCCTCCCACTCTCCCACTCTCTTAATAAACCTCCCCTCATGGAACCGTCTAGTCTGCTGTGATCTGTTACAAGCTGTGCGTGACCTTTTATTCAGGGTGATAATTTAGTTTATGAGCCTTGGGACCACCTGAACCAAGTGCCATATATCACCACATGACAATGCCTGGTTTTAAAGCCTCCTGTTTGGATCATTTTTTATTATGGGCCTCACTACTCTCCACTTTTCTTCCTCTAAAGAAGGGTCAGCCTTAGCCCTCTGCTTTGCTACCCCTTTCTGTTCCTGAGGAAGTGAGGGATCCTAAGGACTTTTCCAGTCCCACACACTCCTTACAGCTTGCTCCTCTCCCTGCCTAGGGTCAAGGCTAGGCCAAGTTCCATTCGCCAACCACATGAATATTCTTGAGTAAAAAATTCTGAGTGTACTGTCTGATAGTCACCTGACCTGCCTTACTCCACTTGGAATCCACCTCATTCTCAGGCCCAATGGACTGGCTCTACTACAGCCTTACTCCTCTGGGCTATGGGACCTCCAGACCCTTAGGGGAGACAGTTCAGGGCATATGTGTCATTTGCCAGTAATGATCAGCTTTCACAGGTCTTCTAGATTCAATCATGCTGACTCACCAGCCCACCTGGGGTGAGTCTCAGCAATTGCTCCAGGTCCTCTTCATGACAGAGGAAAACGAGAAGATTGTGGGAGCTGCCCAGAAATTGGTTCTGTGAGCAGACAGGCTGCCAATTGAAGTCCAGGTTGATATCTATACAGCCTTTCCTCTGACTTGACCATACTGGCATTTTAACACTGCTGTTAAAGATAAGAAAAGGATCGGGGTCTACCATCAGATTCTGATGGGGGAGCTCTGAGAAGCTGCTGGATGGCCCACAAATTTATCTAATGTGAGCCAGATGATACAGAGAAAGAACTAGAGCCCCAGGAAATATCTAGAAACACTTTTTAAAGCCTCTAGGGCCTACACTGCTTTTGACCCAGAAGCCAAGAGTAAGCATCAGCTGTGAACATAGCATTTGTTAATGGTGCCTCTGACATCCATTGGAAGCTTCAGTCACTGAATGGCTTGACTGCCTGCCTCTGGCACTCAAAAGTAGCCTCTATTTGCCTTTGAATGACAAGACTTGGAGAGAGGTTTCAAGGGACAACCAATTTGGGCATACCTGCCTCAAGGATTCAAGACCTCACCCATAAACTTTGAGGAAGCACTTGGTTAAGTACCACCAGGCCCGCCCCCAAATAACTGTTTTCCAGTATGTATTGTGGGCCTGACTTGGAGACATGCCAAGAGGCCTCATGAGGCCTGCTACAGGAGCTGAGTCCACTTGGCTATTGAGTGTCTGCTAAAAATAGGCCCACTTTATCAACTTGAGGTCACCTATTTAGGGTACATATTTAAGGGAGGCCAAACAAAACATACTGTTGGACACCTCTGAAGCAAACCATCCTTAACATCTCAGTCCCATCAACTCAAAAACAAGTATGGGAATTTCTGGGATCTGCCAAGTTTTATAGACATTGGGTGGCAGGATTCACTGAAATAGATAAACCATTATATGAGGCCACCAGGGGCCAAGAAGACAAAATAAAATGGACAGCTAAGATGAACACGGCTTTTAAGATTCAAAGAAGAGCCTTATTGGAGGTGTAGTCCTTGGCCCTCTTGGATGTTCACAAGCATTTCCACCTGTATGTGAATCAGAGAAAGGGGATAGCAAATGGGGTGCTCACTCAATCTTTGGGATTATAGAAAAGACCTGTGGCTTATTAATCTAAGAAGTATACCCGGTGGCCCAAGGATCTCCAGTCTGCCTCTGGATCATAGCTGTCATTGCCTTGCTAGTCAAGGATGCTGAAAAATGACCATGGGACAAGAACTTGTTATCACCACCCCCATACTATTGAAGGGATCTTCTAGAATCCATCCAGTTGGTGGCTGTGCAATGCCAGTCTGATGTACTTTCAGACTCTACTTTTAAATCCCCATCACATAAGATATACCACACCATCTACACTAAATTCAGGCACCCTGCTATCTAACCCTTTCTCAAATGTGCAGCATGATTGCTTTATAGTTCTGGGACACATCCAGAACATCAGTCCAGATTTGACTAGCATACCTAGCAAAATATGGAACGTATCTACTTCATGTATGCATGGGGCATTGGTAATGGACTCTGTTATTTGGGCAACTGCTTTGCTTCTGGAAACTTCAGCCCAAAAAGCTGAACTAAAGGCTCTAACCCAGGCTTTAAAACTGACAAAAGGAGCCATGGCTAACATTTATACTGTCAACAGATGATATTATTGACTGCTGAAGGAAAAACCATCAGAAATAAAAAATAAATACTTCCTTTATTAGAGACATTATGATTTCCTCTCAAAGTGGCCATAATTCATTGCCCTGGGCATAAGAAAGGGACATCAGAAATAGCCCAAGGGACCAGGTCATCTAATAAACCCAAAAGCTTCCACTGCCAATATCCTGGTAGATTTGCTGCCTGCTATGTTCCTAGCCATTGCTGAATATACTGCTGAAAAAAAAATGATATCAGGTGAAATACCAAGGAGTTTACAGAAGAGAAGGATGGCTGTTGACCTCAAACAGCTACGCCATACTATCCAAAGAGTTTGCTAAGCAACTCATTCATCTGATTCATCAGGCTTCACACCTGATCCCCATAAACTGAAAGAATTGATATGAGGGACAAAGCATCAAATGTTACACTTAAGACACTTGGTTGATCAGGTAATCTCAGACTGTGCCACCTTCGAGGCTCTGAAATCTCAAGCTACAATCAAAGAGCCACTCCAGAAACCAGAATCAGGGGTTACTAGCTAGGGGATAATTGAAAAATAGATTATACAAAAATAAAACCAGAAATATTTAGATACAAGTATTTGCTATTTTTTTACAGATGCCTTTTCAGGATGGGTAGACATCTACCCTACAAAAAAACATCTAAAAGACATCATATCTATGCATGGTTTGCCTAACCTGCTTGGATGTAACAATGGACCAACATTCATTTCTCGGGTAACACTGACTCTAAAACAGGTTCTGGAGACCAACAGAAAATTACATTGTACATACAGACCCTAGAGTTCAGGGCAAATAGAGTATGAATCAGACCCTGAAGGAGGCCTTGACCAAATTAACTGTTAAAACTGGTAGAGACTAGTGTCCCTCCTATCTTATGCCTTATATAGGACCAGGAATGCCAATTATACTTTGGGTCTCACCCCCTTTAAGATCATATATGGGAGGCCCCCTCCCATGCTACCTAACCTCCAACCTGATATCTTAGGTATAAATGACCAATATAAGTTTTTTAAATTCTTAAAAGCCCTCCACAGGATCCAGAAACAATTCTGTCAGATTTATGAGTCTGCGCCTCCACCTAACCCCATTGCTTTGAACCAGGTGATGAAGTCTAAATTAAGAAACATAACTACAAGACTCTGCAACTGCACTAGAAAGCCCCCATAGTGTGATCCTGACCAGAATGATGGTTGTTAAGGTGGGCAAGATCTGGATGTGGATATACCACATTAGGCCTTCCAGGAGAAAAAACTGACCCAACAGTTGAGATTCCAGCAAAAGAGACTTCCAGAAGAACTGACCACAAGAAGGATAAAAGATGGACCTTCACCTCGTTGATCTGTTAAAACTATAACTCCAGCACTCCTGATGCTGCTTAATTGCTGTTCATGCTTTGCTACATAAGCCACTAGCCCCTATTCTCCTTGGAATTTGGCTCAAAAGAGATAAATGAGAAACCATGGCTTATGTGTTGGTTTGAATAGGATTAGCTCCCATCCATGATGCTAATGGACTAATACTCTGAAACCCTAAGCAAGTCCCCAATTAAATGCTTCCATATACAAGATGCCTTGGTCATGGCATCTCTTCTCAGCAATAGAACACTAAGACAGCCTTGGAATATATAGTCCCATTGCCACATAGTCCATGTTCTAACAGTGAAACAGTTATATGAACTTTTGCAATTATAAAACAAGAAAAAGCAGAAAGTGGATGCATTTTCCAAATACCATGGTGGAAGCAACAGATAGATGAGTAGCAGCAGAAATTATTCTGCTATATATGTTTGCAGAGAGAATATCTTGTGTGTTGTATGGATGCATCACCTATCAATTAAGAAGCCTTTTTTTTTTAACCTCCCTTGGCAGGAAATAGAAGGTGGGACATCTGGATGCAGAAAGTACTTTGGGATAGAGCTAGGTACAGGAAGAAGCATCAGAAAGATGGGAGGAGACAGATGCACGATACCTGAGTGTAGGTCACCTACCACGTGGCTAAATGTAGGTTAAAATAATTAGATTATTTTAGTTATGATCTAGTCAGAATAGAGTCTAATTATATGGCCCAGATATTTGTGAATACAGTCTGAGTCCAAGTTTATTTCTGAGAGCCTGGGGCTGGGGACATATGTTAAGTGCTATCTTGGGACACTTTTAGCTTTTGGGTTGGTAAAATTTAGTTGCCTGGTAAGAATCCATTTCAAGCATTTTACCTGATCATCTACAGATGTTAGGTCAGACACAGAGGTGAAGGTGAATGGCTACTTAGGTATTAAACATAGCCAAATATAATTGGACCTGAATCTACAACATTCCAAGTCTCTACAGTCAAGACGTTTGAACTAGTCAGTTAATTTTGTAAAATCTTAACCATAGGTGTGACATTTTCCAGTGTTATTAAATGAAGGAAATTTTTAACATTTTTCAACAGTACAAAAAAAATTGCTATCACAAGCAGTGTGAAAACCAAAATGCAGCTCTGAGAGATTCTAGACAATCATCAAAGGACCCTGCATTCACAGACTTCATGAAACTCATATACAGGCAAAGGTGAGTAATAGCTTATTTACAGAGGAGAAAGCCAATATAATGTGTGATTACCCAGAACTTCTAATTCCAAGGTTCTGTGAAAAATCCTGCTGAAGTGATCTGTTATTTAACAATGTAGCTCACAAAAGGGTCCAGATTTATTCTGTGATTTCTACTGAAGTTAAATATTGAGAAACTGTAATAGAATGGGGAAATTTTTTCATACTATTTGTTGAAGTAAATGTCTGTCCTTTTTCTATATTACTTTGAACAGCTCTACTTCAATGTGATATCAATAGAAAAGAATTAGTAGAAAAAAATAGATTAAGATACCTGTGGTAGACACAGAGTTAAACAGTCCAGGAGCATTATAAGTCTCTCATATTTTCACATAATTCATGGCTTTCCACATCTCATTTCTGCCTCATTAAAAATATCAAAAACAGTAAAGGACACAACATAGAAAATGCAATTTTAACATTAACAGTAATTCCACACAAGGTCACCATAAAAAGATACGAAATACAACTCCTGATATGAACTATCAAGCATTTACAAGCAGTCTACCCCTCTTCAACACAAAGAGCAAAATCTCTCACAGGTCAGGGTTTGGTCCACACTTATTCTCTATAAGCTCTGTACAACCTTGAACACAAAGCCACCAACATGCCAGCTTTTGATTGACTTTTAAGACTAAGACAATTCACTTCTAAGGAGTCTATACTGTCAAAGTTATTAACTGCAGTCAGTGTTAGCTATGGTATGAAACAAAATTCCAAGGCCCAATTTGATGTTAAGAATCTCCAGCTGCCTCGAAAGATTGCAAAATATAACTCAGCCATTCTGGAGTCATTTCTCTTCTGCCTGAAAGGTCTCTCACCACCATTGGCTCATCAACTCAAACCAAGGCTTGAAATCCACTAGTAACATCCACATGCTTGCATTGCATCAACCTGGACACTATCATCTGGCTTCAAGATTCATCTTAGTTTAAGTCCTCTTTATCTGACACCATTGTTCCCTACTGTCTCAAAATACATAGTCTCATTGCTAAGCATATTTAGGCCTCTGACTGTGTGCTTTGTACAACCTGGTGTTCATCGCCTTCCCTTTGATTGTACAAATCTCAAATTTAATTCCTCTGCTTTAGAAAACCAAACGATGATTCATCAGTGTTCAATATCCTTTTTAAGTTCCTAAATTGGACAAATGGCAGAGGCAGAAGGGTTCCAAGAGTGCAGACACCCCAAATACCTCTCCTTGACTCTGCCAGGGATTCCATTAAGCCTGTCTTTTTAAATGTCAGTAGAGTTGTAGTCAGTGAAAGACGCAGACTACTTTCAATCCAATGCACCATTGAAGAATTACATATAAAAGGCAGGGCAGAAATTGATTCTGAAATCCCATTAGCGGGGATATAATGAGTACACACATAAAACGAGGAGCTGTTGCAGCACAAATTCTCAAACTTAGGAAAAAAATAAAAGAAAGAAAGAAACTTTAAAAATTTACTTTACAAAAACCCTCCTCGTTATTTTCTGGAGAACTATCTATCCCTCGGGATGGATTTTCATCCACGGGAAAATTGTTTATTTAATGCATTTTTTTGGTCACATTTTACAGCAATAAGCCCTTTCTTTTCCTATCAAATGCTCAGTATAGCAGCTGCATGTCTGTCATCTGAACACACAGGAAGTACCTGAAAGATGTTGGTGCTCCATTTATTATCAATCCTTTGACAGTTAAATTTCTCATCCCCCTTTCGTTACAACTGTAGAAACTTACAGTGTCATCGTTTATATTTTAGGTGGTGGAAGTAAAATTAGACAAAGTTATGGGTTTCCTCCACAGTCAAGAAAAATGAGCACCCAGGAAGGGAAGTAGGACATGGTCACTACATTGTTCAGTGTCCATATCTTTACTGTACTTAGAGTGTGCTTCTACACTCTAAGAAATCTTTAGCATTCTTTTTATCAGTCATAAGCAGGGGTAATCAATATCAGAAAATGCCACAGTAGCCCTCTCTCACTTGTTTCTGTATTTCAAGATTAACAATAATTCAGTGCTTTCCTAGCAAGGCATCTCTCCATGACCCATAACTGCACTTTTTATGCAATGCTTTTTTTATGCAATGCTTTCTCCTGCTAATGTTGTGATCAATTTCCTGATTGTACCAGTCACCTTGGCCAATGATGGTTTTCTAGGACTGACACATGCAGAAGACAGCAGGTCTTTGTATTCAAATGGCAGTGGTTCCCAAGTAATGCCATTTGGGAACAATACCTGGGTTAGTGGTATCTTCCATCTAATATAATAGAATCTAACAGTCCCTTTTAAAAATCGCTCTTCAAAAAAAATGAACAAAAGCTTACAGAGTATCAACACACGATTAAAATAGATTGTCACTGGAGTGGCATAATAGTAGACATAATTTAGGTTTATAATGACTTATTTAAATTCAACAAAACACACAGCTGCCCTAAAATATTTTTAATACAAAAATATGAACCACTTTATATTGATTTATCATGTTTACATTAACTCTGGGATACATTTGCTATTTAAACTTATTCTATCTATTTCAAATGAATTAATATTGTTTTGGTTTAGAGGTAAGGTCAAATTGATTTATGAAAGCTATCTTAGGCTTTGTATTTAAATCTTTCAAAACATCAGAAATAATATAGCAGAATTATCAACACTCTGGGTAATTAGTTACTACTGATAATGAAAATTCACATCCTGCTTGATAACAACTCCATCCTCTTTATTTCTGCAGGGTCTCTAGAACTTACTAGGCATGTTTCTATGCTTTTATTTTTATTTCTTGTCTATAAAAGTACCCAAAGGACAAAAAGTCCTAAGTTGTCTGGGATAGCACATTCTGACTGATATTTAGCTTTCCCAGGTTTTGCACTCTGTTATTGGTTCTCACTGGATATGAAAGGATGTCTAGGCCTACGGGATTCAAGAAATGACTGTAAGTGAGCCGAAGGTAAGACATACTTTTAATTTGTTCTGTTTCTTCCAAGCAAAGTTAATGTCATCTTGGATGGAAAGAGGTAAATCCCCCTTCTCCTGTCTCTATTCACAAATATCTTGACAAAATTCACATATATGCTAACTTAACAGTACAAATTATTCCAAGAACTTTGTTGTGGTGCTGGAAGTGGTCAATTGCCTAACCAGGTAAGGTCTTAAGTGTTAATTCACAACCTGTTGGGAGCCAACTCTTAGCAGAAAGAGGCTATCATCTTTGCAGCCATCTTGAGCCATGTACCCTGACAAGAGACTTGTTTTCAACAGCCTACAACAGCTGAGCACACTCTGAAAAACATCTTTGTTTAGTGCCCCCAGCTGCAAGGCACTTGTGGTATCCATGGCTACAAGGCACACGGCCTTCAGCTGTGTTCCCCTGCCTGTCCACGAGGGCAAGGCACATGGTAAAGTGTATAAATATGCAGGATTTCCTCTCAATAAAGAGAGACTTGATCAGACCCTCTGTCTTGTCTCCATTCTTCACATCTCTTGCTCCTCCATCCCCGTTCTCTCTCTTACTAGACTTTGACCTGCAGATCAGAGCAGCAGCTTGGTCCTGGACAAAGTGGCCCCCAAATGTGGGGCAAAACGGGCTGTTACAACAATCTGGGCCAATTACTCCCTACTCTTCTTTGAGATGAAGTTTCTTTTCACAACAAAATGAGAACATAGTCTCCTTGATTGTGTATCCTTTATCTCAATCTGTCTGTGATTATAACTTCCTAACGCTTGAACAAAGCTTTAGACAGCTAATCAAACTTTAATTTAAATATACATTTAAATCAAATGCAAAACTACTCTATTCCAGTAAACCATTGAAGAAACTATGCTCTTTCCTCCTCTTCCTTCAGAAGTCCACAGCATAAAGCTTCATCTTTGATTCAACAGAATAAGCTAAAGTGGCTACAAAGTGCCAATCATGAAGCAAACAATAGGGCCACAAATTGTATGCTAAGTATACTACTAACTGGATTTCAATTTCAATAAATACACCACCTTGTAAATTATCACACAATATACAGGTACTCAGATTTTTACAGCCTTGACCAGACTTGTCTTTATTTTTTTTGTAATGATCTCATTTGTGTAATACTTTAGGACAAGAATCTCTACCAAATATAGTTTATCATACTCATATTGAAACACATAAATATGTAATTGTATCTAAACACATTTTCACTATTTTCTATGCTTGATTTCTATGGGTGAATTTTTCTTCTAGAAAGTAATGTAATTCCTGGAGAAAAGCAGCATACAGGGAAGCATATTCCAGGCTGTTCACACCAGCACGGAGCTTCTACAGGGCTGCCTATACTTTGGGAGAGATGCCAGCCTGTGGCACCCACTAGGATAGCAATACTTACACAATTTTAACCATGTCCCTATTCTCCATGTTAGCATTGTGCCACTCTATGGGTTGTCTGCATCCTTCTGGGTACTGTATATAAGAGGTTCAATCTAGAAGATGCACTAAGGCTTATACTTGGGAGTGAGTGATGTCCACAACACTGGAACAATCAGGATTAGGCAGAGGTGATTATCTCAAAATAGATTATTATAAACATTTATAAATGAGATAAAACTACAAAAATGTTAGTTTAAAAAAAGAGAGAATAAATTATCATGACCTTTGATTAGGCATCTCTTTTCCTTAGTAGAGCGTTATATGTACAAACAACAAAATAATTAGTTAAAATATTTATATTTTAAACATAAAGCTGATGTTAAATGTGGCATGGCAAATGCTTTAATTCTAGCACTCATGAGGCAGAGGTAGGGAAATCTCTGTGAGTTCAAGGACATCTTGGTAGACATGACAAGTTCTAGAACAACAAGGGCTACATAGTGAGATACCTGTCTATCTCCAACAGGGGAACAAAAACAAACAAACAAACAAACAAACAAAATCAGACGGAAATCCAGGTCTGTGAAAGGATGCTTGTCTGACATTGGGAGGCCCTTGATTCTATCACCCCAAATTTCATAAATGAAAGTTAGATGAGAGAAAATAGATACATGAGAGAAAAGCATGAGTGAAGTATAGAGAGAAGTCTATAGTGGGGGGGGGGAATAGTTTTACATTGCCTATTTGATAAAGAGTTTGTCTTCATATTCAAAAAGGAGTACTTAAAACTCAATAGTAAAATGAACCCAATACAAATGTAGGTAGAATATTTATTAGACATCTCCATCGATGTAGTTTATACTACTAGTGAATAAATACAAAAGACATTTTTATAAAAGTAGAAGCTGTTTATAAAATCTAAAGATAAATCAAGAGTACTTTTGTTTTTGTTCTTCAGACAAAGCCTCTTACTCCAGTCTCAGCTGGCTTGGCATATCATTGTCTTTAGGGAAAGGACAAGAAAACAGGATAGCACTGTATGCCCACCAAATGAACTAGAATCAAACAGATAACAACAAGCACTGACAAGACTGTAAATAAATCAGAATACTCAATCACTGAATGTGTGGCTACACTGAAGAACAGTTCCATATTTTTTAAAAAAATGCTCCATCCACAAGGAGGTAATGAAAGTGTCCCATAATTGGAAATTAGAGGTAGTTTATCTCCCTCCCTGCTCTCTTAGCTCTTTAAGCTAAACAACCCATTCAGACACTTTCAGACCAGTACCCAGTTTCAGGACAAACCTGTTCTGTGAGTGGTCAATGCTTCTTTGTTTTCTTGCCACCTCCCAATCCCATGTGCTGGTCTTGCCTGGTTTTAGTTTGAATTTCTGTAACCACAGGAGCCTCTGCTTTGCTTTAAACACACCAAGTCTTAGGAGGCTCACTTTTTTTATTCCAGTGATTCTGCATTCTCATAGACACCAGTCCTGTGGCTATTGGAGAAATAACATCTGTCCACAGCTGGGATGAGAGCCATCCTTGGTTCTCAGAGGAGATAAATATACTGGACTGGCAGTTGGTTATGAAAATGTATGTGTGTGTGAGAAGAGTGGGAATCAAAGAAACACCCAGAGGTTTTCTATGGCAGGAGATGGTGGAATAACATAAGAGAGAGTGATTAAGTTAGCATGGACACTGGGTGGGTAGGCATTGGAGTCATCCCTCCTTCTTGGCACCCCTATTTTAAAGCAGGGAAGATTAAAAGGTGGATTAGGTTTCACACCCTCACACCACTATTATGAAGCCCAAGGACTTAGGTGAGAAAGACGATGGTGTCACCCAGGATAGAGCAAAATACACTTCCAGAATATTTTTTGATGAAATCCATACTTTCTTAAGGTTTTTGTACCTCTAGTCCTATGCTGACCTTCTAGACCCCAGGTCAGATGAATCCTGGTAGCATCAAAATCGATAAATCTACCAGTTCTTACAAAAATTAGGAAGCAAAATGCTGAAGGAAAATAGATTTATTTACAGTTTATCTCAACCCCCAGGTGAGAAAGATTTGTATTTTTTCTGTCACTTTTATTATAGCAGTGGTACAGTTTTATAGAAAAGATAAAACAATAATCAAGGAACATGATTGTGTTTATTTCGTCTGTTGGAACAGCCTGATGTTTCTCCTGGGAGGCAAGTTCTTCCTTTGTCTGGTACCAGGATTTTAGATATTTTTCCCACAACGTGATATTTCTAGGAAAATTCTAATTCCTAGGGATTCATTGTTTCAATAATAGAATGGCCAAAGGAAAAGCCCAAGTGTTTGTAGTTAGACTGTCTCCTTTCCTTCTATATTGATTATAAGGGGATGGCTGAAAAACTACCCTTTGTGATGTTGTCTGGACCAGAAAGACAAGTCCTTAGAAGGCTTACCTACCTATCATACAGCATAGTGCATTTCACATCATATGAAATGATAACCATAATAGGCCTATCAATTTCTGGGCCAAAGAGACAAGAGTATACCTTATGGTACCACAGACACTTCTAGAAATCTCATCTATAGTCATCTTACAAATTGGTATGCAAGCCAGGCATGTTCTGATCCCTTCTATCCTCTGAGGGGGCCAAAGCATTATGGGAGTAGGCTACACTTCTGGTTTCCATATAGAGATTCACTGGTCCTTGCCTCTAGCCCAGTTGTGCAGCAGCTTACAGTGCTGCTGAGAGCGAAGTCTGATTTGACTCTCTTAGTTCCTCGTCTAGGAAGTTATCACCTAAAACGTGCTGTACAGCTGCTCTTCCCATCCCAGGCCTCCATTTTTTGGATTCAGAAATGTGAGCGATAACTGTTGAAGCCATTCATGATGTTCCTCTTAGTCCATTACTGCTGGAGTAGGTATTCATATTGCATCTGCTTCTTGGTATATCCTAATAAAGTGAAGTTCACACTTACCTGAACTAACCAATACCATTGCTTTTATGAGAGCAGAAACTTCCTATTTTCTGGTCTTCCAGGTCTCCAATTAAGTCTTGCAACTTCATGAAAACCAAAGAACAAACTAAGCATAGTTATGGTTCTAGGGCCTCATTTAGTAAAGCTTTGTGGCCAAGGAGATCATATTAGTTAGTATTTAGTATGTTTAATACACTTTAGAAGAGCAATTACCTGTGTCAATCAGGGAAGCAGAGGGGGCAGCTATATTTTCAATATCATGTTTTGCAAGCATTCTGTCACATTTGAACAAAGGTGGATATAAGATATCCACATATTTCAATGTGAAAACAATGCCAGAAAAGTTTAATCACATGTCCAGCTTTCTGAAGACACTAAAAGCAATGAGATATTTCTCGTGAGCAATTCTTACAATTCTCACAGTTTCATTCCATCCACACAGCAGGACAAACTGTCCAAACAGACATACAAAGAATCTTCACCTTATACTCTTAATAAGATGTTAAAGCCCCCATGTATGTCTTCAAAACATGACTCGGCAAGTCTTATGGACAGGTAAGGAAACTTCTGGTTTTGGTTTTTCAAGTTAACATAGATGCCAGTGCATTCATCTATACCATGCTGTTGCCTTTGTCTTCCAGCAAACCCATCTTCCTAAGTTAGAAATTAGTTCCAATTTGTAAGCAAAAACCAATTGACACTAGAAGAAGGAAAGAAAATAATTGAAGGTTAAGAAATCAACAACATAGAGAAGATCCACTCAAGGCATCTGCCTGCTATTAAGATGGAATGTCCATACCCTGGACAAAGCAAGGGTAGGACTCCATAAAGTGGAGGGAGAACAAGTAGGGACATGCAAGGACACTGATCCATGTAACTGAAAGCTGACTTGTGTTTCCATCACATTCCTGGGTCCCCTTTATTTATCAGAATGTGATAGTGCTTGAAAGAAACAGAGGGCATGGGATGACTTAGAAGGAAGAGGGAATGAAGGCTTCGCTTACACAAAGAAGTAGAATTTGAGTCACTTTTTCAACATTACAGTCTTTGAATGTTCTTTTTTTAAAAATATCACTGCTATTCTTTTTACATACATTGAGAAATTGTTTCTGATCTTGTAGCTGCAAAGGACTGGAACAAAACAACAACACCAAGCTGAAGTACAGCAAGAGCAGACTGCCCTTATTTTTATCATCTTATCTATTCTCTAATGAGAAACTACAGAAAAATAGTAAAGGAAAGGTCACCTTTTATTTAGCAGAAGAAAATGTATGCAGATAGCTGATGCTCTGAACTCCTTAACAAAATGAGCTCAGTCTGGAACAGTCAACACTCAGAAATAACTCATTTCTTACAATCAGGATACAGCAGCCAGTAGATGGTTGGGGGCCATGACTAATGACTTATCTTCTATCTTGGATGCTACTGATGCAAGTCATGTGGTTTAAAGGGCACTGATATAAAGACAGAAGTGACTTCAATTGAGAAAAGAATTCACAGGCTGCACTTAAACTAAATATGAGCTTATTATCTGTTTGCTTTCATAGACAAGCTCTGAGGACAGTGATTTCAGAGCTTAAGTGACAAAGGAAACAGATAACATAAGCACAAACAACATGTAAGTTGTAACATGTGCTAGTGACAAATGTACAGTATGTCTACTGTGAGGGATGAGCTCGAACTCAACAGCAAACCTGAGGACAAAGATAAAGTAACAGAATGGGCAATACTTATTAAGGGCCTCCAGTATGCTGAACATATTGATTTCATTTGACTCTTCACGACAGTCATAAGAGCTCACACATGGGGCAGCTAAGCCTTAGAAGTTATAACTGATATCTTCAAACAATAACTCATAAATCAAGACTCTTAAGTTATTTATATGGCAAGTGGCATCAACTCTTAGATGCTACTGATGCAGCTCAGGTGGTATAAAGGGCAACCTTAAATAATCTTTATATGTATGTATTTTGTGTGTATTTGTATGGATGGATCACAATAGTGTGTGTAATATATATATATATATATATATATATATATATATATATATACATATACATATATATATATGTGTGTGTGTGTGTGTGTGTCTTTGTGTCCATGTGTTTCTGTGTGTCACAGGTCATATGTGTATGTCAGAGAACATGTTGTGGGAATTAGTTCTCTTCTTGTACCATGTTCAGGTCAGTTTGGCAGGCTCAGGCACAAGGGCCTTTCCTGGCTAGCCACCTCTCCTGCCCAATATCAACTCTATTTAATGAAAACAACTCCACTCTTTCCTGCTGCCTCCAGGGTGCCTCTGTTTCAGGTATTAGCCTTACCATTTATCTTCTTATTCTCAAAATAAATGTATCCTTCTAACCATTCTCCCATCATGTGTAGATTATTGAATTCGCCTCATCTCTCTCCACTAACTTTTTCCATTTGTCAATGCTTAAACCTCTCTGTCCCTCTTTTAAAATCTTTCCTAGAATCTGCTGTCCATAGAGAATACTCATTTTCTGTATCTCTGGATGGTCCATTTCATTAATTCCCTCCTGTAATGTGTGTGTTACTTGAGAAAGACTCAGGGACTCCATTTCAAATAAGCTACTCATGTTTCTATATTTTCTAAATGTCATCATTGCACCAAACTTATATACCAATAATGTGTATATAAATCTTCCTTTCTCCTGTAGATGTTAACCTTGTACCTAGAGTAAAGTGTTTGGCCTTATTAGTACAAACAACAAAAATTATAAGATTACTTAAGGATTATAAAATGACTCAACTTCTATAGTCTCATCTGTGCTATCATATCACATCAATTTCAGTTCATATTCATGTATTTTACTGTTGTTTCCATATCATGCTTTAACAGATAGTGTTTTTGTCATATTACCCCTATGGAAGGACAGAGAAGAAAGGACAGAATCATCAGTATGAGACTGCTACCCTGGATAATTATACATGGCTATGGTTCCTCTTGTAGGGTCTGTCTGCAATGTATTTGATACGTGAGTAAAGAAATAAGCTAATATTCAGACTAAGCCTAACTCCAATCTCCACCTCCCTCAGCACAATTTATGTGAAACCGTATGCATGTTGATGTTTTCCTTAAAGGGTCTTATTGCCGGGCAGCCTGCAGAGTTCAGGATGTGTGTCACCACAGTGAGCTTCAGACTCATTAACTGAGTCAGAGAGAGAAAATAGTATCTAGCCTAGTTTAACATGAGTAAATTCTCCATTAGTGATCATAAAAAATAAATGGTGGCTTCAAATGAGGCCACATAGAAAATGTCACAGTTTTATTCCCGTTACAAAATATTTCTTACTTATGCACTTTATAGCTTTTATAAAGGCACTATTATAAGTCAGGATTTGAAAAATCATTGGTATATCCTACTTCCACCAATAGTAAATAGTGTGTGGTTACAATGGGCAATGAGAAGCAGAATTTGGATTTCAAATAAAACTGTAGGAACAATCAGATTTTGCTTAACGTTTAAGGTGCTATGAAGTTCTGAGAGAAATCTGGTTTTCTAAACATTTGGTGAGTCAGGACTTGATGAGGTGAGATGGACTAAGGGAAAATAGAAGATATCCCATTGTTCTCTGTCCCTTGAATCAGATTCATGAAAAGAAAACTCAGGTAAGCCTGCTCACTCTTGGAATTTATATTTATCAATAGCTGAATGAGCTTAATTGGGGGTTTATATGGTAGAAAAATTCCCCTTATAAAATGCATAATGCACATTTGAATTATTTGCATATAAGTATATAACATATTTATAAAATGAATGTTTTAAATGAATATTGTGCCTCAGGCTCTTGTTTTGATGTCTTGATATATCTTTAAAGAAAGAAAAAACAAAACAAAACAATAGGGCCAGGTTATCCCACCTGACATCACTTACACAGGCATCTTATACAACTGATTTCCTTCTGGGGAGTGAGCTTTCTTCTTAATTGTCATAAATCGTCCTTTGCTTCTCAACTATCTCTATCTTCAAAACTCACATAAACTATGGCTGTGAGTCTGTAAGAATTAGTTATCCTCTGATTACAACAGGGATGTAGGACGGATGAAGGAGGGTATGTCAAAATCTTTCTGGAGGACAAGTCTGTGCATACTTAAGGCTCTAAGTGATGCAAGGTGGATTTCAGTGGATCATTCCGAAAAAGCCCCTGGCATGCATATAGATAATTTTGTATATATTTATTTAATATATATTAAAATTACATATTTATTATATATGCAATATAATGACTCCTAATGATATATGGATATACCCATAGATCAGTACCTTATAAGAAGGGCTTCTGGCAGTTGATGGGAACTTATATAGAGATCCATAACTAGACAATGTGCAGAATATGAGAAACTTTGGAGCACTCAGAACTACATAGGATAGCTTTGCACTTATGGACTCATAGAGACTGTGGCAATATGTACAATGTCTACTAAGGATCATATAAGACCAGGTTCCTAAACTGAGAGGAGGGAGTGAACATGGGGTCCTACTCCTAAACAGGAAGCTATCTGTAATTGACAACTGCTGACAAATGAAAACTCAGGTTTTTTTTCCCAATGAAGTAGTACTAACTACAATCCAGGATAGGCTTTATATCCAGGAGTAGTGGACCAACACAAAACAAACTCAATGCTATTTTCAGAGGCATCTTTTTATTTTCTCATTTTACTTTGTTTGTGCATTTTTGGTCTTATTGGATTTTGCTTGTTTATTTTAATTTCTCTCTCTCTGTGTATGTGTGTTCCTTGTTTTTGTTTAGTTGTTCTTTTTATTTGTTTTTTAAGAGGGAAGCAAAGAACATAAAGTTAGGTAAGGAGGATCTTGGAGGAATTGGCAGAGGGGAACACCTAAATCAAAATTTATTACATGAAAAATTTGTTTTCAATTGAGAAAAAGTAATTGGCAACAGTCTATCATAGAAAAGGAAAGTTTCTAAGGAGGGGTCTGGGGAATATAGGACTGAAATAAAGGCATTAAACGTTTGTTCACAACATAAAAATATTGATATTTCTAGAGTGAATTAAATGGAGCTCTGATGGTCTTTGTTTTAGTTAGGGTTCTACTGTTGTTAACAGACACCATGACCAAGGCAACTTTTATGAGGACAAAATTTAATTGGGGCTGGTTTACAGGTTCAGAGGTTCAGTCCATTATCATCAAGGTGGGAACATGTCAGCATTCAGGGAGTCATGGTATCAGTGGAACTGAGAGTTCTACACCTTCATCTGAAGGCTGCTAGGAGAAGACTCCAGGCAGCTAAGGATGAGGGACTTAAGCCCAAGCCCACAGTGACACACCTACTCCAACAAGGCCATAGCTCCTTATAGTGCCACACCTTGTGCCAAAAATTTATAAACCATTACAGTCTTAAAATCAGGAAAGGGAAGAAATGCATTTTAGCAACCTAAAAACGGATGGAGACTCCAAAAGAATGATTACACTGAAGGAATTTTAGCTTAAAATTAGATAGTACACACAGACAAAAAGTGACAAATGTATTTTTTCACTTTGAAATATATTCTATTTTTCTATTGTTATAGAACACCATTATGTAAACATTGTCTAATTTTGCAAAGCCATGCTTCTCTTTTGGAAAATGGTAAGGCATTGATGAAAAGTATACATGTCTCATATCTGGATAAAGGGTAAGGAGCTCACATCAAGGTAAACATGAAAAGGAAACTGACAGTATAAGCAGAAAAGTTGCTAAAAGCCAGCCATATCAGGACATTTAACTCTGTTGATGACACAACGCATGTCCTTCAAATGCATGGCAACTTTTAAGGAGAATATTCCCAAGGACAATGTGACACAAGACAAGTTTTTTTTTCCCATAATATTAGTGATGAGTCTGCACTTGAGAGCAATGATGAGTCTTTTGTCCTTAGAAGCAGATTACAATGGTAGACTTAGATTATTATCCAAAAAGCTAGTTGTTTTGTGACATCTAATAGATTATAAGTCCTTCTGAGGAATACTTCCATGATCTTTGGATGGAAAACAGTGGCCCTCAAATCATCCAGCTGATGATGAAAGAAAACATTTATGTCAAGTTCTCATCATGCCTCAAGCTACCATGTCCATAAGTGCTCTTTGGAATGTAAATGAGGTTACTACTGAGAATGAAGGAAGATGATACATATCAAACAATGTATCTGGTCAATTGCAAGCAAATGCACATACATTAATTATTATGTGAACACATTGGTTTTATGATTTGGAAGTTAGAAAAAAAATAAGAAATTCTTCAAGTCTGAGTCCTAAAATTAAGATAATCAACCTTTAATGTGTTATAGGATGAGGTATTTTCTTATGAGTTGGAAATAGTTTATACCACCTGCTTGAGAAGCATTACAGGAAGGTCAGAGCCTTCAAATATTTAACAGAAAGATCATAAATTTTCTTTCATAACTTGGCTTCCCTGCCCTGCTCATCACTGCTACACATAGGAGAGAACTTGCATGTACCCTCTGCATTTTAGATAGTCTATTACCACTTACCCACAATGACACCAATAAGTATTATTTATATAATTCTTCCTAGACAAGTCACTAAGCAGTTTTCAGATCTATTATTTAATACACACCAATGAACATTTTATTACTCTGTACTGTAACATAATTAGACTCCAGAGTCTTCAGGGAGTATGCTTATTTAAGTTAACCCCTTGACATACATGAATATCCGCCAATGAAGGCCTACTTATACCATTACATATTAAAGCAATTCTATTTGGTTATGGGCCACAGAGTTTAGAAGGAAACACTTTCACAATTTCATTTTAATTATGCTATATATCATATCAAAGGAGGTCTTGATGAGCCTCTACAGATGATGGTGAACAATTGCTGGCATTGCAAAGTGTTAGAATATGTGGCTCACTCCTGGACAGATCCCACTAGCTACAGGACTCACATGAAAGGTTTAATTGGTAGAGACAGCCTCCGAGGGTGTGAGAGGGAAGAAGAGAAGAAGGGGGCTCTGGTTCACGGTACAGATCTTTTATCTAGGCCTTGACACATGTGATGAATGCACAAAGAGATGTGTGGCAGGTGCCATGGCAATGGATACAGGAGTGGGGCTATTGCAGAGATAATGTGTCTAGTAGCTGGGCCCAGGAGTTGGCTATACAGAGCTTCTGCCTATACACAGATGCACCTGATGCTAACACAAAGAACATGCCTAGGACTGTAGAGTGGAAATGTGAAACAGGAAGAAGTTACTTGTAACTGACAGGACCAATACTGCATGTTTTGATAGAAGGGTCATGCTAGGCCAGCTGTCTCAAGGTCTTTGTTATTGTTTTGTGGTTTGCTTTCATTTCTGCTTTTGGTCATATATAACCTGTATGTATGTACATTTCTACACATGTTACAGACAAGGTACTGGTCATCTATGTTTATAGTCATTTAAAAATTATAATTTAATTTGGAAAGAAATCATTTCTATAAAGTACCTTCAAAACAGATTTGTTAGTGACAACTCTATTTTCTTCCACAAAATTTGGAAAAATATCAGGAGGCCAGAAAATGGAAATTTACGACATTTTCATCAAAGGAAAGTAAGAAGTACTTTCAGCACATATCCCTCCCTGATAGTGCAAACAGGTAGGGCATAACTCAATAATACCATGTTTATATGTATAAAGCCCTCGATTCACACACACACAAAATAGCCATCCAACCAATGAACACATCCTAATGCAAATAAACTTAAATAGATATGTACAATGGAAGGGAAGAAGAACAAGTAGAAAGGAAGGAGGTAGGTGTTGGCATTTTGTCTAGGCTCTGCCTCACAGTTACGTGGCTATGTCTGACTCACTATAAAAGGGACTCCTTGCCCCCACATCTCTGGCTTGCTTTCTTGCTCTTGTTCCTTCTCCTTCTCCTTTTCCTCTCTCATTCCATTCCCTTCTCCCCTCCCTCAACACGTGCTCATGACCAGCCTCTATTCTCTCTCTCTCTCTCTCTCTCTCTCTCTCTCTCTCTCTCTCTCTCTC
>NW_021620528.1:1573080-1646122 GCF_004785775.1 Grammomys surdaster | reverse complement strand
CTCTCTCTCTCTCTCTCTCTCTCTCTCTCTCTCTCTCTCTCTCTCTCACACACACACACACACACACACACACACATACACACACACACACACACACACACACACACACTTTTTCTGTTTTTACTATCCTCTCAACTCCCCTCCCCATGCCCTGAATAAACCCCATTCTATACTATACTGTTGAGGGCTGGTCTCTCAGGGGGAAGGGATGCCTCAGCATGGGCGAGTAGAAACACCCTCTTCCTGACATCTGACTGCACATCCACCAAACATATTCCTTCTCTTCTCATCTTTTTATAAAACACAACATTTGGCACCTTCTCAATGTTATAAAAACACAGGCTGGGGCTTATAAAGCAATATGATAAATAATATACTTTATATTTTTATTGACCCAACCTGAGCAATCATGAAGAGGATCTTCAGTTCTCAGTACTGGCTGCTAAGTTTACTGAGTCTTGCGAGACTCAAATGCCTTTCTATTGAGATTATGTTTAAAGATAAAATGAGAAAATATATGTTTTGGGGTTTTGTTTAAATTGCATTCTGTTTTTGACTATCACAGAGGAGACATTTAATCTAGCATGAAATTATTCATCTTTGGAAGGAAATCATTTTTGTACTTGCTAGTATAGAACTTATTTTTGTTTTTCAGGTTTAAAAAAATGTATCAGAAAGTACATACTTGTTATTTTTAATGAGAAACTTAAGTCTGGAAAGAATATTGCCCTGAAGGATCCTGACAGCTTTGGAAGAGTCTCTTTTGCTATATAATATCTGTTTGTTCTTACTCATTCTCCACCACTGGGGTAGCTTTTCCAGTACAGGTGCACCTCGACTTATGAAAGGCTCAAATTCCATTAAGATTATAAGAAAATAAAAGCCTCAACCAGTTGCTTACCGGTGTAGCTGAATGCCTGGTAGGTACCTTTGTATTGCACCAGATCCCCAGCATCCCAAAAGAGCATCACACTACATGTTAGTGGTCCAGGAAAGGATCAATATTCAAGTCTGAAGCTGGAGGTTTGGTTTCTACCCAGTCTCTATTGTTTTTCTATCATGATGAAACTGGAGAATAAAAGCTGAACCACCATATGAAGTGTTTATAAAAAGATAAGCGTGGGGAATACGTTCTATGGAGATGTGGTGAGGTATGGGGGAAGGGGGTTCCTCTGTGGGCCCAGGCTAAGGCATCCCTTCCCCCTGAGAGACCAGCCACAGGAGTATAGTATAGACTAGAGTTTATTCAGGGCATGGGGAGGGGAGTCAAGAGAGTAGTAGAGGCAGAGAAAGGCAGAGAAGAAGAAAGAGAAAGAGAGAGTAGAAAAGTAGAGGAGTAGAGACCAGCCATAAGCTCATGGAGAGAGAGGGGAGAAGGGGATGGAAAGAGAGGGGGAAGAGAAAACAACAGCAAAAGAAGGCAAGAGAGCAAGAGAGTGAGGAGGGTGTCAAGCAGCCCCTTTTATAGTGGATCAGGCCTAACTGTGGGGTGGAGCATACCTGGCTACTGCCAGGTAACTGTGGGGCGGAGCTTAGACAGAATGCTAACACCATAGATTTAAATTGTCTCTGTTGTTTTTTCCCATTTAGAGGTTTGCTGCTACTTTTTTATCTTCTGAGTAAGTCCCTTCTGCATCTTGACTGTGTTCTAAAATTCACTTTTTGCTTATTAACTTGATTTTCAATCACTTTTGGTTTAATTTTTTCATATACAATAAAATCCTATTTTTATGTTAGTCATATTTTCTATAATTAAATCTATTTGACAAAACATCAGCTTTTTGAAAATTTCTTTGGGCTTTAATAGAAAAAAAAAAGCAAAACCTTGGGTTTGTTTTGTTTTTTGTTTTTGTTTTTTTCTGAAAACAAGTACTTATTTTCATGAAGGTACTTTTCCTGACTCAAGTAGCCTTATTTTTTTTTAGCTTCTAGCAACTTGTGCTAATAATAGACAATGATGGCATCAAATGTTAATCTACAAATTTAGTTTGTTAAATTTTGTACTCTGATCAGATGTTCAGATTTCGTTTCCCAAGGGCTATTGCCTAGTCTGCAAATGTGATCGACAGCTAGAAACTAATGAGAAAAGAAGACTGCCTCACCCAGACCTGCTGAGTTTTGAATCTGTTGTAGTAGACATAACGTGGATAGTGAGTATATGTACATTAACGTTAGAAAGAGCCTCTCCCAAAGAGCTAAGTAACTAGAATTCTCTGCATTTAATCAACCAGTTCATAAGGTTTCATCCCCAAAAGAGTGGATGAATATAGACAAGGAAGCGCTGTTTGGAATTATCAAACTAGCTCAGTTAAGGTCTTCAGTAGGGTGTGATTCTACTGCAGAGGATAAGAGATAAACAGGAAGGGGGGCTCTCATTACTCAAACCAGGTATGGAGATATAGTTGCTGTTTCTGCTCACTCTCTGAGTATTTCTCTAAGGAAGTAATTAACTTAGAGGTCATACCTTTCACTGTCAATGTGGCATAAAGATGATGAATCAGCTGAATAAAGTGTCTGTGGGCCAAACTAAGAATTCACAATACTTTCCATGAACTGCTGTCATTCTCCTTCAATTGTTCTGTAGGATTCACAGAGATCTGACAAGATCCAAGGACTCATTGTCATCACCCCAGAATCATACAAGAATTACACTATCGTAGAAAAAGTAGAAATTGGTTTAGTATCCAATACTCTCTCATACAATTTTGTGCTGATTTGTTTGCCCGATTCATATTTAATACTAGCACATGTCCTAGCTACATTCCAGTGAGAAAACACACTGTGCTTTTTTAACCTCAACGAACTTTATGTTGTATTGAAAATTATAGACATTATAAAAGCCATGTAAGTATCGTAATAAAAATATAAATCACTGTAAGTTGTAGGTCAGGGGCTTGATATTGTCAAATACATCTGTACCCTTATACACATGAGAAAGATAAGTATATTTAAACTATATATGAGTTGACTAAAGGCATTTCAGCAATGACTAGGGGAAGTAGAGGAAGCCATCTTGCAAATGGCTGGATAAGAAAATCACAAGAGTGGACATAGAAGGACAGTACACCACTTCGGAAAATGTATGAAATTGCATACCTGTGAAAACATAACGACCAGGCTTTCTGTTCAATGGCTACTAACTACCTTGTGTATCTCCTTCCTTTTCTTCTCCCCCATCAAGCATCAATTGTTTGGATTAGTGTAATAACATTGTAAAATATAAAGATTCTATTTTATTAAAAAAAACTCACAAATACAAAAGAAAAAATAACATACCCAAATTAACCAGTTAAAGACAACAGCTTTTATTAGGGTGCGGTAGTGCATGCCTCTAATCCTAGCACTCAGAAGCAGAAGCAGGTCGATCTCTGTGAGTTTGAAAACACCCTGGTCTACACAGTGAGGTCCAGGATAAACAGAGCTACATAGCGAGACCCTGTCTCAAAATGTATAAATAAATAAATAAATAAATAAATAAATAAATAAATAAATAAATCAAAGCAGTAGCATTTTAAGTGGAGTGTTTGTCTTTAGTCATATATCTGTCTGCCTAGTCTTTTCTGTAGCAGAACAATGTATAGCATGTGACATCCTGATGTAAGGTTCTTTTATTCTCATTCTCTTGGAAAAAGACAGTACTGCATGCCCACAGCACTCAGTCACATCAGATCTTCAGATTGAAATCTGAATTGAACCAGTGAGTCTCTAAGGCTTCATTCGCCTGTCTGTTTGTTTGATTTACATCTGACCCTCAGTTTTCCCTTCCTCATCTCCTCCCAGTCCTTCTCCTCCACTTCCCCCATCTCCCAATCTACTCCTTTCCCATTTCTCTTCAGAAAAGGGCAGGCATCCTATGGTATCAACCAGTCATGGCATACCAAGTTGCAGTAAGACTAGGCAATTCCTCTTCTAATAAGAGTGGACAAGGCAACCCAGTAAAAGGAAAAGTGTCCTAAAAGCAGGCAACAGTTAGAGACAGACCCTGCACCCACTGTTGAGAATCTCATAAGATCAAGCTACACACCTGTAATATATGGGCAGAGGGCCCAGATCAGTCCCACGTAGGCTCCCTGATTTTAGGTTCAGTCTCTACGAGCTCTTTCTAATCACAACAGAACAGGAGGAATTTTTTGTCTTCATAAACAAGGCACAAAGTCCACAGGAATGACTAGATTGATATATATCATAGTTGTACAATTAAGAGTTTCTGTTCATGAAAAATTATAAACATTAATGATTATTTATATTACAGGTAATAAAAAATAACTTAGCATCTAGATTTTATAAAGGGCACATAAATATAAAACAGAACAACTGTCAAAAGTATCAGCACATTTTTTCATTAAAAATGGGATATGAAAGTCAATAAATTAGGGCTGGTAAGATGGCTCAGTGGTTAACAACACTATCTGCACTTCCAAAGGGCCTGAGTTCAATTCCCAGCAACCACAAAGTGGCTCACAATCATCTACAAAAGGATCTGATGCCCTCTTCTGGCACATACGCATTATATACAGACAGAACACTCTAATGCTAAAAAATGCATGAATAAGTATTTTTTTTTCAAAAAGTCAATAATTTTAAAAAGGCATAACTCATTCAAGTGATTGAATTATCAAAGCTAAAATTTACAGCTCACTGGTGTGACCCCCTAATAACAATGCATACACATACACACACACACACACACACACACACAAAGTGAGAGAGAGAGACAGAGAGAGACAGAGACAGAAAGACAGAGAGACAGAGACAGAGAGACAGAGAGAAAGACAGAGACAGAGAGACAGAGAGACAGAGAGAGACAGAGAGACAGAGAGACAGAGAGAGACAGAGAGACAGAGATCATGAAAAACCAATTCATAGACTTATGAGGTATAAATCAAGAAGACTATATAGAGATTTATCTTTAAAGGTTATAGAAGAATTTTTTAACATAAAATTTCCCCTGCAGCATTAGCCAGACAATCTTGAAGGATCCCTTCAGGTGTCAGGCAGGGAAGCAAACTTCATGAAGAGATAAGAGTGAAAACCAGTGATCCTGAACCAGGAGCCGACTTCAGGTAGTCTAATACCCGGGAGATTTTCCTAGGCATATTTAAACAAAACAGAATTTGGAGAAAGGCTCTCCGGGTAACAAGAATTCCAAGAATCATTCCAATCCAAGTGTACAATAAAGCTAAATGTGTGATAACATAGAGACCCCTTTGTAAAGTGCATGTCACCATGAAGGTGGGTTCTGTAGCTAAAAGGCCTAGAATCTATTGTGGTCTCTAACAGATAGCACAGAGGTCAGCAGACCATAAAGTACATGTGACATCTTCCCTAAGAATGGGCGATGGTCTAGGGATGGAAGAGTCTGGAATAATCATTCTGGGGATTAGGGTGAGGTCTACCTTTTCAGACAGCAAAATGTCACCAGGTTATTGACAACTTCCATCCTTGGCTTTCTGGATGGAACGCAGCTATTTGATTTTACCTCCTCCACTGAAGAGATGTCCCTGTGTGATTACTATTCCTTGTCCTCTTAATGCTGTTCTGGGAGTACAAGGACCTCTGTGCCCTCTATAAAATGTGAGTCTGAGAACTAGCAGCCATCATAAAGCTAAATAACAAATGAGTTGACTAATGTAACTCTTTGTGGTTACAATGATCTGAAGAGATACAGCACATGAAGATGAAATAAAAATCACCAAAATATAGTAAATATAATATATTGATATAAATTTTGTTGAATATAACTGTATCTATATCATATGTAATACATAATATGAAATATTATATTGTTGATTTTTTATAATATTATATATTGTGATACTGAATATTAAAATATAATATAAGATAATTTTAACAGGCTCTGACTCTATTTGTTATATTATGTATTATTGTGATATTAATATTAAAGTTATATCCTACATAATAACTAACATAGTTTTAAAATATGCTCTCTCTCTCTGTATCCCTGGCTGGCTTGGAACTTGCTGTACAGATATACCAGGCTGGCTTTGAGATCTATCTGCCTCTTATTCCAAGTGCTACAATTAAAGGCATGTACCACCATTCCTAGGTAATATAACATATATTAAATATGTTTTGTTTAATGAAAGGTTATCTGTATTTCTATATATAAAATAATGTTTGGGAAATATGAATGTAACTAAAACCTATTATTTGTCATCTGTGATGTATCATGTTGTCATCTTTCATTCTGGGTACTTGGAAACACAAATCTTCCTTTATTCATAGTTTACATATGTATCATTTGTATTCTTTATACAGACAACATATTTTGTTTTTCTTTAAAGGAAAAGGAGGTATAGGAAATAGTGAAATATGGTTGAAGTGCCAGATCATTTGTATTGTGAGGTATACCATGAGACTCACCATAAATATAACACTTCCTTCCATAATCAATTTTACTTTCTAACATTATCTTTTAAAAACTGGTGAGACAGTTATACTCTTGAAAAAGAATATAGTAATAAGACACAGTTTCTTTCCAAGTGATTGGCCTGTGGTAAGTTCTAGACCCATGTTCAGTGTTACATTGGGCTTTGCTGGCTCGAGGCTACTTCCTGTTCTCTACATGATGCCTGGCCTCAGCACATATGTCCAGTCTAGCTTACTCCTCTACCACTGTACCCCTTAATATAGCTTTCAGCAGGTGTGTTATCCTTTATCATCTCTATGTCTCAAGTAGGAAAGAAGTCAATTTTTCTTCCCTCACACCTCAAGACTCTAGCCAAAGAGCATCTCTTCTGCAAAGTAAAGATCACTGAAGAACTAGCCCAGGCATCACATGAGCTTTGAAAAGTACTTTTAATCATTATCAGTTTCATCAGTATGAAATTCCTGTTTTGTCTTAATATCTAAAACATGAAATATGACAGAACCTAAAAACTAGAACTACTCATAAATTGCAAATATGCAAGGTTTGAGAGGTAGTTTATTGATAAACTATCCATCTGGCATGTCTGTGGCACTAGGTGCAGGCTTCAGTACTTCTAAAACTATTAAAAATACACATATACTGGATAGAATCATCGTTGTGAGATAACCATAATTTCCTGAATTCTATACACAACATTTTTAAGTACAGCCTATGAAATCTTACTAATGATGAAAAAGTATTTGTTGTAGAAAATCCATTTCTGAAAAATGAAGTGGAGAGAATTTGTTATTCATAGGTACATTTGGATAAAACACACACACACACACATCTAATCACCAGTAAAACACTTTGCACACTAGTCACCCTAAGAATAGTGAAAGTCCAGGCATGGTGACACACATCTGTCTTCCCAGCAGGAAGAAAGCTGAATTACAAAGACTGTGAATTTGAAGCCACCCTGGGATACATGGTGAATTCTATCCTAGCATGAGCTGTAAAATAAAGTAAAATAAAATAAAATAAAATAAAATATAAAATAAAATAAATAAGTGATCTGAAGTAGGAAAAATGAAATAATACTATCACTTTACTAAATTTGCATTAATCTACATATTTATCTTACTGAAACTCTACTTTATAACTTTTAATTCTACTTGCTTAGCTGCCTGAATGCTAGTATTATAAAAAAAAAAGTGGTACTATGCTTGATGACTTTAGTAAATTTTAGCTTGTGTTTGTTGTTTAGATTTAAATGTGTCATATATAGTATAAATAGAAAATGAGGGTCATAAGCAGAAATCACTATAGTAGAAAACAGATAGTTTAAGGTACCTATTTACAGTCATTCTGAATATTATGTTTTAAGACAATATATGCATAAATAATGCTCGTTGGGTATACATGAACAAGTTTATAAGATACATGGCAAATGAAATACATATGCTTTCAAAACCCATGAACTAGGTATTAACGTCCTTTTCTTTACAACACAAACAGTGACATACAGATAACATACTACATAACACATAGTAAGATGGAATCAATTTACTAGAGAAAATCATCAGCACCACTTTCGGATACAGAAAAGAAATTTCCTACAAGAGGAGATTAAATGAGAAAGTAAAGTGATTCATAGGGATTGACTTGTACAGAGCAAGAGAGAAAGAGAGAGAGAGAGAGAGAGAGAGAGAGAGAGAGAGAGAGAGAGAGAGCACTAGCTGAGTGGCTAAGAGCACTGGCTTCTGTTTCAGAGGATTTGGAGCTTGATTCTCAGCATCTACATGTCAACTCACAGCCACTTATAGCTCCAGTGTCAGAGGGTCTGAAACCCTCTTCTGGTCTACAAAGCAATAGGCTTACACATGTTGCCCAGACATACATGCAGGAAAGTACTCTGAAACCTTTGGCTGTTTTGACAAAATGCAAATGTGTATTTTGAGGATATAAATTTATTTTAAATTATGCCTCATTCCTGCAAAGGTAGTCATATGAAAAAAATAGATAATAGAGAAAGTTGTGTTGTCAGAAGCCCTTTAGAGACATGTTGTATAAATCAATATTTCTCAGTTTTTAATGTGTGTAAGGTTTATCAGGGGATCTTATTAAAATGAATTTTCTGATGGCTTGGCCCAGGGTGATACCTGCATTTCTGCATCTTTAACAAGCTCCCAGATGATGCTGATGTTGTTAGCCTTAGATCACACTTTCTGAGAGAAAAAAAAATCTATACTGCAAAACACAGATTTGTGTTCAAATTCAACCTCTAATACTCAGATTTTACAGTGCAAATGCACGTGCACACATATATAACATGTTGACTATATGTGTTATATAACCCCACTGGTTATATAATTTATGTTGCTTCTACATCAGATATAATAGATTATTTTGATATTATATAGACCAATGGGCTATTACATGTGATGCATATAATCATGTTACATGCACTCCAGGATGCCTCTGAGCCTGTTCTGGGTAGGTATGGTTATTAATACCTTGTTTATTCTGTTGATGAAAGGCAGTGAGATAAATGTGGGTAAATCTCCAGGTTAGAATTCAGTATTTAATAACTGTTGGTGTTCCTTTATGAGAGTTTGAAACTGGATTTGCTGAAATTGATGTTATTGGAAGCACAACATTATAGGCAAACTCCAATGTGAACAGAGAGGTCAAGATGCCACCTAGTTAAATAAAAATACCAGATGTCATTTTTTATTATTTTTTTTTTCCTTATAGCTTGAAATCTCAATCATAACAAACTAGAGGGAGAGAAATTGTTGAAAAGACACCATAAATACTTTGAAAGATGAGAATCTAAAATGTGTTCGGGGTGATAATTTCCTTGCATGATGGCCCTCTTGTACAGTAATTGAGTAGATTCTTGGTAAAAGATGATATTACAGAAAACATGAATTCCTACTAATTAAAGCAGGGAACAGACAATGCAAAATAGGAGTGTGAGTTTTCCAAGTCTATGTAGAAAATGAATAGACAAACTGTAAAAATAACGTAATCAGCATGCATGTCCAATAGATAACAAAGATAATATAAGAGATTAAAGACTCAGGGCTTTGAGCGAACTTACCTGATGAACAATGGCTTCCTACAGCAGTATTTATCACAATCAAAACTGAAGAGGAACACAGTGCCATCTACATTTAATATGTTCATCTTAAAAACCCCGAAGTCTGTCTTTAGATCATTTATGTGTAGAACACCAGTTGCCACTCCTTAATTATTTCCTTAATTTTTTTTCCTTCGATGCTTTGGATTAATGTGCTAATAATACATGTCAAATCCAAATGGCATTTTAGAAATGTGGATTGCATCTTACAAGTAATGCCTTTCTAGACTGAAGCAGCTTGAAAGATGCCTTATACCTATCAGGGAATAAGGCCCTATAAGGTCCTACAAAGTGCTTAAGGGCATAAGGCAAGAGTCCCATAGTTTCTTCTCCCAAAGCCATTGAAGGTCTTTAGGAGAAACCTAGTTTATTGTCTACTGTGTCATACAATTTTGTATGTTGCATGGTATAACACTAGATGGCTAAGTGGTTAAGGACACTTATTAGTCTTACAGACATCTAGAGTTTGGGTCTTAGCACTTACGTTGGATGACAGATAACTATAACTCCACTGCCAGGGACTCTGATATAGTCTTTTAGCCTCATGGGCAACCATACATGTATTTCTACATACACCAATATAAATTAAAAAGAAATGGAACTATTCAAAACTAAATTATAGCTTACCACTGCATCATATATCTTGAACACAAATGAAAAATCTAAGTGATGATGTGAAACTTGAGTTGTAGATAAATTCATAGACTGCTTATAAAGCACACAAGAAGCCCTGGGTCAAAACACAGCATTGTATAGAGCCAGGCATGGTGGCACACCTCTGGTTCCACTGTTTAGCTAGTAGAGAGGAGAGTATCAAATGTAAATCGACTTTGGAGTTCAAGACCAGCCTGAGCGATTTGATTCCCTGTTCAAACAAGAGATTCAAAACAAAATACAATGATTGATAGTGTCTTCTCTATGTGTTTAGATAACCTAACAATAAAAAAAATGAAAAAGAACAATAAAGCAAAACCAAATAGCAAAATCAAATTTAAATTTGATTACTGCATAATAAACTTAGTGGTACAGTAAGATGATATAAATACCCTCAAAAGTTTCAGTTTGAATCTGTAATCTTTATGAAATTATTTATGCAGAAATGTTAACACCAAATCATTAAAATTCCTATTTGTTAAAAATAAGACATACAACTAAGAATAATGAACTTGTCAAAATAAACAATCCTAGATCTTAAAGAACAAGTCTGGCCATACAAAAATATTGTGAACTTTTCAATTTAGATAATACTTTCATGCAATTATCAAATTAAATAAAAGTACTTAATTTCTTTAAAACATTGCAGAATGGTTTGAGGCTTGTCAGGCTTCTATACATAAGTCAGATGAGATAAATTGGTGAACCACACTGAAACCACTTCTGAAGTTTGCAAGACTTACAGAGAAACGGATCAGGAACACTCTGGAAAACAGTTCAGATTCCACCTGAAAGTTACATCTTAAAAGAGCTGTGCATTTCTCAGATAACCAGGAAAAGAAAAGGTCTTTCTCTCCCCTCAGAACACAGAGAGAAGGCAATCTTCAGGATACGGATTAGTGATGACCATTCCAGGAAATTCATATCTACCTCTTTGCATTCATACATTTAGCTCTAAGTCCAGCCTTTCAGGAACTTGATGCATGAAAAAGAGAATTTTTTTCAAGGCTTCAAAATTTGCACAACTAATTTGCAAATAAAATTAGCACTTCAAAGTTTAAAAACAATCAAATATACCAGCAAGGGAAAGTAGATAGGATACCTGTAGATCTTTGCCTCTTTTATCTCTCCTCCAAATTCCACCCCTAGAATCTCACCCAAACTCTGAAGAGCAGGCCACCAGCTTAAGCCTCCACTCCCTCCCTGTTCCCATCTTCAATGAAGCACACAGATCTTCTCTCAGGCTTATTTCCACTCACTTATCCCAGCCTCAAACTGGAGCAGGCAACCCCTGGGAACCCACCAGTCAAGCCTGCCAGAGAAGAAACTAGGCCAGTGAAGCAGGTAGGTAAGCTTCAGATCTTTACTCTCCCTCCCTCTTCCAAATCCTCTCAGTGTCACCTGCACCTCTATATCAAATGACCAATTATGACTTCTCCTCCCTCTCTGCCTCCATTTCCGCAAACCTAAGCTAACTCTGGTGATACAACTCTACTTTCCAGCCCACTGTGGAACCCCACAGCTCCAATACTTCTGAACCATCATCATTCCTAACATTCAACTATCAATATATAGAAACACATTGTACTCAGAACTCACTGTGGCCATACCTAGCAGAATTCCATGGAAATTCCCCATCAAGCAACTCATTGCCACCATACACTTCTAAGAACCAGAGAGGGTAACAGAAATCAAGTAACAAAATGCCCATGCAGAAACAAGAGCAGATATCAGCCCCTAGAATTAGAATCATCCCAAACTCAGAGGGTTAGACCCTAACATATGAACACAATCAATAGCAGCAAAGACAATATGCTTCCACTAGAGCCCAGCAGCTATAGGCCCTGAGAAATGCAACACTGATGAAGCACAAGACAATATCCTTAAAACAGCCTTTACGAATATAATCAAAGTCCTTAAAGGGAAATGAATAAATACATTAAAGAAATGTTTGAAAACACTATCAAGCAGTGGAAGGAAATGAATAAAACAGTTCAAGAACCAAAAGTGGAAATAGAATCAATAAAGAAAACACAAACTGGAGGAAGTCTGGAAATGAAAGAGTAAGGAACTGAAACAGGAACGTCAGAGGCAAGCTATACCAACAGAATAGAATACAATGAGATAGGAGAAAATCTCAGGCAGCTAAGATAAGATAGAAGAAATGGATATGCCTTGGTCAAAGAAAAATGTTAAATCTAAAAATCTCCTAACTAGAAAACATCTAGGAAATTTAGGGCACTGTTAAAAGATTAAACATACAAATAATAGGAATAGATAAAATCAAATTCAAGCAGTATCTATTTACAAATCCAGATTTTTCGAAGGAGCTTGAAGGAAAACTTGAACCTGAAGAGGTTAATAAAGCATAGGAAACATATATTCCCAAAGAAGCAAATGAAGAGTGAAAACACATACACCCCACCACCACCACCACTAACCCCTCATCACCACCACTACCACCACACCACCAACACCACTACCACTGCTACCAACAAAATATTGGGAGTCAACAAGTTAACACTGGTCATTAATAAGTCTCAATACGAATAATCTTAATTCTGCCAGCAATAGTACTAATACTAATAAATACTAATACTAATACTAATACTAATACTAACACAAGCCACAGCTAACAGAATGGGTTTTAAAAACAGTATCCACCTTTCTGCTGCATAAAACTGCATGAAAATAAAACACAGCATATTTGAACTATGAATAACAATGATGATAGTTCTAAGTAGCAAGTTCATAGCATTAAGTTTCTACACACACACACACACACACACACACACACACACACACACACACACGTGAGTCACCATCTTCTGCACCTGTGTTGTTGTGCCCGATCCCCTGTCTCAATGTATTTCTCCAAAAAGACTGTTTGAAGAGAAATCCAAACTTAGGTGATAGGCTGTCAAGTGTATTTCTTTGATCTTGTTTTTGTTCCTGTTTTGTTCCTGTTCCTATTGTGTTCCTGTTTTGTGGGGAGTATAAAAGGGAGCTATGCAGTTGAAAATATAACATTTGGTTCTTTACCAGATGACTCCTTGTCTTTCTTTCCCTCGCCCTCAGCCCTCCGCCGATCCAAGGAACTCAGTCAGCTATACTGGCGTAGCTGACACACACACATACACACACACACACACTCACACAGAGAGAGAGACAGAGACAGAGAGACAGAGAGAGGCAGCGACAGAGACGTAGATAGAGGGAGACAGAGATTGACAGAGATGGAGATAGACAGAGGGACAGAGACAGAGAGAGACAGAGATAGATCTCATATTAGTAATATAACAGCACACCTGAAAATTCTAGAACATAAAGAAATAACACCCAAAATAAATAGGTTTCAAGAAAAAATCAATTTTAGGGCAGAAATCAATAAAATATAAACTATATTAACTACATTAAAATAATACAAAAATCAATAATACAAAAATTTAATGGCTTGAGAGAAGCAATAAGATTGACAAAGCTTTATCAGATTTAACTAAAAGCCATCAAGAGAATATAATCGATGAAAAATTCCGAGAATGGTGAAAATAATCACAGAAGAAGAAAAACCAAGAATACTGGTTCTGACATATATGAATACATTTAAGATTCATTATGATGATCTGTAGAAGCAAAGCAACTATCAAAATGAGAGACTAAGGATGGTTATCTGCAGTGGCCAATAAGACTAACTGCAGCAATAGAGTTTAGGAGAAAACAGGTCGAGATGGGCCCTGGACTGAACAAAGAGAGCAATAAAAGTACTTCCTATCACTTCATGTTTCGCCAGTGACTTTCTAAATACAGTGAAATGCTCTTTATAACGACTAAGTAAATAAAGATGCACCTGGTAAAATAATTAAAAGTGAGAATGTGCTACAACAATTTCTCATCAGAAATAAACTAAGATATTACACTTCTGAGAAAATAAAAGAATAAATAAATATATACCAAAATACAAATGTTAAACCCATGAATTGTGGAGAGAATACCAAGTTTATAATTGTTCATTTGAAGCAAGCTTTATTTTGGGGTGCACCCAGGACTAGTCAGTCCAGCTGTCTCACCCTAAGTTAGGATTTGAGAGTGCAGATCCTGCAAGCCTCTTGAGGTCCCTTTTACAGAAAGATAAGATGTTCACAAGGGTGAGAGAGTTGGCTGTTATACATTGCAAGGTATGCTGCTTTCTTCTAACAATAAGTCCAGACTTTTATACACTAAACCAATAAAATGATAATGTTGAAAGTGCAAAATATTGACAGAAGAATAAAATAGAATAAACTATATTTGACTTGAAGAATAAAAGTGAAATAAAAACGGCAATGAAGTAATCTTCCCCCCCCCCCCCGTTGTATGAAGCCAAAAACACACGTTGAAAAAAAGACAACTATCCTGCCAACTGTTACCCTCATGCAGAGGTGTAGAACAGTTAGGGAAGTCACAGGATGAATGGGGGTTTCTAACTGCCCTGCAAATGCTTGACTGGCCACAGTGGCAGGAACTCCATAAGAAAACCAACAAAGAACAAAGGACTAGCAGACTAGATTTAATAAGGAAAGAGGAAGAGAAGAGGAATGTTACAGGAGGAGGATGAGAAGGAGGATGAGGAGAAGGACAGGCTTTCAGTGGAAGAGTTAGAAAGACAGGAAGGAGAGCATGGAGAACTCTGACTCTGCTATTTCTTTTCTTAGTTGCAAGATTTGGATTCCTGCTTGAAGATCAACATTGCAGAGTAGGGTGCATTTTCTTTCTGTCTTCAACTGATGGATGATTCCTTGAGAAAAAAATCTGAATCCTCTCTGACACTTGTGAAATCAATGGAAGCTTCATTAGAGCCCAATATCCAATGTAATTATACTTTATTTTCCAAAGCATTTTGAGTAACAGGAAACTTTTCAACAAGTTTCATTGTGCGCAAGTTAGTAATGTCATTAATTACTTTCCTTGAGAGACTTTCTGGATGTTTTATAAAATGATTTTTTCCCTAAACTTCTGAAAAGGAAGTCACCATACATTTAAATGATAATCAATGAAGCAATTCTAATGAAAGTCCTTATCTTCCCCATTGGATCTGCTGTACAGAGTTCTTGTTTTTATTCTATATTTCAGTGGCAATAAGGAAGACATGAGGATGAAGAGAATATTTCTGAGAACTAGTTGGTCAGATTATGAGAGATTATTTTGGTAAGGGGTACTAATATCAGTGAAAATAAATAAAAATCACAGTAAATTAAATATAACAGTAAACAGTCAATTCTGGGAATGCAAGCCAGTGTCTTTAGTCAGCTTAAGTGAATGTATGATGTACTGCAAAGGGGAATTTTTTTAAAAAAAATTTAATTTCTTTTCCCTCCTTTTGCCTCAGTACATTCTCCCTCCATTCTTCCCAGTCCCTCTTTCTCAACTAGACCTCTGTCTCTCTCCCTCAGATCTACTACTCCATTTCCTATCAAAACAAAACGAAACAAACAAAACAGTAGGCCTCTCAGGAATATCCACTTAACAAGCTTAGCAAACTACAGTAACACTGGACACAAATCCTCAGATCATGGCTGGACAAGGCAACTTAATAGGAAGAAAAAGATCCCAAGTGCAGACAAGTGTCAGCGACATGTTCCATTCCCTCTATTGGGAGTCCCACAAGAATACCAAGGTATACAACCATTATCAATATGCAGAGGACCTAACAGAGTCCATGTTTGTCACTTCAATATCTGTGATCTCCTATGACCCTTGCTTAGTTCCTTTTATGGGACTTGTTCTCAATGTGTTCTTGAACCCTCTGACTCCTACAATCTTTCCTCCCTTCTATGAGATTCCCTTTCCTTTGCTTCACGATTTGCTCTGAGTCTCTGCATTTGCTCTCATCAATTGCTGGATGTTACCTCTCTGATGACAACTGGACTAGGGACTATATATTCATGACTATAGCAGAATATCATTAGGAATCATTTCATTGACTTTTTTTTGTTTGTCTTGTTTGGTTCTATCTTGGGTCTATGGGCTGTCCTGGCTCCGCTTCTTGGCCATCCAGACAGTGTCATGAATAGGCCATTTCTTGTGATCTCATGCTGGAATAGTCATTGTTTGTCAAATCAAAGATTCAGATATAAATCCAGATACCAATGACTACCTGACTTTTGATAAAGAAATTAGAACCATACAATGGAACAAAGGAAAGCATCTTCTACAAATGTTGCTGGTCTAACAGGATGTCAGTATGTAGAAGAATTCAAATAGATCCACATTTATCACCCTTCACAAAACTCAAGTCCAAGTAGATAAAAGACCTCAACATAAAATCAGATAAACCAAATCTCATAGACGAGAAAGTGGGAAAATAGCCTTGTATGCATTGGTACAGCAGACAACTTCTTGAGCAGAACACCAATACTGCAGGCACTAACATCAACCATTAATAAATAGGATGTCATTAAACTGCAGAGTTTCTGTAAGGCAAAGGACATCATCAATAGGACAAAATGGCAGCCTACAGAATGGAAAATAATCTAATTAAAAAATGGAGTACACATCTAAACCAAATATTCTGAACTGATGGATCTCAAATGGATGAGAAACACTTAAAGAAATTTCAATATCCATAGTCAGCATGGAAATAAAAATCAAATAACTCTGATATTCCATCTTACACCTTTCCAAATGTTTAATGTCAAAACCACAAATGACAACTCATGCTGGCAGGGATGTGGAGTAAGGGGAACACTCCTCTAATGCAGGCAGGAATATACTTGTACAACTACTTTGGAAATCAATATGGTGGTTCCTCAGAATATTGAGAACTGGTGTTCTTCAAGATCCAGCTATATTACACTTTAGTATGCACCCAAAAGACCCTCGATCATGTCATACGGACACTTGCTATATTCATAGCAGCTTTATTCATAATAACCAGAAATTAAAAACAACCTAAATCAAAGAATGTATAAAAAATGTGTAACATTTATAGAGTGGCATATTACTCATTTGCTAAAAACAATGACATCATGAATTTACAGGCAAATAGATGGAACTACAAAGAAATCATGCTGAGTGAGGTAACCTAAATTCAGAAAGAACATGGAATGTACCCACTTAAAAGAGGACATTAACTATTAAATAAGGGATGATCATGTTACAATCTATATTGATGCAGAGATGTTAAGTGAGAAGGAGGGCTGGTGAAAGGGCTGGGGTATGTCATACGGAATTCCCTGGGAAGGAGAAATATAACAACTTTTGTGGGTGGACTGAGAGCAGGTGAGGATGAGAATGTTGGGGGGGTGGTTAGGTAGAGAGTAGGAGGGAAGAAGGAGATAATACCAGGAGATACACTTGAAATTGAGGGGCTTTGAGGCGTGATGTAGAAATCTAGTACAGTGGAAACTCCCAATCTAGTAATGGAAGATACGGAACTTTAAGTGGTCACCTTCTGTAACCAGGCAAGTTATAGTTCCCAGAAGTGGGACTGGGACATCAACCCCATTCACAAATCCTTCAACCTACAATCTACCCTGCCTGCAAGATGTGTTGGAGGAACAGAGATACAAAAGGTATTTTTAATATCAAAACATATTTCAAAAACATCTTTTAAAAGTGAAGATCATTGAAGTACCTTTGTACGAAGATAGTCCTTATAGTGCCCATAATAAAGGAAATACAACATAAATTTATTTCCTTCAGTGTGAAAGAAGGATCACAACTTAATATTCTTCTTTACTCAAGGTAATTGTCATAATGATAATAATAATAATAATAATAATAATAATAATAATAATAATTTTTAAACACCTTTGTAGCATGTATTGGTTACAACATGTAGTGGGCTAAATGAAACACGAGTGTTATTTAATCCCCATGGCAGCCTTAGAGTAGGAAAATGTGCTTTAAAATTAAAATTTCAGGTACAATAACAGAAGCCAATGGAGCTTGGTTACCAACTTGACTTCAGACTGATTGAGATTGCGGAGGAGGACTTCACATACTGGACAGTCAGCCTCCAGCTATAGCTTTCTTAGTTGAATGTCTGTGGTCTACAAGCAGCATGAGACACTGGGAACTGAATCTTAATTGTTCCATTTGGGTTTCCATTGTCATAAAGAATGAAAATTAACAGCAGATATATCAAAAAGTGGCCTCTGAGTTGTGACAAGCACAGTGAAAAAATGAATATGCCATGGATTATAGACATTTACCAGGCAAATGTCAAGAAGAGAGATGGCTTACAACTGGAAAAATGACCAGGTTCCTGTAAAACTGAGCAGAAAGGACAATCATCATCATCGTCATCATCATCATCAACAACAAGAACAACAACAAAAACCATAAAACAAGGTGGAAACGAGTAGACAGAAACAAGGGACTTCCTTAAAAATTTCATTTTCATTATCTGTTTTGTCTGTTTGTATCCATGTGCATGACATGCTCCCAGTTACCCTTGGAGACAAGAAGAGGGTGGTAGATCCCTTTGAACTGGAGTTACAGACAGCTGTAAGTCATCATGCAGTTGTTGGGAACAAACCTGGGACACCTGTAAGAGTAGCAAGTGCTCTTAACTGTTGTGGTGGCTATTTCTGGTAGTCAACTTGACTACAGCTAAAATCAACTACAATCCAGAAGTGGAGGGCATGCCTGTGATGCAGATCTTGGGGCTAGAGTACAGGTTCAGAGGTTCAGACCAGTATCATCAAGGCATTAGCATGGCAGCATCCAAGCAGACATGGTGCTGGAGTTGTTGACAGTTCTATACCTTCACCAGAAGGCTGATAGGAGAAGACTGGCTCCCTCGCATTTGGGAGGAGGACCTCATTGCCCACCCTCACAGTGACACACTTCCTCCAACAAGGCCACATATACCCCAACAAGGCCAAACCTCTTCATAGGGCCACTTGCTGGGCCAAGCAAATTCAAACCACCACAACTGTTGAGCCATTTTTCTAGCAGCAGTCCAGTTACTTCTTTGATGAGCAGTGGTTTTGTTTGTTTATTTTTACGTTTAGCTACATTCTCAGCCACCAGGAGGATTATTGATAAGAGATATAATAGTGGAAGCTGTGCCTTTAAAGGGGTGATGGCTAAACCTTCCAGTCAGTGATATAGTCCATACAGGATATGGATTCATCATATCTCTACATTATAAGGCCTGCAATTCCAACGAGTCAAGGTCTGGGATCAACAGCATTACCATACCCCACACTCTTAAAATACACAACTTCTGATCTCCACCCTGAAGTTCGAAACAGAAGCTTCCTGCTCATATGATCACTGGGGCATCTGTGTGCAGATTATATTTTGAGTAGAACCTATTAATTGAAAATAAGTTGCAAGAGAAGCTCACAGAGTTGACATAATTGGGTTAAAGTATTCGGAATACCTTAAACTCCAATATGGCAGTAAATTGGCCTATTTCCTATAACAGAATCTAACTGATATTGAGTTAAATATGTATGGGTTGACCTTTCCACATATGGTTCCTTCCTTGGTCAAGAAAAGACAATTTAAAGATTTCTTCCTTTCTAAAAATCTGGAAATGCACATTGGCATGCTAGAGCTCTGACTATAACATCAGATTTGACTGTCTGTATTTCCAAGGTCAGATATGAGAAGCTGGCTGGAAGAAAATTGGTGACTGCATTAATAAGGATGGCAAAGATCATTATCACTCATGAAGGCTACGAGTGATACCAAAGGCTTCACAGGTCCAACTTGTTGCCATGGTGTCACATTAAAAGACGGGAAATGGGGCCTTGGAGATGACCGATAGTTTCTGCATGTAGAATTACAGCAAGAATCCATGTGATGACTTTGCAGCTAGCATTTGCTAAGCATTTACTAAGCCCCAATCATGAAAATGTGTTTTGTGCCTCCTATTCCATTTTTGCCTCTAGCCCTTTCTGTTGGCCTTTTTGGATCATTTTTATTAGACAAGAAGCTAAAGGATAGACTTCTAGCCTCTAGGTCTTGCTTATAGCACAGGGGAAAGGAGTTATGCTCACTCATATGTACATATGATTTAATAGGTCAAGTCTTTCCTCCATCCAAGAATGACCTCATGGAGTGGCTTGAACACAGTCCTCTATACATCTGTCACCATCTCAAAACTATCTGAGAGTCTAATCCCCCAGAAACATTCAAGAAAGAAAAAAAATACCAGAGAAGAAATCCTTTAAGGTAAATAATTACAAACAAAATGTCTAAGATTTACAAATGAGATTATTGAACTACTATTTGTGCTTTTAAATGTGCCCTTTAGCAAAGATAAGATAACTGAACTTCTGTTGATGTAGTTGTCTTCACTGATTTATAAAGAGATGGATGGTAATCAGATATCTCTAGCTATGCTGTCAGTTAGAAGCCTACACAAATAGATTTAAGAATGATTTCAATGAAGTTATTGACTGTGTACTTCTAAAATAAACCATATAAAAATGCTGTGAGCCCACATTACAGGGTTTCTAGTTCCCACATCACATCACAGCAAAGTTCACTGTCTATTTGCATCAGTTCAGCACAGGTATGTCCTACAGTTCTGGTGCCTGAGGTACAGCGTCATAGTTTAGGCCTGTGGGGGTGGGGCTTTATTTGAATCTCAAATTCACTACAAAAATTCACGTTGACTCTGAAATGTTCTGTAATACTCTTTAAGCCATGATTTCCTCTATATAGGACAAGGCTTTCATTGGCTCAGAGGACTCCTGCATTTAAAATAAAAAATAAAAAGAATCACAAATGAAGGGGAGGGTGGCTCAATCTGCACTGTGGATGATGAGTCTCCTCTCTATTAACCATGGATTATTGCATAGCTGTGATTGGGATGCTGTGTGCTTAGAATCAACATGGATATGTAGCAGTCTGTGACCTTATTTTCTCTGGGTTTTCTTTTTGTCTTAGTCCATTAAATCTGAGTTTAATGTATTTTCATAGAGGTTAAATCATGCCAGAGTTGCCTGAAGCAACATTGCATTACCTGTCCTGGAACACTATCCTCTGGCTTTCATTCATTCACTTTCGAGAAACTACTCAATTGTGGCAGAACGCACTCCTCACCAACATGAGTAATCTATATTTCACTTTCTTAATATTCAAGTTCATTTTAAATGTGTATGATCTAATAAGATACTAGAATAAAAGCATTTTCTTAAAATAAAATTACAGTAAACAGTTTGGAGGAGTTCTCTGGCCGAAGCTGTCATGCCTAGTTGGTGAACTCCAGACTCAACATTCACTAACCTTTGAAAAATAATGTGGTGAGAGAAAGAGGAAGATGCCCAGTCTCCACCTTTGGGTTCTCTATGTGTATGTGTACATGTGCATGTAAGCATACATCCCTACATAAACATACACCAATGCATATAACATACACATGAGTGCATACATGTAGATATCACACATGTTCACAAGCACACACACACACACACACACAGGGCAGAGAGAACAAATTATAGAATGAAACATTGTAAGTACCCCTATGAATATAGCCCTCTCTAGTACCCAATTAATATTAGTGTTTTGTGTCAATCAAACTATATCTACATGTCAGGATAAAATTTTCATATTTTTGATACAGGGTTCCTCCAAATATGACTGCTCTTTAGTGCATCTTGGCTACTAGAGAGTTTTGGTAATTTTAAAGAAGCTGAGAGACAACAAAGAGTGAGACAACGATGTATCACATGGAATGGTAAATCGCTCATGTCAACTGGAACAGATAATCTGAACTTACCATCACATCATACAAACACTGCATGGGGAAAACAAATGCCACAGAGCCCTGTGAGCATATCCATCTGACAGAGTATTTCTTTCCTAAGAGATCCCATGCATCCCTCAAACAGAGCCTAAAAGATGCACACCATGTGTTCAGATTAATAGGCATTTTGTCAGCAGTGCACCCGTCACTCAATAGCCTGGCAAAAGGCAGCTGAGGTTTATAGTTTTTCATTGGTACAATGGCTGAAATCATGAACTCTGGGGATATCAGTGACATAATGATTAACCTTCACTTCTATGATTCCACAGCTTGACACCTGCAATTCATTGTTGGCCGCCTTGGCAATCTGCTAATGGCCTTGAATGTGTCAGCTCATTCTTTGAAAAATAAAAAAAATGAAGAGAGTTTTCTAACAGTATCAAGCCAAGGTTTAAAGAAGCTGAAGGAGTTACCTCTTCAGTTACATGTTTTATATCTATCTCAGTTCTCTGTTCTGGATCCTAGTAGGTATTAAAACAGAATCATGAACAATTTACTCAGTTTGTGCAACTTAAACATTGTGGTTGAACAACCACATTTATGTAGTTTAAAGTAAGCAATTGAGATAACAATCACATAATTGAAAAAGACATTTTTTTTCATAGCAGAGTAAACTAGTTTTTGCGCACTTGGAGTCTTCCAGAAAATTCCCTGTATCTCAGGACTCAATTTCCTAAAATATGTTTATGGTACTTACTTTATTATCTACCTTCATATAATCTCCTTTGTCCTTTTAGAAAGATTATCCTGGTCTTTCCCCTCTGTTGCTAACCCAGATCTCTGCTCCTTAGCCCAAGTATTCCAATGTCTCCAAAGGACAGCCTTTTTTCAGTCTAGTGTGCCCTTCCCTTCATCTCCCTGCACATTAGCTGCACACCCACCTCAGGTCTTAGCATTTAAACAAGCCATTCTTCAGTGAAGTGAAAATGAAAACTAAGGTGATTCTTCATTAAATTTAAAAATCTCACTACTGTTATTTGGACTATTACTTATTATTCTATTATTGAAATACTTTACTAGGAACTTTGTAGTCTGGTGGCCGAGATTACCTAATTTATAACACAGAAAACAAGTTGGTTTATATTCCACTGTTGCCATTTTTATGAATATTACGAGTGAAAGATCATTTATTGAGCATTTATTAAGTTGCAGATCACTTCTTCTATGTATAAGATGCATTCTCCCATTCCACATCAACCGCTATACAGTCACTTACTGTAAGAGTCAATATTTGTTAAGTGAATTAATGGTACTCATTATTAGATGCACAGAGATCAATACAAGTTACTATTAGAGGTCAAATTTGTTTTTCTCCCCATAGACAAAAATAATTAATGCATTATAATCAATTTGGGGCTTATTCTTTTGTTGAAACTGAAAATATTTAGCAGAAGATAGCTACATACCCACACAAGAATATAAAACAATGTCAGCACAGAGTATGGCTAACAATGTTCCTTGAGTAATCAGCAGATATAGCCCATTAGCAGGCAGTAAAAAGCTAAATGACACAGAATAGGAGATAATGGGGGCAGCAGACACAGAGGTAAGATCAGCGCCCAAGGCAGTAGAAGATTTGGGCTGGTGTACCAAAGGAGAAGCAATGAGAATAAAGATTAAAAATTTCAAGGATAGCCTGAAAGCCAAGGATCCAACCAGATATGGCCAAAAAGTTCAATTGTGAGTCCTGAGTAGGTCTCGTCTTTCTATTCTTGGGCTCTGAGCCTTAGATGGAGCAAAGCTGAGAAAAAGACAAACAGCAAAAAAAGAAATAATTTTTCTAGTTGCCTCATAGTTGCAGAATGAGAAGAAGACTTGCAGTATAGCGAGGGAGTCTTGGACAATTAAACGGAAGTAGTCTATTATTTTCATGTTCCTCTCTCTGTCCCTGTAGCCAGAATCCAGGGTGCAGACAGTACCTGCTGACATAGTTCCCTTGGATTCTTGGTTTTCAAGAATCTTAGGGATCATATAGCCTACCCCTTAGCTTGGCACAGGTATTCTCCATCAGAACTGTTAATAGGTGCTCCTAGTATTTTTCTGGAGTTTTTCAGAAGACTACATGTCCTATGGAACTCTATGTTTTAGAGAATTTCATTTAAATTAGACTAAAATCTTATACTCTTTACTTTCAAAATACTAGAGACAGCTGAGTTAAAACATCTTTTTTAGCACACAGGTGCTGATAATCTGTAGGTTACTTGCTTGCTGATGCCCCGCCGACTTCCTATGTCCATGTTATCTATACAACCCTCTTCAACATCACTTCATTCTACAGTCAGCCATGTGATCTTTCATCAGATAACTTGCTGTGATAAAACAGCTGGACAAAGGTAACTTACAGAAAGAACAATTCATCTGATTTTTTGGTTCCTGGACTGTAAGAGTTGAACTCCATCATGGAACAAAAGCATGATGGAAAGCAAACATAGTGACTGGGACAGCTAGCTGATAGCTCACATCTTGACCTAAAAGTATGAAGAAGAGAGGGTAACTTGAAATGGTCTTTAAACTTTCAAACCCAGCCTACAGTCACATGTCTTCCAATAAAATTCAAGCTCACTCAAAAGCACTACTAACAAGGTTTCCCAAGTGTCCCAATACACAAGCCTAGTAGGCATCTTCACCTAAACCACCACGGATCCCCATTTGACCAGCAGCTGTCTGTATTCTAATGAAGACTGTATCATTCAGCCCTGCTCCATGTCCAAGACGCACAGGGTTAAGATATGACCGAAGGAATCTTTGGGAAACAAGACAAAAAGTGTATGTGGTAACATGTAATAAAATTGTCTATTATTTATGTGTGTAAATTATAACTAGGTAAGAACATACTTCTCTGAGAGACATTTGACCCAGTAAAGAAAAATAACTCATCCCAGTGAAGTAAATCTGTGCAGCATCGCCTGTGGGAAACCATAAGGAATGCAAAGAAGTCACTAAAAGAAGGCCATTTTAACTGTAGGTGAAGTTAACACACTGGGGGCGGGGAAATAATAATCATAAGAGATGTGAGAAAGTCTTTGGAAACTGTAGTGGGCAAACAATTATTTTGTTCATTTATTTGCTTGTTTTTGTTTGCTTGATTGTTTTGTCTTTATACTAGGGATTGAATTTCTTGCATGACAAGTAAGTATTCTACCTTTGAGCTATATCCCCAGCCTTCTTTACACTTTTATTTTAAGCCTGACTCTCTCTGAGGTATACTTTCTGGCCTAAAACTAATGTCTTTCCTCCTTATTCTCCTATGCAGCTGGGGATACAGGCCTGCAGTTCCAGACCAAGCATGACAAATTATTGATTAAATAATACATGAAAAAGAAGTTATACTTTGATAGCTTTAACCTGAATGGATGAGAGAATGGAAAGCCAATTACCCCAGCTTTGAAACCAGCATAATAGTACTTTTTCATTGTATATCTAATTCTGCTTTTACTCTCTTTCCCTTAAGGTAAGTTAATAAAGTTGCATGGGTATTGAATATATATGAGTTTCCTTTCCTTTTCGTCCTTCCCCCTTTCTCCTTCCTCTTTTTCTACATTTTCCATCTTTCTAAGAACTTGGCACATTTATTTGGCTCGAAGAAAGGGTTCAGTAGTTGCAGTGCTTGGCTCTGGGGCTCCCTCTTCTGTCATTTTTGAAAAACAATGAGAGTCATTTTTTAAAATCCACATTTCCTATGTTAATGCTGTCATTCTTCTGTTCCTAGAAGTTCCAACCTGTTCTATTTTTTCTGTTTTGATGCCAGCAGTGAAGCAGTAATTAGAATCTATATGACAGTTTGTCTAGTGAGATGTGAGTTCCCCTCAGAGAAGGTCAGAGGCTAGGTCATCTTTGTCTAGCACCAATGATACACTGGGATGAATGGCTTCTTTATGCATATGGTCCAGAGTTTTGGAGAAAGGTAGAACTCAGGACATGAAGGCTGATGGATGGAGGGTGAGACCTGATGCTAAGTTCCACTGACTCATTCCCAGAAATCATGGCATCATTCTGCACTGTGTTTGTCTGAGCTCAAGGTCTATTTTGTGAGCTCTGGAAGTCCAAGTTTGAGAGCAGCTTGGGCCATTCTGCCCAACAGTCACTTGGACAGCAGCCAACACCAATTCTGAATTCTGTGCCACAAAACAGTGCCTACAGCTAATAGTCTCTCTTCTGTTCATCATACATTGTGTTTAGTCACAAAAGCTTCAGTCTTTAGGGAGTAAACATAGTAAACAAATGAGCAGATTGCATTTTTATTAAACCAAAAATTGCATGGCTCAGCTGAGTAAGCACCAGTTGATAGTTACTAATGAGAAAATGTTTCAGGCCAAGAACTGCATTTTGATTACATGCAAATTCCACCTGATCAATTATATTAATCCGTCAGAAAATATCAAGACTCCATGTCAGAAGAATCATGGGATTCTTACTATGTATTCTGAAATTAACACTGATCTGCAGGGGTGATACATGTTGGGAAAGTGGAAAATTTAGTCATGGATCTGTATCTGATGCCAGATGTAACTCCAACTTACAAGAGTGAGCTGTAAAAGAAGACAAGTAGGAAGTTACAGTAGGGTGAGAGAAAGCGCTTCACACACAGCCTCGATGTCTGAATGCCATCAAATTCCTTTGAACAGATTGTTTTAAAAATACTAATGTTGAGTAACGCTATATCAAAGCACATGTGCATGTTTCTAGTATAGATTGAGTTAAATGACATACTACAATTGTTAACTTACTGCTTCCAATAATGCTTTACACACTTTTCATTACTTCTAAACCTAAAAAAGTTGCTTTTTAAAAATATCTTTCTTATATTGCCCCAACATCTATGAAACACTGAGATTTTCTTGCAGTTATATAACTTTGCTTTCTGACACAGATTGTAAGGCAACCAAAAACTACTGCCTCCACAAAAATATTTTGAATATGTCTTCTCAAAAAGTAAACAGAGGATTAATACCAGATTTTTTAATTTTAACAAAAATACAAACAAGACAGCAAAACATTGAAATGTATAAAAAGCACCATCACCTTTAGATGGACAACTATCTAAAAGATCTTTCAACAGAACTATTCTTTAAAACTCACTAAAGGAAATTTAACTTCTGGAATAACCAGCTGACTTACTCATGGTTGCTTGGCCCAGCAGAAGAAGGTGCTCATCAGCCTAAGCTTGGTGTTTTGGGAATGTTCTTTGACAAGAAAATGGTGGCATGCCCAAATGATTCTGCCAGCCTTGTTGCATGTAGGAGCTGGGCACAGGATTGAGAGCACCCATTGATGTGAAATGGTCTTGACATTTGAATTTGAGTTTTGACATTCAGATTTATAGGTACTCATTCCTCATTCCTGGACATTGAGAAAAGTACAGTAACAAACAAACCAGGCCAGGCAATGCCAGGTGGACTCCAGAGAGCTGTGAAACACCAATTTTTTTAGGGTTGTAGAGGCAGATTCAGCATTGATTTGAAGGCACAGATGGATGCTGTCCACAGGGACATAGGAACCTGCTCAGTTTTGTTTTAGGAGAAAATGAACAGGTGGTGGCTCTCTTACTTTCCTGTCTCCATGAAATCACTTTCTCTTACCTGAAACGCCCTTCTGAAACTTATAATCCTGGAAAATTCCCACTCCTCTAAGAAAGAACAGCTAAGACACACATTCCTGCTCATAACCTAGACAACATAATTGATCTCTTTTTATACTTGGAGTATGATGTGCTGTCCTTTAAAACAGATCACTCAAGAAGCACTTTGCTAAGTAATGAGGATCAAGTTGGGAGTGAGTCATTGTTCTTCCCTAGAAGCCACTGCAGGGTAGAGTGAAGGCAAGGCTTCACTCCAGTGAGGTAATGAGGGCAAAGATGAAAGAAGCCAAGGAGGCTGTCAGAGAACCATGGCATCTTGTCATTTGAAATGCAAGACACACTGGCATATCATCTTTGAACAAGAGCAGAAATATAAGACATACAGAAAAATCTATGTGTGTATATGCATGCATGTATACACATTCATGTATAAAGGAGAAGCAGTTGGAAGACAGAACATCTAGGGATTTCCAATATGATGACAATGTCAAAGGTTAGAAAGAAAAAAATGGCCGGGCAGTGGAGGCACACGCCTTTAATCCCAGTACTTGGGAGGCAGATGCAGGTGGATTTCTGAGTTTGAGGCCAGCCTGGTCTACAGAGTGAGTTCCAGGACAGCTAGGACTATACAGAGAAACCCTGTCTCAAAACAAACAAACAAACAAAAAAACAAAACAAAAAAAGAGATGAATTTAAAAATCTAAAAGCACTTCTAAATGATATGTTTGTACTACAGAAAGTTACACAAGGGGAGCTGAGCTAAAACCAGCAAACTCATAGAAGATTTGGAAAACTGCAGTACTTGAAAGTCATGTGAATTGTTTCTGCAGATTATTTGTCTCCTGGTTCTAGTTCTCCTGCCAGTCTTCACACAAAACTGACTATAACCTTATCTCTAATCAAAAAAGCAGAAGCATTCCCTGACCCTACAACATAAGTATAAGTCAAATATGGAGAAAGTTAACTATTTGTCATAATCCCCATGATTGTAGACTTTTGGCTTGGTAAATACAGATATCAATATATTCTTCTTGATTTTGGGCATGAATCTCAACAAGCTGACTCCAAGAAAGACTTGCAATTATTTTGAAAAGATTTTAAAAAGTCAATTAGAAGAAAAGAAACATAGCGTTAGGTTCTGATTTTATATTTGAGGCTAAAATGACATATCTACTGAATAGGATGGCTTTTATTATCTAAGACAAAATAATTTGTTGCTTTTCTGTATGCTATGCACACAGGACTCTCATCGATAAGGCCAGAGATAGGGAACATTGGTGTTTTACCTGAATATCATGGAAATTAATCAGAGTTCAAAGTGGATAATAATAAGAAACTGTGATGTTGATATACAACCTGACACTCACTCTGAACAAGGTGACATATACTCATCATTTCCAGGTGTTCACTAGTATGCACTCTATCTGACCCAAAAAATAATGCTATAGAAACTGCAGGAGGACTCAGAGAGGAAGAAAGAGGAGGTAGCTTGGTGAGGAACCAGAAGACTAGAGAAATAACACTCTATCATCCTTTTACCATTCCTGTCCCAAATTTTAGACCAATGCAAGATCAAGCTTGTCTTTTCTTGATCCTCAAATAATCAAGAGAAAGCAGCCCACATAAGACCCTCTTACTCTTTCAAAGGGTATCCTATTTATAAGATCTCAAACAAAGTGTCCTCTTTTTCTGAAACAGTATCCTCATCACTACTACCATTTACAGGCCACCCCAGGACGCCTGGAAACAAGACAGAAACAGGACAAGAGCCCATGGATGACAATAGGCCTATGGGGCTGATGGTTAAACAGCAGGAAGACTAGAAAACAAGAAAGAGTACAAAGGCTGAAACTGTAAGTAGCAGTGGACAAGAAAATGGAGTAAAACTTTGGGGTGGCTCAAATGGAGAATAAGATATAAATACTTGTTTTCATGTATATTTAAAATAAGAAGGAGAGTTAAACATGATACATTAGAGCTGCAATCCTAGCACTGGATATTTCAAGTTTGAACCCATCCAGGACTACACAGAGAGTCTGTTAACCAAGACTGGTGTAAATGTCAGGGAACAATTTTTAGAATAAAGGAAAAAATCATACCTTAATTTTCTGCAAATTATCCCGAGAGGCAAACGTAACAAAATAATATGAAGATTTCTGCAATGTTAATCTGTTACCTCTCACCTCATCCTAACTCACCTCAAATGAATGCATTGAGATCCTTGTCCTGTCTTCCATTTATTTCTTTGACAACTTAAAATAAATGCATGGATCACCAGCTCCAAGGTCCTCTCACAATCCAGGATTTCATTAGCATTCTCGCTAAGCTAAGTTCTATGAACACACATTAGAGACACAAAAAACCTGTAGTAAGCAACAACCGACTGTTTTTCCTTTCATTCTGATAAAGCACTTTCTAGAAAATCCAAACTCTAAAATACTTCTCTTCAACAGAACATCAAAGGCAATGTCCAATCATATGTCTATTAAGCCAAAAGGAGGACATGTAGATTCTTGCCAGCCCATATTTCTAGATAAATATCAATTTCAGTGTATTTCTCATTGATTCTTTGCTTTGTGAATAAATTCTCTGCTCTGGCTCCTATAGAGAAATTTTAGTCCAGTAACATGGCAAGGGATCATATCCAAAAATATGATCTGGCAGGAATAGAGACATGCCCTGGCCCTGAATAGAATACAAATACATCCTTAGTATAAACCTTTAATCCCAAACAATGTTGATAAGGTTAGTTTATAGAGGAAGTAGCCATATTGGAAAGTGATGTCCAATTCAAGGGTGGAAAACATGATGAAACAGAGAAACATTTGACAGAAAGAGTCAGAGATAAGATACGCTCAACTCTCACGAGAACAGACAGGAAAGAGATGCTGCTTAAGAGCAGAGAAAGACACACACACACATGCACACACATGTGCACATGCACACATATACAGACACACACACACACATACACAGAGTCATATAGAGAGACAGAGATAGAAAAAGACTGGGACAGAAAGACAGAGGAGGTAGTTTTACCAGGAAATTTTTACATAGACAGGTTGCAGGTGGAGACAGAACAAGGAAAAGAATGAGATGGAGCCAGAGGATTAGAACATATTACCAGAGTTAGTCTGATGCCAAGCAGAGAAATTCTGTCAGAAAGCCTACAGAAGCCAGTTTGAATTAGTCAGCTTGGAGAGGAGTTTGGGGCAGAACAGCTGAGTTGAACCAGCCAGCCACAGTTCATGAAGAGCTAAAAAAGAAGAAGCTGTTTATTCAGTAATAAGCCTCCAAGACCACAACTATATCTCTATATCTGGTGGCTAAAAGTTGTATTTACAATTGTCCATTTTGATAATACCCATACTGCTAAGATGGACACTTCTGGTTCTTGTTTCATCTTTCCTTCAATCTGAGCATTGTTAACTTTCTCTTTTGTATGTTGAATCTAGAGTGTTCCTGAGGTTTTATGGCAAAGAAGCCAGGCCATCATGTGAATAAACAAATTCAGACATAGCTAGAAGCTACATCTTTATTGGTCGGTCACTTTAGAAAATCATCATTATATTTTACATATGTGTAGAAAAAGTGTCTCCAAGAATAAGACTTTGAGTAAGAGTGTAAATGAGTCTATATTACAGACTTGAACAAAAAGATTGTGATTGGAAATAGTAATTTTCAAGCAAAGTTCATCTAATTGATATATTCACTCAGTTCCCACAAATATTTAATAAATAAAAAAAAAGTACGGAGTTTTTAAAATGGACTTTCCAAATCATTACAATAAAGTTTAAATATCATATTTGTAATTTAATTAAGTTAAAATACATGTATCCATGCCTTATTTTATATGTTAAAACAGTATGAAAAATAAGGATGTAATTAAAACTATAATAAAGCCAGAATAACTTATGTGTTTTGTGGGTAACAATGCACTAGCAGACTTGGAATTCATGGAAATAATACCTATCATTCATAGCCAATGGCCTATAAAACTAAGAACTAGAAAAGGAAATTTTAATTACCTACCAGTAAAATAGAACCTGAGTTCTATGTGGGCCTACAAGAAGACATGGCATCCTTAACTGCTCAGAAGTTTCTTAATTGATAACTATCTAAACCTGACTTCAGGAACTCTGAAACTTCTCATATTACTATCTAGCAGGAGGCTCTCTTATAAAAAACAAAGATTCACTATTGCACCCTTCTCTAAGAAGTCAATGTATATGAGTTGTCAGTTACCCAAGCGTTCACAGCATTAGGAAGGTTGAGATTCATCTGACTTAAAGCCACTGAGAGTTAACAAATAGATCTAGGGACATCAAGACTAACTTTTATTATATTCATTAAAAGTCTTAAGTTTATGGTTACTTCAAATATATTGTCATTCTATACTTGGTACAGAAAATTGTGATTTTATAATTCTATCATTAGCTCAATTATAATCTATGGATTAAATCTTTGTAAAGTAAAGATCAGGTGTGCAGCTTTTCACTGACTATCGACTTATAACATTTAGCAACCAACAGAGAAAAGCATGGCATTATCTGCATAAATAAAGGTGAGCATATGCAAATATCACAGTCTGTTACACTCTTACAGGTTACAGAGAACAGAACTATAACAATATACACATAATGATAGATAGGCAACTTGACTCGCACTAGTCATGCTTAATCATCTGACTTCCCTTAGAAGGCACTTTAAAGATGGCACTTTAACCCTCACTGTAGTCCACTGCTCTTTCTCTTAATATGCAAATCACACGTGTAAACATCATCCCTTCACCCAAATTGTGTCTTTCCAAATCACACTGGTACAAGCTATTTTTCAATTGTACATTTCAAGATGGGCATTGTGTTTATATTTTTCATAAATTCAGAAAATTATATAAAATTATGGAAAGATATACAGTCAAAATTTATCCCAGAATTAACTGGTTTGTATTTGAAACTTGAGTAAAATAATTAGTTTTATTTTATACTGTTGTAAAGTAAATATTTCAAATTATAAGCCAGTATGAAAGAAAAACATGGAACTCTGGATCAAGAATACTTAAGGCACTAATGGGTAAGAAAAGGCACTAGCAGAAAAGACTCCTATAATTATTTGATACTTAGTATGCATTAAAACTTAAGTCTCAGTGTTTGGCTCTAGTAATCTCATGCCACAAGCTATTATTTCCATGATTAATCTCTATGAAATTTTTCACTTAGGAGCACATCTTCTTTTGTACTTAAGAACTGATAACATGATGAAGCCCTCCAGTGATTTTCCATTGAGTGTTATTATATGATCAATTACTTCTTAGCATGCGTCTCTTGAAGACACAGAAGTAAGGCTCATTATATACTTTCTGTTTTATAGTTAAGTTACTGGAGGGATACGTTTAACTAAAGAGCACACTCAGGTCTCAGAAGTTTACGTTCAGAGCTGCAAAGCTATTTTGAAACATGCAACATGAGTTTCCAGACACAACCCATTCTATTTAGCTTTAAATAGCTTGAAAATCCAGAAATATAATGTATTCAAGTAAGTATAAGGCAGGAAACTCCATTTGAGACAAAGTAGGATATTTTACTTAGTTAAAATAGTCAACAATGTTAAGTACTACTAATAAAATAATATGAAAATAATTACATATGTAATGTGGATGAAGTCACAGAATGATACAAAGAGTATTTGACAGCAATATTAGAAGTATGGGGTTCCTTCAATTAACATGGGTTAGATATATCATTGGTATGGCAATGCAAACCTCTACGACAACTTCTGGTAAACATGGGCTTTAAAATACATATGCACTATCTTTCCATTTATGGGTACAAGTAAAATATAACTATATGAGCAGCTACAGAGGACATATGTGGATTAATCTGCTCCCTCTCTACACGTGCCCTAGGCTCAAGAACCCTTGTAGGAGGTTAGGCAGAAAGAACAAGGATGGAGGATGGGAAAGTACTGATATAAAAAGTAAACTTTATAATAGTGATTTGGGCATTGGGCAGATGAATTCATAGCAGCTATGGTGGCCTGGACAAGATCAAACTAGTTACTAGTGTTAGCAGCAACGAGGAAGGGGCGCAAGAACTCCCACCTATAGCTTAGCAGCTATTGATTGTTAATAGGTGCTGGTGTGAAGAAAAGTCTTTTTTTTTTTCCTTCTTCTTCTCTTGGTGGAGTGGTAATTATCAGGTTGTATACACCCCAGTGAAAGCTTCTGCACAGTGAGAACACAGGTAGCACTACCTAAAATTTTGGGGTCAAGGTATAAATACTATAAGAAGATATGAACTTGAGAGTAAGACTTCATAGGAGGTTTATCTGCTTCTGATTTAATTTTGGTACCTGGTATCTGTCTAGAAAATTGTCCATTTCATCCAGATTTTCCAGGATTTTATTTTTTTTTAGTATAGGCTGTTATAATAGGATTTTTGAATTTCCCCAGTTTCTGTTGTCATGTCTCTCTTTTCAGTTCTGATTTTGTTAATTTGGATACTGTATCTGTGCCCTCTGGTGAGTCTGGCTAAGGGTTTATCTATATTGTTGATTTTCTCAAAGAATCAGCTCTTGGTTTCGTTGATTCTTTGTAGAGTTCTTTTTGTTTCTACTTGATTGATTTCAACTCTGAGTTTGATTATTTCTTGCTGTCTAATCCTCTTGGGTATATTTGCTTCTTTTTGTTCTAGAGCTGTCAGGTGTGCTGTCAAGCTGAGAGTGTATGCTCTCTCCAGTTTCTTTTTGTAGGCACTTAGACTATCCATCTCATGTACAGTCACCAAAGATAGATGCTGATGTGGATGCCAGGAAGTGCATGCTGACAGGAGCCTGATATAGTTGTCTTTTTTTGAGATCTGCCAGAGCCTGATATACACAGAGGTGGATACTCACAGGTAACCATTGAACTGATCATGGGGTTCCCAATGGAGGAGTGAGAGAGAAGACTGAGGAGATGAAGTGGTTTGTGGCCCAGTGGGGAGAACAACAATACCAACCATCCAGAGCTCTCAAGGTCTAAACCACCAGCCTGGGAGCACATAGGGAGAGATCCATGGCTCCACCTGTATATGTAGGGGAGGATGGCCTTGTCGGGCATAGGTAGGAGAGGAGATCCTTGGTCCTGTAAAACCTGGATGCACCAGTGTGGGGAAATTGGAAGGTGGGAAGATGGGAGTGGGTGGGTGGGTGGGGGCACATCCTCATAGAATCAGGAGGAGGGGAAATGGGGTGGGTTGGGGAGAAATGGGGAAAGAGGGTAACATCTGAAATGTAAATAAAATATCCAATAAAAAAAAGAACAAAGCAAAAAAGACTTCATAGGAGGGTCTTGGGAAGAATTGGAAGGAAGGGTTATGATAAGATAATCAAGGTACAATGTATGCATGTATGAAACTTTCAATGACAAACAGATTTGAGAAAAAATAAATTATTAAAAAAACTATATCTTATCTAAATTATCCAATATGCTTTTATTATCAAAGAAAATAATTATTTGGCACACTTCATGTCCCAGTGGACATTTCCTCTTGCTATTTTGTGCTTTGTTACGTGTTAATATAAAATTAAATTATATTACCTTTTGTATTAAAAATATTGGCTATATGAAAAAAAAAGCTACTTCAAATAGAGGATTGTTGAAGGACAAACAGGATATAAGTTTCTACTACTTATGTAATCTGTGAGTTTACAAAGTATGATAGCCCTTGCACTAGGGTGGGAGAAGCTCTGCATGGAACAGAGCTGAAAATAAAGATAGCTGAAGAGTACAGACTAGAGACAGAGAGGCTGAGATAGAAGCATGTCAGCACACAAAATGTGTAAGTAAAGTATATACATCAAATGAAGACCCATAGACCTGGAAATCTCAGCTCTGTTATTGCCCCTGGGCCCCAGGCTCAACATAGGACAGTCGCCACTGGACTTTACACAAGAGTCTGGAAACAATCTGCAAAGTAATTGAGAAGTCAGTGGCATTCTGATAATGAGAGACACCATAGTGATATTGGTCCCAAGCTAAGTATCTTCAAATGATGATTCTCCAGGTCAAAATACATTTTCAATACATTATGTGGTTCTCCCAGTATGCTCCTGAAATCCTGCTCTTAGCCAGATAGTATGAAACGTAGAAACACAGTACTAATCTTAGGACTTGAAAGTTAGGGCTAAGTCAAAAAGATTTCAAAAGTTTAATACCTAGCCTGAGCTAGATAGATGGACATTTTCTCTTTTTAAAGGAGGAGGAGGAGGAGAAAATAGAAGACGAGATAGAAGAATAGGAAGAGGAGGAGGAGGAAGAGGAAGAAGAGGAAGAGAAGGAGGAAGAAGGAGGACGAGGACGAGGAGGAGGGAGGAATAGAAGAGAAGGAGGAGAATAAAGAGGAAGAGGATAAAAGTAAGAGAGTAAGGAAACAAGAACCAAGTTGTCAGACCAACAAAACAAGAAATGTATGTGTATCATATCTCCCCTCCCCTCAGACAGTGTCCCAAAAAAAAAAAAATCACTTTCCTTAAGTTGGTTTGTCAGCTGTTTTGTCACAGCAATAAGAAAATCAATAGCACACACTGTTTAATATAAAGAGGTCATCAGTGCAGTACTTGACAAGAGAGTTAATCTCAGGAAGAAAAGGACCAATTTCTAGGATCTGTGTCACAAGAGGGTTCTACCTCCATCCCTTAATCCATGACCAGGACCATATTATTGCTGTGGGATAACGTTCTGCTGTGCTAGAACATTTGGAGCTCAATAGCATACAGTGAGTTACTATCACACAGACCAATCTCACGCAAATTATAAAATACTGCTTTCATTCTTCATTGCTTTGTTTTATTTTCTATGTCACTTCAATATAAGCAAATCCCTATGGATAAAAATGTTTTTAAACAGCAATGTTTTCCTGAGTCTTTTGCTACAGACTCCTTCCTTAAAAGCTTTGTCTGACCCTTTCTGTCTTTGTCCACACTGTTTGAGCATCACAGAGTAAACAAGTCAGGGCCCAGCAGAGGGTATGGGGGAAAGCTGCCTCCCAAACTCCTCTTTTCTCCTGGCTTAGACAATGCTGTTCCCTGCTGTTTAATTTTGAATAGTTACTCAAAAATGGAGTTTTTTAAAAAAGTAAATTCTAGCCCATTTCCTATCAAGAGTACATCAACAAATGTGTCAAAATAAGTACTTTTTTATTTTTTGCAAATTCTTGAAGCCTTCATCAGTGATTTGCTTTCAGGAGTAACTTCAAGGCAACTAGAAGCTTATATATCAAAAGAGCATTTAAAAAGAGAGCTTTTGTTCAAAGAAATAGGCACATCAAAGCAATTGAATTGAAAGTAAGAGGGCTTAAATTCTGCAAAGCAATATTAGCCTTTCTGAAATGAAAACCTTGAACACACAAAATGTGAATAGAAGTCAAATCTCATATTAAATTTTATTACTTAGAGATGACTTGCTATGTCAGTTAAGAGATGACATTTCAAAATAATTCAAAAAAATCATGTTCAGATAGATGATATTTGTTCATGCCACAAACTAAAATTCAGTCAGCAACCCCTGCTCCTATATTATGTGAAGGTAAATATTAACATGCATACCCATTCGTCATTCTAGAACACACAGCAAATTCTTTCAGTACATTTCAATCAGGGAGAAGCATGATGAAGAATAGAATGTTTTGACAGGACATTTTCTTTTTACTCCTTCCTAGATTCTGCTTTCTTTTTCCACAAAAGCACACCTATCTAATAAACATCGAAGCAATTCCTGAGTAACTGGAATTCTTAAGTTTTCATTTCTATGCACTGGTCACAAACTTGAAAGCTTTATCCTACTTTATTTTCTGTATATTTATTTATAGCATTTTCTGTTAGAGTTACAATATTTGCTATTCCAAACCTTTGCCTCAAACCTTTATAGAGTATCACATATATATGACCACAGCCCAGAAACACTAATTCAGGTTACACCAAAAACCATGTTACAATGTGGTAATAGTCTCATGGAGTGTTATGGTAACTGAATAATAGTCATAAATGCAGTTTTCTAAAACACTGGTGAAAATATGAGGTAGGTGGCTTATAGCAAGGCCAGGGTCCTGTATATGTATTCCAAATGGATTTAATGATTAGTCACAGGATGACAGGCTGTATAAAGGTGGCAATAAATGTCTACATGTGAGAATAAGATAGCTGAAGGTAATTTGTGTTTGGACCTACAATAACTCTAATTTTTCACAATCACTGGAATTCTAATCAGCCAATCAGCTTTGTAGAATGTCTTATGTATGTGACCCATGAGTATTATCATGCTTAGTTACACTTAGCAGTCATCAAGATCATATTTACAGAGTTAAGGTTCCAGTACTAATTTTGCTTTGTATCATATACAAATCTTTTCTCAATTCTAATATTTTATACTAAATTATTTATTTATATTTCAGCAAAGCTTCTCCTCCCCTTCCTAGGTACTTCCTCTTACCTCCTGTCTCCCCTCTTCATCTACATATTCACCCCTTCTTCTCATAAAAAAGGAGTCCTCCCATAGATATCAAACAAACTTGGCATATCAAGTTGCAGTAAGACTAGGTACACCTTCCTTTATGGAGGCTGAATGAGGCAGTCCATTAGGGAAAAGGGATCAAAAGGCATTCAGTGTAGTCAGAGACAGCCTCTGTTCCTTCTTTAAGAGTCTCACATGAAGACTCAAGTACACAACTGTTACATATGTGCAGAGGGCCTAGGTCTGTCCCATGCATGCTCTCTGGTTGGCAATTCAGTCTCTGTGAGCCTCTATGACCCCAGGTTAGTTTATTTGTAGGTTTGCTTGTGGTGTTCTTGATCCCCCTGGCTCCTTCAATCCCCTTTTCTATAGGATTCTGGTGTTCTTGATCCCTCTGGCTCTTTCAATCCCCTTTTCTATAGGATTCCCAAGTCTCCCTCTAATGATTGGCTGTGAGTCTCTGCATCAGTTTCCATCAATTGCTGGATGAACCCTCTCTGATATTAGTTATGCTAGGCTCCTGTCTGGTGTCTGTGGTACTAGAGGGAGTCTGGAGAAGGAGGCAGAGCTGTGAGCCAGCGCATGGAGTGCAGGAGGCAGGGTTCAGTTTACCCCATATATAAACCTTTAATCCTTAAAATTTTCACATAATTATTAAAAAATTAGTTTTGCAGTTTCATATCATTGTGATTGGACACTTTGCCTAGTAGTAAATAGGTTATGTTTTACTATCTTAAAGCTAATCTTTAATCATCTAGCTTACCAAGAATTTCTTTTCTTTTATGTGATTATTTGATGAATTTTAATCAGTTTATATTTCTCAAATTGAAAAAAATCAGATTGTGTTACATTAGCAGGCAGTAAGTTCTTTCTTTATGGTACTGATAACTCATACTGATAAACACTGAGAGCATGTTAAACAATGCAATTTAAACTATCTTGTGTCATGATTTTCAGACCATGAATGTAACATAAACTTGCTTTGTTGGCAATCAGTCTTCTTTTTCTTCATCTTTCCTATTTTTTGTCAAATAGATCAATACTAGTTGTATAGTTTTAAGCAAAGTTTATGATAATAGCTCAAATTCTAATTTGTTTTACTCCATGTATTTATCATAGAGCCATGCACATTCTCTGTTGTTCACACGTAGAGGTCAGGTGACAGCATGAAGGAACTGAATATTTCCCTTAACAAACAATTTCCTGGATCAAACTTAGGTTATCTGACTTGATGGCAAGAACCTTTGCCTCCAAAATATCTTGCCAGTCTACTAGCTCATATTTTAAGCCCTAGACTATGTAGCCTTTGCATTCCTTTTACAGGAAGAAATATTTTAGAACAATGCTGATATTTAAGCATTTATATGAAAAGTATGTATTAATCATTGTATTAGCTCAACTTATACTTAATTTTTAAATTACCAATTCTTTAAGATCGACGTGGGAAATAAAGGAATCTAAAGAATCAGGGAACTAGAGAAAACCAATGGACTAGTACACAACAACAAAGTACAGTAAGACAGATTAGCTGATAGAGGCACATGTGACCGAACAACAGTTTGGTTAATATAGACGAGATTAGTATAGGGAAGCACCTGCTGAATAAAACCTTCCCTGTTATTCCCTGCAGAAGACAATATTAGGAGACATTAAAGACTATAAACTGTTGCTACAATTTTCATGGCTTGAACTTGTGTGTGTGTGTGTGTGTGTGTGTGTGTGTGTGTGTGTGTGTACTGCTTGTCATATGATTTCATTGCTGCTCATTTGGGAGACTGATTTCCATTTTTTAGTTTTTGCTCTCAATTCCAGATTTAATATCTGACTATGTTAGACTTTTAAAATTCATTGAGCTTCCAAACTGTTTCCTAAGCTTCAAAATAAATGAAATGCCAAGGATCCATTGTAAAAATGTTGTGGTCCAGTAGTAAAGTTTCCACAAATATTTACTTGGTATTTTAAATGTGCAATCTTTTGGAACAATTGAATTCCACTTCCCCATTCATAATCAAAATGAGCATATCTTTATTTAACTGTTCAGTTGAACATCTTCTTTATACTTTGAAATATTTGCAAATATAATAACAGCTATACTTTTCCTTGTTTTGCTCCAGCAATAGAAGTTTTATAAAGCAAGCATGACTTCTTTCTTGTTTTACACAAGTCACTGATAATACCTTTTCAAATGTGTTGACTCTTTAGCTGTCCTTCTCCTATAATTCTCATTTTAACCTTGAACATGACACATTGTGTAAAACTTTTCCCACAAAAATTCTAATGGATGATATTCTGTTGCTAAAAATTTCTGACTGAGTTTTGTTTATTGCATTGATTTAGAATTCAATCTACTGACTGCTTGGAAGTGTTCCAAATTTGGTTTTCATGAGAAAAGATTTGGATCAGCTTTTGTTCAGCCATCTTTTCTTTTAGAATTTTTTAAACTATGCCCATAAACTATAAAGTGTATTACTTTCAAGAAAATATGGCTCTTTTATTATAATTGAAGTATTTCTCACATGTTAATTTTTTCTGTTTAAGAATGATTTAATGATGAGGGATGGAAATTAATTTAACTTCATGTTTTTAATTTGTAATTTATTTTCATTTAAATGCTTAATGTTTTGACTTTTATATTTGACACTTTAATCTATCTGAGAGCTTTTTTAAAAATATGAAATATATATAATTGTTTTCATGTGGACAGTCACTTTTTCCAGTGCAATTTGCAATAATTTTTTGGATCTGACAGTTTTTTATTAATTCATGTTTTGATAAATTGCATTGTGTATCATTGAACATTATTGGGAAGAGAATGTTTTGCCTGTTTTATATGACTGCTCATATATTTTCATTGTATATGTGCTTATATTTATAGTATATATTTACTTGTGCATGCTATTCTCATATATATTCAATAAAAACAAGGTTCTGTATAATATGCTTCCCATAGAAATATATGTAAGAATTGTATTTTCTAACCCACTCTAGCAAAAATTGGCAAGATTTTGTATCCTGAATTCTTTCTTCTCTCCAGTTTTAATGGGTAGTGTCTGTTTCTATGTCCTTTGTAGACAGACCTATGAAAAGAATATAATGAATTCATCCTGTATATTTCTATTTTCTTTCCCATTCTTTTCTTACTTTGGATAGAACTCAAGCATTAAATTGATTCTTAGAGGATGGCATTTCAACTTCTTCATGATGTCTCCTATAAACTATGAGTGTATTTTTCTCCTTCTTAGCACTTGATTTGTTATTTTCACCTAATTTTAATTCAATTATTCTTCATATTTTTTGGCTGTGTCTTAGATTGATTTTTTACTTTTGGCCCATTTAACTATGTGAATGTGAAAATGAAATGCTGTTATTTCTCTTTTCTTGTTTTGTTGTAAATTTTCCAGGGAGATACCTTTTATCTGGAACAGATACCACAGATACCACATATGTTCTTATTTACTATGAAAAGTATCTCTAGAAAGTTTCCTATACTGGGATATTACTTTTTCTTATCTAGGTTTGGAGCAGTTTATAGGCTACTTTTCAGCTGACTCTAAAGATTTCTATTAAGGAGGATAAGAAGGAATCCAATTGTAAACCAGAGCTAGACATTTATGGGTGACAGAGGATGGTCCCTCCAACATGTGTTATAACTACAGGCTTTGGGTTGTTTATCCTATAACTTATTTCACATTCTGGTATCCATTTGAACTTATGTCTTCAGTGTTAAAACTCATATCCAGTTACTTAAATACAATTTTATGGAAATTTCTTTCAATGTTTGTCCTTCATTGTTCCTTTTTCCTTTCTTTTCTCCCCTGTTTTCCTTCAAGAACAGATTATCCTTATTCTGCCATTTATTTCCATTTTTAAGTGATATAGAAGTATTGAGATTCTATCAATAGGAGTAGGAACATATGTAAGTTCTTTCAAGGACTTACACTTATCATTGCATCATGGTTCCATCTATTATGTCTATTCATTGTATCATGGCCATGTATAACTTCATCTGAATGTCCTTCATCATGCTTCTACCAAGTATGTTAAGAGCTCTGTGCATAGCATCAGATTCTGTTGTCTTTCTGGTACCTAGGGGACTTTTAATAAAACACATAGCATACTTCTGGTCTCACAATTTATTCTATTTTCATTTATTTCTATTATTATTACAGATGCTAATCTGGTTTTACTGAGGTAGCTGTGGTCTCTCTCATTTACTGCCATCCTGTTTTATTTTTTTCTTATATTCACAGAACTAAACTAGCCAGCTGGTTTCTGAAATCAGATATAGATGAATATTTCATATTCTCTCTATACATACTCAACACATTCAAAATAATATTTCATTAGTTTCTCCTGCTGAAACATTTCCTGTTTCATTGTACTGTACCATTATTCAATTGCTGTAAGTTTTACTTAGGGTAGGGAAAATGGACATCTATAGATTGCTGACCATACCTTCATCTGTGAAGTACAGAAGGAGGGCAGTCAGGTACCATGGGATACCTTTGCCTTAAAATGCTGAGACCATGAGAATTTGTTTCTGAAATTTTTTTTTAAATGAGAATACACAGATGAAATTGAATTTTACTCTGTCTTACAGTGAGTAGTCAATTAACTAGTCACAGTTTTTTAAAATTTAGGAACAATTTTGCATTCACTGAGATACTTTTTTCTGTCCAGAAAGGCTTCCTTTTACTTTCATAACTTAAACAAAAGCATCTCTAATTGTTCATCTGGCCATTTTCAATATGGAGGACAAATTTCAATCTGACATTTTAAGTCCTAAAATTATCTTTCAAACTTGCTGTCTGACCAGATGTTCATCAAACTTCCTCCTCTTAGAATGTCATTCAAGGCTCTGCCTGATACTGAGCATCACAGACACTTGAAAAAACACAAATTCAGGCAAGTTACTGGGGCATAAAAGTCAACCTCAGATACAACAATAAAAGCAGAATCAATCTTGTAAACTTCAGCAATCTTCCTTCCACCTCAGCTGCAGTAAATCAAAGCTACTTCATTTCAGTGAGGGTATGACAGAACATTTGAGGTGAAATAATTGTAGCTCACATGGTACATTTTGACCAAATTCCCTGCTCTATAGAAGTAACATACAAAGAATAGATTTGGAAATATATATTGGTCTCAAAAGAAAGATATTGAAAAAAGCAATCAAACTCAAACATACAAATGAAAGCAATTTACTATTTAAATTCTGCATGAAAATGAATTCAATGAAAATGTATATGTATAAAATTAAATATATTCAACCTACTGTAAAAAAAACTGGAAAAACTAGAAGTTCTTCTTTCAATAGTTACATGAATGCCTTTCTGTCTAGCAAATTACTCTTTCTCAAGTATTCTAATACATAAAAATATTTCCTCTCTGAGTACCTTGACAAAAATGACCATTACAAGGCAGCACACACACACACCACTTTCCCAGGTAGAGTACAGCAATACACATAGCATTTTTTTTTTTTTTTTGCTTTCTGTCATAAAGAATGAAAGAATTTCAGCAAGAATAACAGAATAATATAAGAGTAAGTCAGGGTCCAAATATAGCTTATTGTTAGTGCACTTTCTTAGAAATAAGAGTCTTTATCCCAATAAATTAAGCTTATATCCCTGAACTCAACAGAGCCAATGGTCTCTTCCTAAACCCTGTCTTCATACCCAAGAACTTACCTACCTGATTGCCTTCTCTGAAGCTTTGCTTGTGGGCAGTCTTCTCTCTTTTCTGCAAGAATTATTTCTTTCTGTTTATATCACTTATTTTAATCTAGGAACATGACTTTGTTCTAAAATATATTTGATTTCTTCCACTGATATGCCTTCTCTGGTCCTCTTTATAGTGACAGACACAATGAATTTCTTCAATAACTGGTTTCCATTTTCTTCTCTCAACTACACTCAGTATCCCTTAAGTCTGTGACACTGCTCTTCTCAAAATCAAAACTGGTGTTTTTCAAATATCTCTTATTATTTCATTTCTTGGGTATCATCTGAGGCAGTTTAAACAGTCCCTTTCTTCCAACATTGATGTGCTTAAGCTGTCTTCTCTCTCTGTTTTTGACATGTCCATTTATTCCTGTATTTGACTGAAAAATATAATAGGACCAGACATGAAGTGTATCACTTTTTTCTTAAAAACTTCCAAAGGCTTTTGTGGTGCAACTTGATTTGAAAAATAAATTGTGTAACTCACCAGATGCACACACTCACAGGTGATCTGATTCCTGTCTCCCTAGTTCCTCCTCAACTGGAAGAAAAGTTCCTCAATCCCAGCATCACTGACACTTTGGTTCATATTGTTCTTTCTGGGGTCTGTCCCTTGCATTACAGTATGTTCTACACTTGCAGTCTAAAACTAGGTGCCACAGCACTGTCCTTTCAAGTAGCAGCAACAAATAAATGTGTTCAGGTATTGCAAAATATCCCCTGCAAGATAAAATAGCTCCTGAACGTAAACCATTAGTCTAACGTGATCACAAGTCTGATTGCTCAGAGAAGTCCTCGTGCCCTGTTGGTCACTTATTTCCTACAGTGTCACTTGCTTCCAAATTCTAAACTGTTCTTTAATTGATGTGACAATCACATGTTAACATTATTCCTTATCTACATTATTCTTTTTCTAGTGGATTTCATCACCCATTGGGATATTGTTGGTATTTCCAACATTTTAGATTTATCTCATGCAGGTGGTCCTTGTCATAGATGTTTCTCTGAAAGGAATTATCTTTTCCCAAAGAATCTGGCAGCTAGAATTATATTTCTTTGCTAATACAATCTTTTAAGGTAGGATTCTTATTACCTGATTCAACTTACCACTACCTACTTTCAATTTTTAGTTATTTCTCTATTCACTTTCAATCTATAATACTGTAACATAGCGCATATACAAGGAAGTTTTTGACTGTCTGTTATGACAATGCTGGACCACACCTGGCCAGAGGATGAATGAATGAATGAATGAACATATTCAAACAATCCCATCCCACATGCTCTTTCATATATGATTATAGCATTTTGGGTGTTTACATGATACTTTGTTTAATTTTTAGTTGAATGTGTTTTCATGTGATTGTTTTTTACTTCTTTTATGAGGATGGGATTTGTATATTTTCTTTGTAAAACATAAAATTCTAGTCACATATAAAGAATAAATACTGTCTATATCTTCTTTAAACTTAGCAAATAACTAGACATACAGCACAAAAAATGTGGTATATTCAAACAATTTAATAATGTAACTCGAAAATTCAATTTGAATAATGGCCATATCAGCACAGCATTCTCCCTGATAAGTATTTCAAATCACGGAATAAAATTCCAGTCAGATGTGGTTTCTTTCTCTTATGCTTCCTCTCCCCGTTAAAATTTTATGACAATTTTAATTTAATGATAATTGTTTGGCAATTTTAAACAATGGCAAATAAGACATTCTTACTTTACTATTCTTTAGATTGTTGCCTATACAGTTAGCTTTGACATTTAGCATCAATTTTGAAGCATACAATAGTTACTAACTTAATACAGAAGAGGTATTTGGAGTGGACTCTTTGGTAAGTTACTAGGATCAGCCAAGGTCATAAATATAGATCTCTCATAACTGAATCCTGGTGTTTCTATGAAATGAAACAATCAACAGATGTTAGCCTACACAGCCATGCTTCCTATCTTTCATTGGGCAATGGTCTGCACCACCCGGAGGCTTGAGAGCAAGGAGATATTACCATATACAAGTGCTAGAACTTGAATCAGATCTGTTAGCCAACGTCTCTCTTCTATTATTGAAATTTACTTTATCTATAGTATTGTATATGTGACAACAGAACACATCTGGAGACAACTTGTAAATATGATAGTTGTTCCATTCTCTGACAGTGTATATACAATACAAAGGAAATTCCATCTACATTTGATCAGCATACCAATGTGTATGATAGAAAGGTTTGAATCATCATCAGTGATTTCTACTAACTTAGGAAGATGCCCCAAGATTCAGATGCAACTGGACACTTACTTCTGAGTAAGCCATTTTTGGCGCAGAGTTAATTATTTTACTCTCAAGTTATTAGAATTGCATTGTCTTATCGATGTCAGAGGCTCCCACAGATATGTACATATAGATTCAAAAGTCCTTAAGTTTCCAACTCCTTGAAGAAGAATAATGAAAATCCAGCAGAATGATTGGAATGAAGGAGGTGGGTGTTTGGGGATAAGGTATGGTATCACAGGCCACAAAGAGACCAGGCCAGGATATACTTTGGGAATGTTACATTGAAGTTACTAATAATTGACAAAAAGAAAGAATAATGAAGCTGCCATCTGGATCATATTTTCTATATATGAGAACTATCCTGAACAGTCATCAGTGGCTGCATCATGAGGAGTGAGGTTCGTATATATGCCACTAGGGATAGAATTTTAAGTGATATAGTAATTTTTCAACCATTTTTGCTTTGCTGTCATAATATCCCTGGATACCTTATGCTGGCAGCCATATAGACTGAGCCATTTCCCCCATCATGAACTTTGCCATGGTGGGGAAACCCTGAAACTGTGCATCAAAATAACCTCTTATGAAATTGATCCCTTTGGATAGTTCATCATAATAACAAGTAAAGCACATAAGCTGTGTATGTGAAAGGGTTTGTATTACCAGTATGAGAAATGCTGTTTTATATACAATATTAAAAGTAGTTTGCCTGACAAGACCCTATATTTCTTGGAACTTTTCATTCCCCATTTCACCAATCAGCCAATATCAGGATGTAAAGCCAAACTGTCCTCAAAGGGATGAGGCACAGTTACCATCTCCATTAGAGATAAAAATACAGAGGCCTTCCATGCATACTTTCTAGTCCAGTTGGATTCTGCTGGGTCCTTTTAGTATAAAGATAATGCTTCAAGTTTCCTTCAACTTCTTTTGGTGCTCCTCTGTGCAACACTGAGACTGTTATTTTCCCACACTAGCCAATGGATCACAATCCTTAACTTAGAATTACTTTGGCCTGAAATTGGATTCTCACTTGCTTTGTTAGATGATTTATAAGTCTGGCAATCCGTTGTGTATTTGGGGGAAAAGAAGGCTACATTACAAACCCATAGATTGTGAATTATCAGTGACTATGAGGAGTGCAACGGCAGGGTGCCAGGATACATTGTGAAATTCTGCTCAGTATGAGCAAGCCTAAGATGCAGTCATCATCACAAGGCAAGCTTGCTTTACAAAGGACAAGTAAAGTTCACCTTCATTTCTTGTACAACTGTACCACTAACTGAGATTAGAAAAAAGTAAAATAAATAGTACAATGTTTGTCATGTCACTATAGATAAAAATAAAGTATGAATCAGCTGTTCTGTTGAAGACTGTGTGACTTGCTGTGAATCAGACAACTAGCCAAAAATTCATGGTAGAATGATTTGCATCTCCTTGGAACAATTTTTATTTTATTTCTGATTCCTAATATTCACCAAAGTTTCTTCTGTTGGAAAAAAAATCTCATGATTAATAAAACCCCTGACTGCCTCCCCAACAGAAGCCAAAAATATGATATCCTTCCCAAATCTATATTGACACAGATATAAAGGACTTACTACCTAAGTCTTGCAGAAAAACACCGCTTAATCTCTTATCTGAAATACTAAAGCATTACTATTAGTCTCAGTGTGCTCTTGGTTTGGTTTTTTGTTTGTTTGTTTGTTTTGAGAGTGGTAAAAATGAAATGAGACGACAAGTTCAAGAGAATAATGTTAGCAGGGATACCAAGGAAGCCCTCACCCACTCAGAGGAGAAGGGGAGGGAGATATGGGGAAGAATTCCGGAAGGAAGTGACTGGAGGGGGGCAGGGAGTGAGATATAAAGTGAATAAAGAAACAATAATAAATAACAATTTTGAAAAAGAATAATGTTAGCTATCTAACAAATGTCAAGTCATGTGGTTTCCACATGGAGCACGTTAGGAGAATGTACAAATGGTTACAGAAATACAATGGGGGTTAGTAATTCCATCAAAAAAAAAGTAATGTGCACATAAGAAGAATAATAAAAGGCATGTTTATAAAAAGGAAATACAAAGCCAACTTGGTTCTGAGTCTATTTCTGGACATCATAAAAACTGGGGCACATTCAGAATTGAACAACTCGTTCTTATCTATTATGGCAGCCAGTTGTGTGATGTCCTGTATCATGAACAGTTGAGTGAAACTTGAAGCAAAGCAGACACTCCTGATATTGATTTTTCTACCCTTATTACTATTCCAGGAAAATGCCTTCTATGAGAGGTTCCAGTTACTGTTTACAGATATCACATGGTTCTTCTCTATCAGCACAAAGATGATCTATTCAACAAAACCACATATCCCAACTGTTAAGCATATCACAGCTATGGCTATATTCCTGTTGTGTTCTGCTCATGACCATTATATATTAAGTTGTAAATATTATTAATTTCCAATATTTCAATAATATACACTAATGCTGACTCATCTCCAATAAAATTGTATTTACTTTAATGCTCATGTTATATATGTATTTTATTTAGACAAATCAAAATGTTCTAAAAGCAGAAAGTTAGAGGGATATTTAGGAGCAAATAATAGTATATATGACACAGTGTCATTGTTCACTGAAACAGACTGTCAGAGATGATGGACTGAGATTTCAATTAAATTCTTTTATAATGGTAAAACTTCTTCACTGGTTATAAAGGTTGAGGAGTCACTTAGGATGCTGCTTTCATAAACAGAGCACTGATTACACACTGATTATAACAATCACTGGAAAAGTGCCAGATGTGACAACACATATTCTTTTTCTATTCTTCTTTTTTATATTTTCTTTGGAGGGGAAGAATAGTCAATGTGAACACTATTTTTCTGCAAAAACCTTGTGAATGGATGTTTTTCTGTTCTAAAATTACTTTCCTAAAGTGAAAAATGGAATTTAAAACATTTAAAATTTTATTCTCTTAGTTTCATTTGTTCGTTTGTTAATTTGCTTTTTCATAACTTTTTTTTTAAACCATGTCTCACTATGTAGCCCTGGCTGTCTTGGAAGTAAATATGTAAGCCAGGTTAGCCTCAAAGTCACAGAGTTCACAGAGACCTTCCTGCTTCTACCAACCAAGTGTTGAGACTAAATGTATGTACCACCATGCCTAGTGTTCTGAAACTTTTAATGTTTAGCAACACAAAATGAACTTGGTGGATATTAGATAACTTTTGAAATAGATAGAAAAACACACCTTAAAATGGGATCCAGAAAATCCTTTTTCATCAGACAATTCTCTTTCAGACATCCAAAGTAAATTTAATGCTTGGAATGAGAGCAACATTAAACACATGGGTTCTTGTCATGAGCAAATCCTAGATTCGCTGTCTTTCTACAGATTCTATATTACATTACTCAACAATCTGTTGAGTTTTCATAGAGATATCCACAAGACAGAAAGACAAACAGACGGACAGATAGACAGACATACTAACCAAAACACCAAAGAAATACTAACCTATTTTATGTAGAGATGAATATTCATCAAAAACTGTATTTTAGAAAATGTATCAGAACATACTGCATATCTCTATGTATCTTATATCCTATTATGAATCTCCAGAGTCTTCTCTATCTAAAATTTCCCACATATACCTTATTAATATAGTTAAAGAATAAGTGGTATTAGGCTTGGGTCACACATGTAATACAACCACTTGAGAGACCAAGATTGGAGCATAGAAAGGTTGAATCCATAGTGGGCTATGCTTTGAGGCTGACATACTCTCTGTCTTTTTTTCCTCCCACTTCTCCCCAAAATAAGAGAGTGGCAATAATGATTTTATCTTGCAAAGGCCTACTAAATTTTCTGAACATATAGAACATACACAAATTGGCCGTAGTTCTTACATAAGCTAGTACAAGTTCTTCATAGTTATTACTTGTATTTGAAGATATTTGTGTGATGGAGTGTTAAATGGGGCTTTATGTTTGTCATCATTCTTTATTGATGGTGGAACAGCATTTAAAATTATCTACAGAACAGTCCAGGGGGTCTAGATGGTATCCCTAGACCACTGTGATATGGTATGCTCATATTTCAAAGCTTCATACATCTGTAAACACAGGACTTTGTCGGAAAGACAAGAAATCAGGAAAAATGGTACATCTTCCAATCTCCTTGTGGTTTATGAGACAGTGAAAATATTGTATTTGTCTTTAATCAAAACCACATTAATCTTCCCAGGATACCTCTTCTAGAGAGAGTGACATTTCCAATATTAAAAAAAAATGCAAAAAAAAAATCAGACATGCCTTACAATCTAACAGTTAACACCTTTTCAGTTGGGATGAAGGATGGCTTGGTTGTTAACAGCATGAGAATCTGAGTTTGGATTCCCAACAGACACATAAAAAATCCAGGGATGGTGGTGTCCTCTTCTAATGCTAACACTGTCAAGATAAATACAGTAAAATCCCTTGAAACTCACTGGCTGTTGAGCCAAGCTTAATCAGAGATTTCTAGATCAGTGAGAGAATTTGTTTTAGAAGAACATAATAACCAGTTCTAGTGACACTAAAGGTTGACTTCTGGTTCCACACTAGGGTATCCATGTATTTAATACATATGCACCACTCAACCAACATATAACATATACAACCTATACAATCAGCAGAGTAAAGGAGCAGTGCATTAAATGGAAGAAAGCATTTTTATATTGTTGTCTCTCTAAGGATATATGTTAATGTGGTTAACATTCAGAACATACTACAGCTAGAAAATTCAACAGCTAAAAAAAAATCACATTCCAAATAGAGAACAGAGACATGTCTCTCAAGAAGGTGTGCAAATGGCCAACATGTATGTGAATAAAATGTACAATGTCACTAAATGTCAGGGAAATGTAAAATTGCTGTGTTAATACCCCATTATAGTGAGAATAGCTTTTCTCTCAAAGCCAAAAGAATTCAAAATCTCAGCGAAGTTGTAGAGAAAAGAGGAACCTTGCCCACTGTTGATCGAAACTTAGTAAAAACATCGAACTAGAGACAATTGCTTTAAATGAAATCAGCTAGGCATAAAAAGACAAATATCCCACTATCTTATATGTGAAATCTAAGGAAGTTTAGTAGATTAAATTAATTTTTTTTTTGTTTTTGTTTTTCGAGACAGGGTTTCTCTGTATAGCCCTGGCTGTCCTGGAACCCACTCTGTACACCAGGCTGGCCTCGAACTCAGAAATCTGCCTGCCTCTGCCTCCCAAGTGCTGGGATTAAAGGTGTGTGCCACCACCGTCTGGCTGAAATTAAAAAATTAAATGAAGTTACCTAGAGACCTTGAACAAAGAGATGAGGGGATAGGAGATGCTGATTAAATGGGCACTGAATGATAAGTAGAGGAGATGGAGATGTTTTGATGAACAATATTCAGTAGAGCGACCACAGATGACAATAGTGGGCTATATTTGTATAAAACTAGAAAAAAAATAAAACAGTTTGCAGGTGTTAACACCAGATAATCATGGATGCAGAGTGACAGTCAACCCAATTTATCATGTATCATATTCAAACCCACACATTTCTGTCATTTTATGCTTCTCTTCAGGTTAAATTAAATTTAAATTTATAAAAAAAACTGAATATCTTATTCATGAAAGAATAAAATAAAAAATTTTTAAAGTCGTATTTTACAACAAATTTTTATTGACTTCTGTATCTGAAAACACTTGAAAGTTTAGAGTATAGAATGTACAGATTTTAAAATACCTAGAAACCCATAATTTGGGTGGGTTAATTAATGTCTCCAAATTTCAGTTTCATCTACCATAAACTGCAATAATTAAGGGTTTTAATAAATGAGAAAATATAAACATAGGTTTATCACAATATTTGGCATATATAAGTATCCATTTACCAAAGTGCCTCAGTTGGAATTTGAAACATAGCCCTGGATACATGAGAAAAGCAAGCAATGATTACATCTCTGATTTTTGCCAAGACTATGGTTGACTTTTCTCCTTTTCTGTGCTCACTTTTAAATATGCACTGTGAGAAGCTATTTACCATTTGTTTATTTTTTTAAAAGTATATAAAAACTGAAAGGGAGATAGTCATATCAAACCAGAAATAAACAATGTAAGAGGGCAAACTATTTCTTTCATGTCAGTCACATAATACTGAGACTGTGCTGTGCTTCTGTCATCTGTTAAAGCAGTTGTGGTGGAGAAGAGGGAAGAGTGTGTACAACCCAGTACACTTATTCTCTGAATCTCATAGGAAAGAACATACAAGTGAAACAGCCATTCTGCCATTCATCTCCAATATACAGCAGCAGCAGCTGGCAACAGAATATAAATGCATCGGCACACTTAGGAAAGAACTAACATTGGTGAAACCAATATAGTTACCCAAGCATTTGACATAGAGCATAACCAGGATGTGTCTGAAATTTATATTATGCGGGTAAATAATAAGGAGTACAAAATCCATGAGAAGGGTAAGCAATGTAACCTCAGATGTCACAGACACTGTTGGGTGCAGGCTTATTTTATATTGTAGTTATTTCTTCATTTTAAAATTCATTTACTTTTTTTACATGTATAAGGGCATGTACACCATATATATGTCTGGTGATCACAGAGCTCACAAAAAGGCATCATATCCCTTAAAATTGGAATTACAGAAAGCTGTAAGCTGTCATGCAGGTGGTTGGGAAAAAACAGATTTTTCTGCATGAGTGATGAGCACTCTTTCACATCGATCTAGCTCTCCAGCCTGACAGTCATTTCTTTACTTTTAATATTTAGAAACTCTTGCCCAAAGTTTTCCACAATTTATCTTTCCATTGTCTGCTACCACTTAGCATTTGGAACCACCTATATAGAAACACTTTTAGAATAGCCAAGAAACATCTTTATTATAACGTTTTTATTGTAGAAAGCAAAAATTAAGAACATGGAGTAGAATAATTTACATTTATGTACAAATCTAGGAAGAGGGTTGCCATCCTCACTGCTAACTAATAAGCCAAATACAATCCTTAATCAGGGAAGGCTGGCTATAGGAGTTCCCTCAGAGAGCCAATGTATAGATGTTCATGTGCTCAATATACAATAATCAAGTATTCATATGTACCCTATCAGTGTACTTTAAATTATCTCTGTATTAGTTATAATTACCAATGCAACATAAATGCTCTGCTAGTATTTGCTACGTATTGCTAATATAAATGTGATTTCATTTTTAATCACTTATATTTAAATATGCTCATGGAGAAGGCCAACTTTTATAATAATGATAGTTGTACCTCTCAACCCTTATCAAAAGCTCCCCTTTAAAATAGACAAAAACTATCAAAGAAAACAACTTGGTGCACCTAATGACTCTATTTACAACACTATTCTTTGCCTAAGATTTGGAAAACAATGAAGAAGAGGGGACTGAAAAATTGTAGGAGCCAGAAGACCAAAACATCTGCTGTGAGATTGTGTCTCCTAGAGATGACAGGGAAGCTTTCCCCACGACACCCAACAGAATGGGTGCTTAAAGAAGAGGTCAACAATGGCAATAGTAACAGACAGAGCAACAGGGAAAGAGAAAGCTCAAGGAGTGAAACAACTAGAAACCAAACTACAAAGACTGTCCAGAAAGGAAGAATTAGTTTCCTCCAGAGATGAATACCATAACTGGTTATCCAATACCAAGAAGTGATCTTTAGAATCATGTACTTACAAGCAATTCTCTAAATAAAACTTAGCAGGTCGTATTTGTGTATTTGTAAACACACCTGCGCGCACACGCACACACACACACACACACACACACACACACACATTACTCTCAGTTTACATGGGTCAAAATCCTGGGTTTAGCTAGCTGTTATGTTTGCTCAGGCCTTACAAGGCTATAATCAAGTCATGGGCTTGCGGAGAAGTACAGGGGAGGGGAACAAGAAGGTGATGTCACGTATGACAGTGACTGTTTTCAAGACTGACAACCAAAGTTCTATCCTAGGATCGATGTGGTGGAGGAAAAAACCCAATTTCTCCAAAAGTTGCGGTGACATGCACACAAGCACACACACACACACACACACACACACACGCACGCACGCACACGTAAACACAATAATGGTCAAAGAAGAAGAGGCCATGTATTTGAGAGGAAGTAAGGAAAGAATGGGAGTGGCCAGAGGAAGGATTGGAGGGAGGAATGAAAGGGGAAAATGATACATTTTACACATTTTTCATTAAGAAAAACACTAAATTACGTTTGGGAAGAGACAGAAGAGATGGCCAAATGGCCATGAGAATGAATGGAAAACTTCACCTGGTGGGTGTCCAAGGGAGTGGTAAACATGCCAGAGCCCTGGGACAGGGTGACCTTAGCTGAGACTCAAAGCAGTGGTATAAGGAACCTGAAAAGGCCACATCTTGCAGCCAACCAGGAACCCCAGTGGAGCGATAGGGACACCAACTCATCCACAAAACTTTTGATCCAAAATGTATCCTGCCTACAAGAAATTCAGGAACGGGGACAGTGCTGAGACTGAGGGAACAGCCAAGCAGTAACCAACCCAACAAGAGACTCTTCTGATAGGCAAGCATCAATCTCTGACACTACTAATGATGTTTTGCTTGTAGACAGGAGCCTAGCTTGACAATTGACTAGCTTTGGCAACTGATTCACACAGATGCAGAGAGACCCACAGCCAAACATTAGATGTAGCTTGGGGACATTTATGGAAGAATTGGAGGAAGAATTGAGGGCCTGAAAGAGGTACGAATGCCACAGGAATGTCAACAGAGTCAATTAACCTGGACTGTGGGTGGCTTTCAGAGGTGGAACCAAACCACCAACTAAAGACTATACACAGGCTGGACATAGTCCCTCGTTCTCCACACATATGTGGCAGAAGTGCAGCTCAGTCTTTGTGTGGGTCCAGAACCACTAGATTGGGGGTTTGGGAGCTTTTCCTAAAGCTGGGGCTATTCCTAAAGCTGTTGCCTGCCTGCAGAATTCGTTCCCTTAATTCAGCTGTCTTGTGTGACCTCAGTGGTAAAAGAGAAGACTAGCCGAGCAGATACTTGAACGTGCCAGAGTAGGTTACCCAGGAGAACCACCACTGTTTCAGAGAAGAGGCGGGGATATGGGGGAGGGACTGTGGGAGAGGGGAACCAGGAGAGGAGACAGCAAATGTAAAATGGATAAATAAATAAGTAAAAAGAAAGTAAAAACAAGAAATAAAATAAACTGTGTTAAGGACTAAAGCAAATGCACATAAACTACTTGTCTGAATACTAAGAAGTCTGATAAAATCCCTCAAGCTGGAGAAAAAAACAAGGTATTGGCAAAAGAGACCCTGATCTGGCCTGGCTTGGATGATCTGTAGAGCAAGAAACAATAGACAAAGTGACTCATATCTCTCTCACACTCTTGCTATAGGCACTCTATCAAGAGACAAAATTGCTAGGAACTCTCTTTAAAGTCATAGAGCATGAGTGGAATGGAGATCCAGAAGACCACTGGGTACTACAGGTTAAAACAATACTAAAGGTTTTAATGTTTCTAGAAGATTTTGATCTAAAAGCACCATGTTTTAGTTGTCTGGATTAATGACCCAGGGTTAAATGGTGATTGGATTATGCTTTGTGCTTTTAGTGTTTATGGCATCCTACAACTAGGCATACTTATGCCTAGGTGAAAAGGAAGGATTCACTTAATGACATATGGCATGATCCCAATCAAATATCTAATATGGGGAAGAGGGCACATTTATGTTTTATTTCTGCAGGATGCTGAAGGAGTATGGTGGTTACCAGAGTGATTGGTGAGACATGCTGATGCTGGGACAAAGAATGATGCTGACTTGTAAGCGTGCTGAGCACTCTGACAATGGTGACTGGGAAGCTGTATTGGACATATGTTCCTGACCCACCTTTGCTTGCCTATATCCCAGATGGGACAAGCTGCCTTGTCTCAAGATTTTAGAGCTTGTGGGATGAGAGAATCAAAAAGAGAAGTTATACTGACGCTTATATTTTTCTTAAATGTTACCAGTTATTCAGACTCAATCATGTACTGGTCTAGAAATCAATCCAGTATTGGAAATAACAGTCTTCATTTGGAAGACCGGGTCTGGACATTTTCAGAGACTTATTTGGAAGTTAGCTGCAGTTCTCTATGATGTTATGTTAGCAAGAGATAAAGTCGGGACAGGATCTAGATTTCAAACAAGTGTTAGTACATGTGTTAAGGCTCTTTTAATTGTCAAATTAAAATTACTTTTGTTTCTCCTACAGTATTTAATATATGTTGCATTGATTGTACACTTTCTAATATGTGTTAGAGTTTGAAGCCTGGCATGTCTGTTATGGGGATCTATCAACCAGCTTTTGTCTTATTTCTCTGAGTATTATAGAACCTTGATTTTCTGGAAAAAAACAGCTTGCAAGTATTGGAGGAAGTGAGTTAGGCTTTAAACAGAAGCAAGAGGGTAGTGGGCTTGATTATTGCTGGTATAACAGCTTTAATTACATTAATTGTTAGCACCACTGCTTCTGCAATTGCTTTGAGACAGTAAGTTAGGACAGCTACTTTTGTTAATCATTTAGCAAAAAATTTTTATTAATGTGTTGAGTATATAAGAGGATTTAGATAGCCATTTGGAACAATGGCTTGATGCTCTTTATCCTATTCCAATTATTGAAAGAAGGTTCAGAGTTTAAGAGTAAGAAGCCATCTCAAGTGTCATCCCAAATACCAATGGAGTTGTGTTACATCTAAAGTTTACAATGATAACCACTATAATTAGGAAAAAGTTTAAAGACACTTGCAGGGTATTTGGCATAATTCTAACACCTCTCTGGATGTTTAAATTTTGCATAGTGAGATTATGAATTTAAAAAATGCTGCTCTGTTGAGCTTTGACACTGTAGATACTGCTGATAAAGTTATCTATGGCTTGAGGTCAGTATTTCCATTTTGGTCAACTTCAAGAATGGCATATATATTTTGATCATGCTAGCACTTTTTTGTCCTGGAAATACTTTGATTCCTGTCCATCATGTTAAAGCTTGTCTTTAACAACATCAACATGTTGGCAGCCGAAATATGTGACTTGAAACTGAAAATGGACCCCCAGACAGAGTTATTAATTTAATATGCTGGAAAGCCAAGGATGGGTAAGATTCTGCATAGAGCCTTAGTAACCTAAGAAAGAAGTGTATTGCTTTTGATAATGCATAATCCATGATGGGTTCTGAAGGCATTCTTGTTAGAATGACCTAAGACAGACTCAGTCCTGTTTATGATATAAAAAAGGAGGAAATGTGGAGAGCTTTTGTGACTGCTTGGTAGGAATCTGACATTGTCCAAGGACAAGGGAATTGGCTTCAGGCAGGAATCTGACATTAGGCTAGAACAAAGAAATAATTTCAGGCAGGAATCTAAATCTTTTGCTAGAACAAACAAGTAGGGTTCAGACATGAAAATGACTTTGTGCTATGACAGGGAAGTAGGCTCAGATACTTTGATCATCCTGATAAGTCCTTAGAAACAGTGATCATGGGAGTGAACATGGGACTTTGTTTATTGCCTTGCTTGTTCTTTGACTACTTGTGTTTATTGTCTTGCTTGTTCCTTGACTCTTTGCATCTATTGTATTGCTAGTTCTTCAACCTAAAACTGATCTGAATACTTGCATGTAATTAAAATGTTATAAAAGCAAAAAGGTGGAGGGGGGATGGGATATGCTGTTTCTTGGGGTGGGGGAATGGGGAAAGGGGATAACATCTGAAATGTAAATAAATAAAATATTCGGTAAAAATGATAAGAATCTCCATTTTCTTTATTAGTTTATAGGAATTCCTTTACTATGACTACATTGTGTATCCTTTATTGGGAGTGGTGCCCATAATTTTAGAGCACTGTGAAGCCCATACATTACTACATACCTGCTCTGTGCAGCAATCCCTTTGCAATTCTCCTTGCCAGCCTTTCCTGAGATTGTGCTCTCCATCTTTTGTGACTTTTTATGGTTCCTTCCCGTTTACATCAATTCCTGAAACAACCATGCCTTTTCTGTATATCCTTACTGGTATTTGTTCGTATATTTTTCAACAATATCCTTTAAGAAATTTGATATTTTTGAGGTTAATTAATATGTACTAGTCTGAATTGATGATAAATGTGGAGTCCTCACTGAATTCCTATCATGAAACCTAACCTCTAAAGCAACAGCATTAAGGGACTTCAGGAATTGATTAGCTCATGAAGGTAAGGTCCTCCCTCAGTATGAAATTAGAACACTTTGAATGAGGCTTCAGACTGGAGGACAATATTTACCAGATAAGACATCTGACATTGAATCTTGATCTTGAGATGTCTCAGTGCCCAGAACATTAAGAAATATTTCTCTTGATTGCCAGCCATAGAGTTGAATGAATGTGGTTACAGCTACACAGGTACATAAGAACAGTAGGAGCTGTTTATAGTGTACATTACTTATGCTTCATTACTTGGATAATGAATGAGTGAAGAAAAACATGCTTTGTTTTGTATACAGACTGGATGCCACTCGTGAACCATGTAAAGGGGCAGTGTGCTCAACATCAAACATGTCACCCTCTTTGAGCAAAAAGAGATACATTGATAAATTAAAAACCAATGTCCAATTGCAGTGTAATTTGTTTAAAGTCATAAGAGAAGCACATGTAATCATAAGACTAAAAGCAATACTATCTAGCTTGCAATTCAAGCACATTGTGTTGTTCTCTCCTTTGAAATAGTCAACACATAAGTATATATAGTTCTATGTACTAAGGGTCAACTGTTAAGGCCAGGTATACAGAGCACAGTTCTTCTAAAGATTACTTCTAATACATTCAAGTACATACTGAGTTTGTATATTAAACTTGTGCTCAGACATCCTGTCCCGACATTGGATCCTAAAAGCATATTTAAATTTTCTTTTGTGCTGTGCCCTCTAGAGACGCACACAATGCCTTGAGCCTCATAACTTGCATATTGAAAAATGCAAGTGATCATCCCATGGGCTTCCTGGAATCTGAGAAAGGGCACAATGCTTTCCTGACCTGCTATTCCTAAGGATCATTCAGAGGTAGGCCCATGTTCATGGTCACTTTCTCTCCTGTGATCTCTTGGACTAGCAATACACATGCATGGTAATCTTGATGCTGAGTCTTTGAAGTGATCAGTCCTAGGAAGCTGAGGCATACAGGCCACCTTGGGGTATTGATGGAAAATATAATCTCCCATCATCTTTTACAATAGTTTTTCCCAGAACTAAACTTAGATTAGGCTTCTGGCATCTGATAGGTGGTCTCATACAAAGCTCTGGTTCAAAAATCCAAAGATATCCCAGAGGAAATGAATATTATCATACTCGGCTCAGAAGATATATATTGTATAGATGCACAGAACAGGGAGCAGAGAGCAACAGACTCCGGAGTGTCCTTTGTCATTTACCCAAAAATGCAGCAAGGGAACTCTGACATTTTATCTGCTACTAAATGAGCACCCTTGAAAGCTATATACAAGTATGGGACTATAACTCCAGTCAAGACACTAATCATTTTTTGTTTTTTAGAGTTTTAGAGTTGGATTTCTAGACTTTCAACATAAAATAGTTGAACGAATTCCCTAATTTTATCCCATTTCATAAATGCTTTTAGTTAGGAGTTTCCTGCCTTCAGAAGGACACATGTTATAATAATCATTATTAAGGCCCATTATAAAGGCCCATTGAGTTAAAGCTACCTCCTCTGGTCCAAAACAATAGAATAACAATGGAATCTAAGTTGTATCTCTGGAATATGAGGAGATCTCACAGTCCAGTCTACGCAGAACCTATAAGTTAGTGTTCGCTGAACTATTAGTCACCTGTCTAGGAGACTACCATTTGGGAACGCTGATTCACATAAAGCCATACTGAAAAGATGAAAGGTATAATTACTACTTAAACTACATAATGTACTTTTCATTTCTAGAAACCCCACCCATGTTAAAGTCCTTTGCTAGATCCTATCTACCTTTCTGAGTCTTAACTTTCACTCCTTGGTCTTAACTTATCTTTTCTCTTTGTTCCAGTTTCATTCATTTATATATTCTTTATATCATAGGCATGCTATCTTAAACATGTGGAGATTTCTCACTCTTCATCTCTGAAGCTATCCCCTTTCTCCCCTTCCACCATGTATCTGCTTACAAATAACATAGTTTTTGTTCTTCCTTGTCTCCATTTCCCACCTCTCATAGCTGCTGAGATTTATAGTTTGCCTATCCTATAATTTTACTTTTTAACTATTAAAATTGTTCAAGATTTGTTCTAAGTCCATTTTTAATTATGTTATTAATGAGACTATGTACACTGAGAAGGGATGTCTGTTTCCTTGGTAGCGTATGACATCCTAAGTTGGGTTCCCCCAAATTTCTACTAATAATATGGGCTAAAGCTGGATGTTGTTTCCATGTTTCTGTGAAGATAACATAACTCTAGGAGTTTAAGCTGAGTGTTAATGAAACCTCAGGGTTGAAGATTTGTTATCTATTGTCTTGGCCATGCAAACACTTGCTATTAAGACTAGATGTCAGTGGTAAGAGGGACAATGAAGTTTAGGATGACTTTTTAATTTTTTTAAAATTGTATTGATTGATTGATTTACGTACTCATTCACTTTTGATCCCACTTACTGCACCATCTTGGTCACTTGCTCCCCAAATTCTTCCCTGAACCCCTCTCCTTTCCTTCTGATTAGATGAGGTCCCCCTGGGAATCGCCTCACCCTGACACTGCAAGTCTCTGGGAGTCTAGGCACTTCCTTTCCCACTGAGGACAGACAAGGCAGCCCAGCTAAAAGAACATAGCCTACAGACAGGTAATAGCTTTTGAGATAGCTTCTGCTCCAGTTGTTCAGGACCCACATGAAGACCAAGCTGCACATCTGCTACATATATGTAGAGAGGGCTAGGTCCAGCCTGGGTATGTTCTTTGATTGACGGTTCAGACTCTGAGAGCCCCAAGGGTCCAGGTTAGATGACACTGTTGGTCTTTCCATGGCGTTCCTATTCTCTTTGGGGACTGCAGTCCTTCCTCTTATTTTATAAGACTCCCCAAGTTCCATCTACTGTTTGGATGTGGGTATCTGTATCAGTTTCTGTCAGCTACTGGATGGAGGCTCTCAGAGAACAACACGCTCCTAGAATGTCTTTTAAGTGAAGAGGTCTATAACTTAAAATGGGCATCTTCTCTACCATCCACCTACCCCCAGTTGGGCCATAGCTAGCTAATAGCTCTCAAGTTCCATCTCACTTTTCTTCAGGATTAAGGATGATACCTTACATGAGTGGGTAAGAGTGGTCAAGAAAGAAATGGAGACAGAAAATCTATAGACTGTCCACTGTTTGTAGAGAATAATAATAATTGGTAATGTTTAAAAAGTTGGGGAAGTTGATGGCCATTATCCATGGGCAGGACTGATAGCAGCAGGAGACAGGAACAGACATAGGTGATATGTGGGGCTTCTTCAGAGAAAGACAGCTCCTCTGATCCTGACCAATGTCCATTCCTCTTATACCTTAGTACTTCCAAGAAAACCCCTAGTGGGACAGTAACTCAAAGTATACTAAATCTTTAATAAAGTCACCTGGATATATTAGGTTTTGTTTTGTGTTTTCAAAATCAGACTTTCCAACACTTTGTGAGGTTGCTATGAACACATGAGTTCAGTATGGATTTATCTTAAAGGTTCTTTTTAGCACATTTTAGGGTCAGGCACTTATCACTGAAGGTGTGATAGCTTCCCTTGGTGATATTTTTTGCCTCAGGTCCTCAAGTACATGGAAAAGGGCACAGTTTTCTAAATATACGGTCAAGCGTGCTCATTTCTGATCAACTGTGCATTACTTGGGGGATAAAAAGGAACAGTGACTTCAACCCCCATTTTGGAATTTTCATTAATAGATGAATGCATGGGTTAAATAGAAAGGGAGAAAAGGAAGAAGAAATGGAGAGAACAAAAGACAGAGAAGGAAAACATGGAAGATACTGGAGGAAAGCTTATTTTCTGAGCATGAAGCCACTCTGAAGAGATCATGAGCTGAAAATTAAACAATCTTTCAGCAAGAATTTTGACAAGGAAATTTCATTAGGGATTTAAATCTCAATGGAAGCTCAAGTTGCTGCATTAAGATATGAAAATTGTGCAAATATTGTTTCTTAGAATGATGTTTGCCGCAGGTCATTGAGTTTCAGTCAATGAAATTTAGAGTGATAAATGTCCTGTTGAAAATAACTAGCAGAGGAAAGGATCCAGGAAAGGGATAAAAGAGCCCAACAGTTGGGAGCTTCAGCCCTAGAGTCATTTGGAAGAGAAGTGAGACTCCAGTGTTAAGTGGCTGTGTGACCTTGAGTTAGTGGATTTTGCATCTCTGCAGTCTAATTTCCACATCCATAAAATGTGAGCAATTTCCAAAGCACTCCTCAATAGTCTGTGATTGTGAAGATTTAATGAAATAATCTAGACAAAGCCCTTAGCACAGATCCTGGCACGCAGAACATCTAACTACATACTCACAATGATGACAATGGAGAGGAGGGAGTGGGCTAAAATCTGCCCAGTTCCAACTTTGCTCATCTCTGTGTTATAACAAAAGCTACCATCATTGCCTTCTCTCAGATAAGGACTGCGAGACTTGGAAGCCGAATAACTGCACCCCATTTTAGAGGGATATGTTAATGTTATATCCAATACATCTCAGTATTTATACATAAACATGTTATTTTCCATCATTAGTTGGTACAGTCCTCAGAGCTAAATTCCCATTGTATTACCATAATATTTCTGATTAGATGACTCTTGGTGGCTGCTTAGAAGGCTAGTGGAATGTTACTGATCTCATAAATAAATATAAACATGAATATGACATAATATGTGATTCACACACTCATCTATGGATTTTAGATGAGTAAAATCCTTGATTATTGATGTCAAGGAATACTGGCCATTTGAATCTTACAGACATATATGCTTCTTTTAACAAAAAAAATTGAGTACTAGGAAAATAAATTCACATAACACCATAACCCAAAATTAAAAAAAAAAGTTGAGCAGAACAATGCAGTTATTTTCTAACTATAGATCAAAGAATGATCACTTTTCAATCCTACATAGAATAACTTTCTGTTTCATGGTTTCATATGATAGAAACCTTTAAGCCATTTAGAGGAAGACAAGGTATGAAAAATGTTAATTTTGCATTATGCCTAATAATTCCTTTCATATTATTGTTACATTAAATAATCTTATGCACCTTATTCTTAGCTATGAAGGATCATAACAAAGTTTTTCTCTGAGGTAAACCCATAGTCATGGGTGTGGGTCTCACACTTAGTATCTGCACTGATAAATTTACATCTGCCTTTACAATTTGAAAATGTCTGTCATTATCCTTATTGAATTAAATTTTTGAATCCAATTGGATCACAAAATTTGATTAGAAATTAATGAGAAATTATTTTATCCACTTTGTATTATCTATAAAGCCATGTCTAGAATTCTGTCCCTAATAAAGATTTTACTGCCACATATAAAGTTTTATTTTTCTGAAAGAAGGGGCTGGTGAGATAGTGATATGGCTCAGTGGGTAAAGATACTTGCCACAAAGCCTGATAATCCAAGACTTACATGGTCAAACTGACTTCAAGGGTTTCCTCTCACCTCCATGTGTGCCTCACGGTATGCATGTATGCACATGAATGCATATGTGAGCACATGCACACATATACACATATACAGACACACACAGGAACACTGATACACACATACAATGCATATAAATTTAATCTGAAAAAGGTATTGGAAAGGAGATGAGAAAAATGGAGAAACCGAAGAGGGAAAGGAATGAAGAATGAGATTCAAAGTAGAGGGCATTAGAGTCCAGCTTTTTGGAAGTGGAAAGGAGAGAAAGGAAAAGCAAAACCAAACTCATTTTTATGTCAAACTCACAGTGTCCCAAATGCATGTCCAAGCTCAGGTTAATCAATCGAGTTTCAGATCCCAGCTCAACAAGTTGTCACAAGCACAAAATGAGGAAAATGCATAGCAACCCATTAACACCATACTCTCCAGATAAATTCTGGGGAATCGTACTTTACACTTCTGAGAAGAGTCATCTTCTAGGCTAGGACGCTTGCTGGCCTTTTAACAAGCTTCGAATTCCACAAGGGGAGCCAAGTTTGCAAATAATTACAAGAAGGTGGATGCTTTGCTAAGACAAAAGACATTTTTACAGAAACTAAAAAAAAAAAAAAAAATTCTCCGTTCTTTAAATACATTAACATTTGGCCAAGGTAATTGGGCTAGAAATTTACGGGACAAATTGTTATACATGTTGTGAAAAGATATGAAGATGGCTAAACATGCTCTTCATGTCAAAAATCAAAAGAGGACTGAGAAGACCACTTCTATCTATAATCAATACAAAATACTTTCTAAGATCCTCGTGATATATGTTAAAAATATATAGAAAACCGTAACATTGCCTTTACAGTTTATGACATTATACTCAATGAATTAAATTTTTGAATCTATCAAAATTTCCTCTCCTTAGTGGTGATTCAATTGCAGTACTGTACCACTGACAGCAAAATAGTTTCACAACCAAAGTAAGATTTATACTTTTAAGCAGAACTAGTCATGTTTGCATAGCAAGTTACTTTCAAATTTATATACAAAGTGAAACTAATATGCAATAGGATTCAAAACTGTATAAAATTGTCATTTTGCATGAAGAACAAAATAATAATTTCCTTAGTATTAAAATCCTTTATAGGAAATAGTGTGGTTGGACTGGGTTTTAAGGTTTGTTTGAAAACATCTTAAGTAATTTCATAAGCATATTTTCTCATTTCAGTAAGGTAAATGTTAATAAGTTCACCATTATCACAAATTACCAGACAAAGTCTCAGAAGCAATAGGAAAATGCAATTTCATAACATTCTTCTGAATAATAATAAGCTATTTCTTTATATCCTTTCTGCAACAGAGTGATATTAAGAACCAGCCTGGGAACTAGGGCAGAGGTTGGTTCCCTGCAGGGGTACAGGGTTGCCTTTAGCTGAGGGCTAAATCCCACGTGGGAGATAGCCTAGACTGAGTTAGCCCTGGTTGTGCTTAGATCAAGTTCTTCACCACTTTCTATCCTTGGCAGAGGATATTGGAATGCAGTATGACCTTTAGCCGTGTTAAGATCTTCACTCAGACAGGACTACCTATACATCATCCCATTACAGAGAAAAAAAAGGCTTGACCTACTTGGATCCGATAAGATGGAGTCTGTTTTCGGCAGAAATTGATCACAACGGACTCCTTGGTAGCCTTCCTTGCACCTGAGAAGAGGGATAAATGACAAGCATGTGCATGTGGTTGTGAAAGATTTGAGGTTTCAGCAAGCAGAACAAGTACTAACAGTGACGTGAGAACAGTCTAACGAAGCCGTTTGTATCTGATGCAGCCTCTTTTCAATATCCATGGGCAGATTCTAGATCTTAATGTTGTCCCAAACAAACAAATAAACAAAAACACTCAGAAAAACACCGCTTTGCAATTATATCTGCAAATGCAGTACCCAAAGAACAAATTCCCCAACATCTCAAATGCCTCTCTCAGCAGAGTGGATCGTGGTTATCATATTACAAGGCTGACAGCAGGAGCATTCTTCTTTATACAATATTGTGGTCTCCAAATGCATTCAGAAACATATTTCAAACACCATTTTTCTTGAAAACAAACACATTTTCTAATATAACGCATCACTTACAGCTTTAAGGTATTATTTCCTTGTGTTTTTTTTTTTCCGTTTGCTCCTTTGCTGATATCAAGTTTTTGAATTCACTCCTTAGCTATTCTTCAAATCTGTGTTACTTCTTTACTAGAAGTATCAGTTACTTCATCTGGCAGGATCTAAGGGGCATCTTTCTAACTAAGAATCTCTGTTTGGTCCCTTATATTTAGAAAATATATGCAAAGTGCCTGGTTCTGCCAGCCATTATTCACAACAACTATCCTGAGTGAATACAATGGTAAAGCTAGGGGCACTCTGGGTGGGACCAGCAGTAAGGCGGCTGCTTCCACATGGTTCAGTCAATCAAGGTACTTTACCAGCACAGACAACAGTAGCACATAGACTACCAGTTCAAGTAACAAATGTAGGTATGACCTCAAACGCTGTCTAGGTACTGTCTCTTTAAGTGGATGGTTGTGTTTACAGGTCTGCATCAGGTTTACTTAATCGGTCACACTTGGGCTAAGCAGAGAAGTCAGCATTGTCACTTGTGGAATGAACCTGTCCTACTTATAGACTGGAAAGAATTGGGCTGCTGACAGGAAAATCAGATCTGAAAAACAGTCATTTGCTTGTTAGAGATCTATGAACTTGACACAAGTATTCCAAGACATTTTCTGCCCACTGAGGAGGGCTGTGGTTTTGTAGTAGACTTTGTTTCTGAGTGTGAGAACAGTGTTAGATGAGGTTTACTTAAACAGGGAAACACGGAAGGCACCTACGACATTTTCTGCCTTTCATATTGAGCCAAATTGGAACACAGGTTATCAGACCAGCTCTCTTCAGCACCTGTATAAAACACGACAATCTCAAGTATATTTCCTGATTTTTCCCCATATACTGAGAACAAAAATTTCTGCTACGTGTATACAGATAGATAGCCCAGGACTTTCCAGTGCCTACAAAGTCATCTGTGTAACCCCTTCTCTTCATAGATTTAAAATAAAAGTATCTTATGTGCTTGAAATAAAGTGGGCAGACACTTGTTTTCTAATGTTGAAAAGGCTGCTTCAGGTTGGAACTTATTTGTGATGATCAAGATAAAGTTCTGTTTTACGAAAGCTGCTCTGGTGCAGATGTTTATTCTTCATTCAGAGTTGTCAATGTCAAGACACTTCAACCCGTACTACCCTGTGACTGGGTTATGCCCTGGACATGTGCTATCATGCACAAATACTTTCCTGGAATGTTATTTCCAATCCATGTGGGATGTTGTAAGTACCCTTTAACAGTTTGTTTGTTTAGTGTGAAAGCGGTATCCTAGGGGGAGGGCAGTGTTGAAAGCCAAATACATTTATTTGTTTGTTTGTTTTTGCTTTGCTTTATAAAGGCTTGCTGTTACTTAAAACACAATATTCCATTTGTTCATGGAAAAGAAAATAAAGAGGTTTGAATTTGTTACTCATCTTAAACCAATCAACCATGCATCAAAACCCACCTTAGAGTATAAAGCCTCATGGAGTGTTAGGAAAATTGTAAAGAGAATTGTAAAGCTGCCTCCACACCTGTGGGCTGCAGGTAATGGAGCATGATGCTGATGCTGCCGCTTTGCTTAGGCTTGGGAGTCCACCCTGGGCTCCACAGCCACATAGTCAGCCACAGCAAACCATGCCCTGTTGGGGAAGAGGCACACAGGCCATTGCTAATTAGTATTATATTAAAAAAAATAAAAGGTTCATATGTTTCTCATTTTAAAAAATCACACATACATTCCCTTGATAAGCTCAGACTCATCCAAACATAAATCTGGAGTGTTGTTAGCACAGTCTGCTGATGGAGTTGTATCTATGACTATATTAAAGCATCAGAGAAGAATGTCTTCTAACATTCTTCTATTACACGACTGAGTCTGGGGATGCTGTGTGTCCTGCTTCTGTTCATTATTTTGGATGGTGGGGAGAATTGTTGATTTCTTTTTGAAAAACATATCATAAAGAACAAGAGTGGAAGTTATATTGCAGAATGTTTGTTTCATCTTATAGCGTAGATAATGCAATAAGGGAATGGCATTTAAAAGTGTGTAAGTAATGCTTAATGGTAAATATGGCTTTCTTTTAAAGAAAAAATCACAAATCTCTCCTTAACTGGGTTAGTAACCTGTTTGCTTTCTTTTCCCTTTGTTCTGAAAACTCACTCAGTTCGCCTGCTTGCTGTATTTCCTTATCTTTTAGAAATCTGCATCGTAGCCACTATATTAAAAAGAAAAGCACAATATTGTTCAGTTATTTCACAGGCAAGTTTGGATTCTGCATACTCAGGCAGAAAACAGTCAGGGTTGACAGAAGGTTACATGAAGAAAATGAGAGAATTATTACCAACTGTGAAACAACTACACAGCAAAGTTGGTCTGCAAGAGCTGAGACATTATCCTGTGGGCAAAATTAGCTTCAGATTACCAGTGTTTACTCTGACCTGAAGAAGTTGTCTTGTTAGAAAACTGTAACTTCTTAACAGATAATTTTGGGTTTTTTTTCCAAATATAAAAGGTCATAAGGAAGAGAGGCATGGGAAGCCATGTAGGGCAGGTGAGAACATGCAGCCACAACTATGATTGTTTCCAATAATAAGAGAGATTGGCCACCGGCAATGGTGCACACAGCACGAGGAAAGAGATGGACACTGCAAACTCAGCTCTGACATCTGTAAGGTCTAACCAGTGAAAAGCCTGTACTACATTACATCCATGTGCCCAGAGGACAAGAATGTGTAATTTCAAATGTACACGTAACTGCTCTTCCTCACACCCTCTCAGATTTGCCCCCACTCTCCTTCCCATATGCTGTGTTTCATTGGAAATAACGTGCATCATTTCACATCATTTTTCTCTCCTCTACATTGCCTCTGATAAAAACCTCAGTGGCTGGTTTTAGTTGAATTAGAGAAAGAAAGAAAGAAAGAAAGAAAGAAAGAAAGAAAGAAAGAAAGAAAGAAAGGAAGGAAGGAAGGAAGGAAGGAAGGAAGGAAGGAAGGAAGGAAGGAAGGAAGGAAGGAAGGAAGGAAGAAAAAGGAAGAAAAAGGAAAAAAAAGGAAGTCCAAAGACAACCAGTAGAGCCATAAATTCCAGCCAAGATGAGGAAGTACAAAATGCATTATCCTTGCCTAGAATTCAATACTTGTTTTGTCTGGCCAGGTGAAACAGAAATTGCCGATATATCAAGACTACATATGGAAGAACCCGAGAGAAAAGAGTTTTCAATAGTCCAGTTGGTACATTTTCACTGCCCCATGAACATCCTGCAGGAGAGTAAATAGCAACTAATGCAGTGACTAACAGTCACTAGTGAGAGCTGAGTGCTTAACCCTAAATGGGGCTGAGTATCAAGCAACAATCCAGAAACAGGAACAGTGTCAGCCTTAGCATAAGGAAAAAAGAGAGAGCTTGATAAACCTACATTTAGTACTTGGGGACTCAGTGATTATAGCATTGTCTGATTCTGAATCCTGAATCTAGTATTTAATAACTGTGTATTCTTTTGCATCCAAGAAGATAAGAGTAGTTAATGTTTAGAATTACAATTTATAATAAAATATAATATAAAAGAGGCTCATAGTAAGCATTCAATAGATCCTAGTTCCAGCATTCATTGAACTGCCATCTCAGCTTTCAGAAAGGAAGCAGACATAGTACAGTTATCTATGCTAATTCAAGATTCTATGACAAGAATTATACTTCCTGAAAGTGCAGTGGGCTGACTTCAATCCTCTGCCTTACCTATGAACTCTCTGATTCCATGGAAATTTGCTCAGTGTATATATTGTCATTCATTCTACATTTTATACAATATTAAATACTTGAACAATATGGTTCAGATATTATGAAGTGAAACTATTATTTTAGAAGCCATAGACCTAAATTTAAAAGTTATTATCCAGTATTGAAATGTCATATATACTTATTTAAAGACAATTTTCTTGATTAAAAAAATTCTCATTACCTATGGCTTAGAAGAATATTTTCTAATGAATAATAGCACTTCTTTCTTTTTATTCATAATTTCAAATTATAGACATTCATGATATATAACTTGCTTTGAAATTTATATATATTATGGAAAGGATAATCAAATAATACAATCATTGTCTTACATATTTTTCTTCAATAAGAATACATTAAATTTTTCAACAGTTTTTAAATACATAATAGATGGTGCATAATTCCTAGAAGATAAAGTATGTCTTTGAACTTCTTTTAGGTCAATATTGGGAATGTATGTTTGTACACTCAATATGGAAAACAGTATGAAACTTACACAAAAAATGGAAAATATATCTGATTCAGCAACCTCACTATTTACTTTTAATATACAGTCAAATCAAATTAAAGTAGGATGCTAAGGTGATATTTGCATGTTAATATTCACCACAGTGTTATTTACAGTAGCCATCATATGGAGTTGACCTAAGTACCTAGTAATAATGAAGAGAAAATAGGTAAAGTAAATACAAAACCAACGAGATATTTTGAACCATGATGAAAGAATTTGCTGTGCTTCGGAGCATCACAGATGAACACTGTGTGCACTGTGTACAAGAATGAGGTACAGTGTGATCTGTGGAACTATCTAAGAGCACATGCTGAATCCTATATGATATTGTTTGTCTGTGGAACTTAAGAACTTGAGTTCAGAAATGGAGCAGAAAGGTGGTCTTCCAGGAAGCTTCTAGAAGCTTCCAAAAGCTTCCAGAACTTCCTACTCCTTCTAGGGCTAGAAAAGCAGTGTTGATGACATTTCTTAATGGTAGACTCTGGACTAAAAACAAAATCAAAAGTAAAATGTATTAATCAAACAAACAAACAAAAATAGAATCAAGTAACTTAAAGTGAATAACTTAGCATAAATAAGACAGATGTAAAAAATTATCATAATTCAAAAACTGCTTGTTCTGAGTATAAATGTGATGGGTGGGCCAGAAATTTTTCTCCCTAAGGATCTGTAACCTAGTGTCCTTGGCTCAAAAGAATGAATACTTTTAGAACAAATGCATGTCCCCAGCCAATCTTCAATTGAAACTAGACTGTAGGTTTGACCACAGAGAATATTGCAATATTGATTAAAGTGTAAGCTTTCTTTAGCTGAACTGAGAATTTAATTAAGTGGTTTTATTTAAAAAGGAACACTAATTAAGACAGCAAGCTCTGTATGTTAACCACTTGGTATTAACATTATCTACTGATTAGCTTTGGGTACAGCCTTTCTACAACACTTTTGACTATAAAAGGAAGAGTTTAGGGTTGGCTTTGTGTAAATTTCAGTGTAGCAGCTGTCTTCAATAATGTGGAGATTTCTTAACATGTTACATCAATGCCTTATCAGTTTAGAGGCTTCCCAGCATGGCGGATAGAATTAATCTAATGCCACCACTCAGATACTTCTGACTAATGAATTTGTATTCAAAATCTGAAGAAAACACTAGGATTCATTTTATAATTTACCTCTACAGGCAAAATCTGGATTGAAAAAAAAATGGATTTGAAATCTAATGGAGACCAATTCCTTAACTTAAAACTACTGTGATTTCACCTTCAAGTTTTAAGTCTTCTACTTAGATGCAGGAAATAGAATACATTCAGTCACCAAGGAACACAGATAAAGAGTGATGAATGTCAGATACATTGAAGGGACACAATAGCAAATGTATGATTATGAAGCCCTAAGTTCTTCTCCACCAGAAACAGTAGCAGCTACCTGGCCAGGTATATCATTTGGCATCAGTAAAACAGTGGCCATTAACCCAGGTTTTAACATTTTATCTCTGATTATGGCACAGTCTCCTTGGGACAGTCATTGCTGTAGAGTGTTAATATTAGTCTCAACAAACATTTAGTGTTTAATATGTTTGCCTGACCCTACTTACTCTTGACTTTCACTTCTCCATTACTACACCCATTACAAAACTAAACCATATAACACAGAATGAAAGTACCAGACAATTAAGGATATAGTATTCTATGATTTAGTAAAATATTTTATATTGTGTAATATATTATATAGTACAATGATTTAATACAATATAGTATAGCATAATTTAGTTAAGGCTGATTAACCCACTCTTTCCACTTTAGCTTCGATTTTTACCACATGTGAAATTAAAAAAAAAATTGTCCAAGATGAGCCTACCGACATGGTAGGATTTGATGAAGTCTCTCTATGAGAATTGCAGATATCCAGCTTGTGATCTGTCTCTTCTATTCTTAAATCTATGCTCCTACATGACTAAGGCCCTGCTCTTAAGATGCCCTTTGACCTTGGTTGTTTCCTAATAGCTCTAACTTCAGATACCATCACTGGGAATAAGTGAAGTTTCCATATACAGCTTTAGGGGGGAGTAAAATTCTGGCCATTACAGATACCAAGGTGCAAAACTGATGTCCTCAAATTAGCCACAGCATGAATTCCCCTATGCAAAGGGTGTCAAGATAAAAATCAAAATTCCAGTTTAATTTTTATTTTTGATACATGAGATTACTTTTATGTGTATCACACATACGATACGTGAAGTTGAAAATAAAGCAGTGTTCATTGTTTCTATGAAGTCTGTAACTTTGTGTAATGTGGTTTATTTACTAATTCAGGTAAACTTATGGGGATGAAAATTAATCCAATTACCAACAGGAATACCCAGATTTAAGCTAAGATATAGCATTCATACCATAACTATTATTTCAGCATTCAGATGTGTTTTGCAATGATGTAATGTCATTGTTTGGTGTTTTGTTTTAGGTAAAGAATTCAAGTATCTTATGTATCCTTGTATAAGCCACATAAAGCACTTAATTAGCTCACGCGGCCCAGCTACAAATATGGCATGTACCTCTTCAACAGCCTGAGCACTGACAGGCTACTTTAACAAGAGGCAATGATCAAATGAAGTAATGCTGTTTGTAATCACAAGACTGCAGGTGTCTGCTTTGATTGGATCACCAGCACACTTTACATAGTATCAAAACAAACTATGAGAGCTCTGGGCAGTAGCCTCATTAGAATAAAAGGTTAAAAGAACTTCTTCTTGCTTCTCTTCAGCTCACTTTACTTTGGATCTTTCTAATACTATTGTGATATTGAATTTAAAAAGCAGTGTGCAGAGATATGTCACACAGGGTAATGATTGCCAACATTCGGTGATCAGATGTACAGAGAAAACTATATGGAGAGAGAGAGAGAGAGAGAGAGAGAGAGAGAGAGAGAGAGAGAGAG
>NW_021620528.1:1564718-1573070 GCF_004785775.1 Grammomys surdaster | reverse complement strand
AGAGAGAGAGAGAGAGAGAGAGAGAGAGAGAGAGAGAGAGAGAGAGATCAAGGAAGGAAGAAGCTAACCTTGTTCTCTGTCTGGGCTGTGCAAAACAATACACAGCTTGATAAGGACATATCAGAAATAAATAAATAAATTAAATAAGGCTGAGAGATAATTCTTATTTAAAAGGTGTCCCTATGATTGGCATTATAAAGGAGAAGGCCAGCTCATTAACAAAGAAACTGATAAACCACCCACAGCATATTTCAACAGAAGTGGTAATAATTACTGTCTCCTTGAGAAAGGGCCAAAGTAGCCACACAGTGTCATTTACAAATCTCCTTGCAAACATCACAGAACAAGCTGAAAAAGTCACAGAGCTTTCTGATTTAATTAAGGCAAAGGGAGAAAAAAGGCTTTTAGCTTACATGTGCAGATCATAGAAAGAAAGTTTTACATGAAATGTAGATTGTTTTTTTAAAGCCATTTTAGAAGGCTCTGGAGATACAGAGCCCTAATTCAATAGCATAATGTCCCATTTCTCCCAGGATACTGTCCAATCCGCTAACAAAGAACAACATTTCTGCAGTCTAGAGGAAGAGGGCAGCTTTGATTGCAATTTATAATACTAGATCCCCCTTGTGTAATAAATGACTTACTATTGAAGAATAAACAAACAAACAAGCAAAAAAAACACAAAAAAATGGATAGAATCTTTCACTATTATGGCATTCGTCAGCAAGAAGGAAGCAAAATGAAGAATGATTTCAAATGAAAATCAGTCATGTAACTCAGACTGAGTTGACCTTAAGGCAGGATCTGCCTTCCCACCCCACCTCTACCCCCCAACTTGATTCAGGTTCTAAGGTTTAAATGGATACTCTGTTAAAAATAAGCAGTACAAGTTTGAAAACCTGTTAGAAAGACATTACAGGAAACAAGAGAACTATGTGACTAGACCAACATCAGATTTGTACAAAAGCCACATTTCTTCATTATGATATTCTACACACTGAAGTGTCATTAAGACAAAGTTTTAAAAATGATGATGATGATGATGATGATGATAATGATGATGATGGTGATGATGATGATAAGGGAGGTAAGCACACTGCCCAGAATTAACCTGTAAGCACTACTTGCCCAGGAGCCAAGGAACTTCCTGAAATGCTGGGAGTTATAGTTCTTAGGAAATCACAAAGCCTTAAGGGATTGTATGGTGGCCTATAGGTTTGGCTACATAAACCAATGAAACGTGTGGACCGAGGCCATTCTCAGGTGGGAAGTCCTGGGGAATTGTCTTGATCAAAGCTCATCTCTTGGTCAGTATTTGATATTTTATTAATGCTTTATTTAAATTTGGTGCAAAATGGTGGAGTTGTTTTTTTCTGGAGAATTGCCAGATTAACATAAGAAAATGAAGGAGGAAAGACAGTATGGGGAACTACACACCAAGACATAGAAGCTCATTTGTTATTCAGAGATTTGAAATTAGCAAAAAGGAACATCTCAAATAAAAGGCATGTAATAAACTTCTTGCCTAGGGTTGAGGAGAGGTTACAGTGAGGAGTTAGGCCTAGGGTGTTGGAGAGCCACCTGTGGTTGGCTGCCCTGCCTTAAGAAACACTTCATGGTGTCTGCCTTTGTGCTTCCGGCTGGTTAGCCATGAGGTTCAGGGGATACTCCTGCCTCCATCTCCCATCTGCCTCTAGGAATGCTGAGATTGAAGATGGGTACTACTTGATTAGGCTTTTATGGAGATGCTGGAAATCCGAGCTCAGGTTGTAAGACTCGTGGAGCAATTGCTCTACCCATGGAGCAACAGCCCCAGCCAGCATTTATACATTTCTAATGTAAAAATAGGGGTACTGCTGATGTCACATAGGATGTGGCAGACAATTTAGTTTTTAATATGATTTTGTCTTTTTGATGTGCCGACTCTACAAAACAGTCCCATTTTCACTTGACAATCTATAAGTGGAATCTCCCAATATCATACTATATGACATACAGGTACACTTGTGTATATATATATGTATATGTGTATGTGTATATGTATATGTATATGTATATGTATATGTATATGTATATGTATATGCATATGTATATATCTCCACACCAAAAACCAAAACAGACTATCCTAATTAAATCAGGTGCATAAGGAGATGTTACATTCTATGTATATTGATGTAGAGAAGAAAACATAAAAGGCACTTGCTCCAACTGCCAACGATGTGTAGAGGAGGAAATTTTCAAACAAGAATTTGAGACCTGGGTAAGACATCAAAGACCATAAGTACTAGAACAAGGTTCAGAACCTGTGGTTTTGTTTGTTTGTTTGTTTGTTTGTTTGTTTTTGTTTTTGTTTTCTCAATTTCTCTGCTATTAAATGCTTTCTTCTAAAAATCAAAGATATTCCTAAATTCATATGCTATGCCTGACACCAGCCTTTTCTGAATCATTCCAATGAAACGTAGGTTCTTTTGCTGTGTTTCACCTTATGTCAAAGCCAATATTAAAAGGGGATGATAATATCAAAGCTACTGACTTACAACTGACAAAACATACTCAGATTGTGACGTCAACAGAGTCCCAGAGCCAGTGTTTAACTGACAATGAAGAAAACTGTAGATAAATCTGACCATATATGTCCATGTGTCTATGTCCACTTATAAGTGTGGGCCATGTAGATATTTGGCCAATAAGGCTCAAAAATTGCTTGTCTGTTCTTACTTATGGAACATGTCTTCAGATCTGCATTCTATGTGAGGAAGACACTTTTCACCATGTTTCCTGAGCAGAGGCTTCAGCTAATAGAGAGCACTAACTTTGAATGCTTGAGTCCTTCAGTTCATTTGCTGTGTTTGTGGTTCATATCCTATAGCAACTAGATTTATTTAGGGTGACAGCACCTGCCTGGTAGAGCTCCATCTCTGTCTCCCTGCCTTTATTCTCCATCAGCCGGAAGTAAAGCAATTCCACTCTATGTTAATTTACCATTCCCTGTTGAAATTCTCACCGTTCTTCACCTGTGCCATAATCTTTAGTATATTTTCTTGACTAAAACGTATTTCTGTGTTCAATTATTGAGGCAGATTTCTTGGCATATTAATTTATTTAATATTAATTGATCATTAATATTGACAAGTTGGAATGCTTTCACATAGTAAGTTTAAAGGTTTATTGAATATTATGTTTGTTTTCTTTTAGCAATTTCAAACTCAAACTCTGTTAAATTACTCCATCAAGTGAGAATGAGTATATCATTATATATATATATGTATAAATTGATAGGCCATGCCCTTACTAAAAATAGTTAATAGACTACAAAACTAAAGAATATATACACAAGTCATAAGAATAGTCAAGCACACCAATAAATTGAGAAACACAGTCCCAGGTGTTGATTCAACTTGAATATGAATATAACTTTGCACACATGACTTCCTCGTGTCCTGGGGCCCTGAAGTGCCTTTCTCTCAGCCCAGTAGAAGCACTTCCTTTTCCTGAGAAGATGCTGTGAGAGTTACTTCATCTCACTTGTGTAAACCTTTCAACACATGGATGCTTGACGTAGCCCACAGGGAAGCTTGTCTTTGCTTTAGTGGTTTTTCTATAAAATAAAGTCCTTTCTAAGAACACTTTCTGGTCAATGTATTCTAAGATAAACTCAAAGAGCTTCCGCTGAGATCCCTCCATGGTTCATGTTAGTAGAAAGTAATCATAAGCTATTTAGTGATTTTAAGTATTACTCATCTCCTGAGCTTTCCTTTTAGCTTGCCAACAGTCCAGTTAAGTACTGTAATGGTGTGAATGAGAAAGCTCTCCCAGAGGCTTGAGCACTTTATTTCTTGCTGTTGTTGGTGTTTGTAGAGGTCCTGGGAGTGTGGCCTTGTTGGAGGATGTACCTCACTGGAGGCTGGCTTTGTGCTTATGGTTCAAGATGTGAGCCCTCAACTTGGAGCTCAAGCCACCATGCTCTCAATCTGCCCTCATGAGCTTGTAACTGTCCCTCTGGACCTGTGAGGTAAAGCAAACTCCCTCTAACTTGAGTTGCTCTGGTTACAATGTTTATCACAGCCATAAAATGTCACTGAAACAAGTGCCATGCTTCTGAATTTCACTTATCTGTGTGTATGTTTGTGTGTGCTTATGCTTGTGAGCATGTGTGTGTCAGTGTGTATGTGCAAGTGTGTGTGCACATGCATGTGTGTGTGTATGTGTGTGTGTTTAAACTATAGTAAAAAAAAATGTCTTTACCTCAGTCTCAGTGTAGCTCTTCACAAGTCTTTCCTACCCAAGCCATGTGTTCCTTTATGACAAATGCTTCCAATGGCACATAATAACACACACACATATGCTCTCACATCTTGCTCTCAGCACTTCGAGGCAATGATTTTTTTTCTGAAATGTAGTTTTCTCGTTTGGTACCAAAGCTAAGCTAATCTCCCTGGCCTAGCACATTATAGAGCCCTGCCTACTAATTACTTGAATTGTCTATACTCTTTTGAAGATGGAAAGCCCTAGTATTCTCATCCTGTTCCTTGGCTTCAAATAAAAAGTTACATCATATAAAAGTTTCTGAGGGATTTATTATCAGCCATATATATATATATATATATATATATATATATATATCACATTACAATTCTGATTATAACTTTAATGACCTACTCTACAAACTCCCCAAGGCTATAACATAATTAGTCCAGTTTATAATTAGTACTTCAAAAAATAATACTCATTTGTTAGAAGTAAATAAGAGACTGGGGCTACTGTAAGTAATCTACATTCTTTGATATAAAAAGAAGTTGTATTTATCAAGTGCTTTCTTTCTATTTTTCAGAGTCTATGCTAGACACTTAATATAATTGGCTACATGTTCCACTTGACAAGTCTTGAGTCAGAATTATTTTATTTGTGAATTTACAGATAAAGCCAGAGGTATAAAATGATTTGGTAGTCTGACAATGTCACCAAATCAGAAAGAACCAGTGCTGTTATTTAGGCTCTGGGACTTTTGGTCATGGCTTTTCTTTTGTGAGCACTAAAATCTTCTTCATTTTCTGCGCCCATAGTTGTCCACCTACATTTATAGAATGCTTAGTATTAGTAGGACTGATTGCTAGGAAACAGGAGCAAACAATGAAGAGCAAAGGAGAAAACACTGTGGTGACAGTAACTGTCCTTGGTGCATGCAATATAACTTCAACAGGTCTACTTGCAGCTGTCAGCCTTTCCTACAGGCACTGAAAATAGCTTATTCAGAGAAGCTTGGTGGTGATCTGGAGAATGACCTGGATTAAAAGTCTCCTTGAGTGGAAAGGGAATGCAACATCAGTCATTATACATTGATTGTTATCTTGGAACAGTAAGTTTGGTCTTGTATTGTGGGACTTTTGACACACACAAAGACCTTTGGGTACAGAGGTTGGGAAGGGACTGTAGCTGTCTATAAGAAGAATTTTTTTTTAGGTTTTTTTCTACATGTGAACTAGTGAACATAAACGAGATCATGGAAGCAGATTATGAAACCGTGTTTACTTAAATCTGAGCTTCCATTCTTTAAAACTGTCACTAGAGAGAATGAAATCATTCAGCACACCGTTGGGCTTTATGATGAAGATGTGCAACTCCACATTTTCTGGAATGTAGTTCTTCATTATTATGACTCTGTCATTTGGTCCTTCTGTAAGGTTCTGGAGATGTTTGTTCCTCTGTCAGCTCGTATTACTCAGTGAAGGAACTAGGAAAGAATAAGTTCTAAGCAAGAAATGCATTCTAGCATGGGAAGAAGTTTCTATTCACTGATTAAGTAAAAACTGTTTTCTTTTCTTTTATATATTGGTTCCTAAAATATTTTAGAATTGTGTATCTACATCTTAGAGATCAAAGCATTCAAATTTCTCATTGCAGGATAATTTCTATTGGCAACCAGAACACTAGTGTTCTTTACGGATCCTTTAAATTACATATAAAGAGCTTTGCAATCAGTGGTAATCAGTTTCAAACTTAATTTGCTTGGCATGATGCTATTAGTGAAGGAGTAGGTAGTTCAGTAGTAAGTCTCTTGGGTCTCTGAGTCCTCCCTAACACCTTCCTCTGTAATCATAAATGACTGTCATAAAACAAATCAAGGTTTCATTTTGCTTTGGACCCAAACTTTCTTGCTGATTTTATCAGGTGTAACTGCAACTGGCTTCCATTCTAGTTCTGATTAGCAGAACAGTAGATAGACACTTAATCTCTAAATTCTAAATCTTTCTTGTAAAATTTTTAGAGTGCAGCTGGTCATACAAAAATTTCAGTGCTGATCTCAAGGGAGAAGAGTATATGTATATGTCTGTACCTGTAAAGTCAATTCCATTTGAAAACTGAGCTGAACACTAATAGGTAAAAACATGTATTCTTTAGAGCACCCTGCAGTTGCTCAGCACAGGATTACTCTGTTGCTTAGTCAGGTTCGTATACTATTTCTATACAGTTGCACTAATATAAAAACAATATAAATTTCATCTTCTGTGTATGCTTCTGTGTATATATCCCCTCTAAATTCAAATGCGGATAAATTCATCTTCGTGGACTGTCCTTGGAGACAGAGACTTTGAAAAGTGATCAGACTGGAAGAGTAGACCTCAGAAATGAGATTAGTGTCCTCTTAAGAGAGATCCTAGTATCTTTTTATTCTCTCTCTGCACAGGGTACTTGATGAGAAGTTGGCAGTCAGCAGCATGTAAGAAGATCCCCACTCACACCTTTCATTCTGTCACTCTTAGAGAAGACATCACAGCCACAAGAACTTTGTAAAGTACACGGTCAACGGAGACTATTGTAATAGTACAAACTAGCTCAGAGTGGTTTTAACTTAACCTTCTTAGTGACATTATATATCCTTCAAGGCATCTATCTGAGTGAACTTTTGACGTGTCAATAGTACTTACATATGCGTTTTATTTATATAGTGGAAGCTGCTATCCTGTGACATTTCCATTTTGGTTTGAATTTAGTTGAACTAACTGAGCCTCAGAATATGTAAAGGGTTTGAAAGAGATGCTTTTTTTGTCACTGTAGCTCCATGTCAGGACAGGAAAAATACCAAGGATACTGTTGAAGGTGCTGAGATTGACATCTAGCCATTTCGTACTCTAAAATCCACTCCACATTTCTCAGTCTGATTCAAAATGACTCTGTCTTGTTATTTTAAAAAGGAATTGTGATCTTCATTGTGCATACATAAGAAGCTTCTCCAGGCTACTTCTTATTCTCTTACAATTGAAACACTTATAATAAAAGCCCAAGATTTACACATTTAAGAATAGGTAAACAAAAACAATCTAAAATATAGCTTCTAGATTTTTAATAGTCAAGTGATGACTTTCTTTCTCATCTCTGTGAGCTATGACCCTTGGGGTGGAGGCAGCCTCATTTAAGTAATACTTAATAAAGCCTAGTGCTGTGAGTCAAACCTATAAATTTAGCACTCTAAAACTGAGAAAGGGAAATTGAGGAATTAGGCAAGCCTTGACTACACAGTAAGACTATTTCTAATACAAATACAACAGAGTGATACGTATTTAATAATTACATAAGAAATGTATGTATGTATAAATGTATAGGTGTATATATACACATATATGTATAAATGCATACATATATATGTATATACATATGCACATGCTCTGATATAACACCATATTTTTCATATAAGACTATCAGCAATATAGATAAATCAATCTAATTTTAGGATCTTGAACATAATTTTCTCATGTGAAAAGCTGAGCTTTTTATTATGCACAACCCTCCATAAGGAGGGAAAAGCACAGTACTCCAGTTAAACTGAAAAGGAGAAATCCTATGTTTATATAAATATTTGCTAGAAGTCATAAGCAGAGCAAATCCCTTCCTGGCATTTTAAGAACAGGAGAAACAAATGAAAAGGAAGACCTTTGCAAAGAAGCCGGTGATGCAGAGGCTCTGTGGTACTCTTTTGTTATCCCTGACTGGTGCTGCAGCTGCAGCTGATCACCACAGGCATGTTGATGGGGGAGGGAAAGTTCACATTTGTGAAAGAGTACCATTTGTAGGAAAACAATTGGTGAGAGGTGAAATGACTGGTTTTGGAGACAAGTCGGAGGCCAGAATAAAGAGAAAGACTACCAGACAGATCTTAGCAAATCATCCTTCCTTGTCATCATACAAATTTCACTTGTTGAGAGGAGGAGGCTCTTAACGTTACATCCTTTCAAGATAAAATGATGTCCCCCACTAGACAGTATACTGCAGTCCTTAGTTTCTTTTGTGTGTGTGTGCACGGTGCGAGAGAGAGAGAGAGAGAGAGAGAGAGAGAGAGAGAGAGAGAGAGAGAGA
>NW_021620528.1:1511656-1564708 GCF_004785775.1 Grammomys surdaster | reverse complement strand
AGAGAGAGAGAGAGAGAGAGAGAGAGAGAGAGAGAGAGAGAGAGAGATCGATCATGTATAGACCACAGTTCACCATTGGATGTCTTCCTCAGTCTTTCTCTGTCTTGTTTTTTGAGAGAGTATCTCTCTTGAGAACAGTAGCTTACTAAGAACAGTTTGGTTTCTTCTTATGAATTACCTTGTAATCGAAAGGGCATGTTGTCTTCAGATAACTTCAGCAAACTTTCTGTTTCTTACCCCTGGAGCATTGGAAACATCTGTGATCTTTTTCCCTTTATTTATAACCCCATCATACAAAAACAGAAACTACACATTTAAGGCAGTTCTTTGAACTGTCTAGAAACCTAGTCACCTATACCTCCACTGGTGCCAAAACTCAGGTTCTTGATATAGCTGGTTTCTACAAAGATAGGTAAGCATTTGAGAGCATCTGTTAAATCCTCTTCCTGCTCTGAGAAAGTTTCTAATTGATTTATGATGCTATTTAAAAGTTCTCCTCTGACCTATAGCTCCAGCTGCATATGTAGCACAGGATGTCTTCATCTGACATCAATGGGAGGACCTTTTGTCCAGTGAAGGCTCGATGACCCAATATAGGGGAATGCTAGGGTGGTAAGGTGGTAATGGGTAGGTGGGTGGGGGAGCACCCTCAAAGAAGCAGGAAGAAGGAGGATGGGATAGGGGTTTTGCAGAAGGAAAACCAAGAAAGGGGATAACATTTGAAGTGTAAAAACATAAAATAATAAAAAATAAATAAACAAATAAATATTTTCCTCCAGACCTCCTGCCACCCTCCAACTTGCCTCAGTGTCACCCTACAGCAGCCACATCATGACTGGTTTTCTCTTCCAGGCCACTGAGATGCTGCTATGGCATTTAATATAAGCAGTTACTTGTCCAGCACTCCATCTCTGTAGCCACTGTCACTCTTGATCCCAGTGCCTCCATCTCGTTCCCCCAGGTATCCTTCTTTTAGAGGCAGCTATAGACTCTGCTGGGAACTAGCAATGGGATACATGATTCACTGATTCACACTCCAGAGTTGAAGAACAGCATTTTACTAACCTGGCCCTGCATGAGTTTCTGATGCTTTCTAAGGCTTGACATTAACTGTTCTACCATAACACAATGGAGAAACTAGCTGCTATCCTTTGCACTGAGACACAAATCAAGCATACGTGCTCTAAAAACTTCAATTACTTTATTGATGGTCTAAGTCAAGGGAACGTTGTAAGACACCAATTTGTTACATCTCAATGTTAGTACTATCGTTATAACAATTTAAGATCTTAGAAATTAAAAAGGAATTCCATCAGTCAACCCAAATAGTAAATATTTAAAATGTATGCTTTTCTATAACTAAAGCTAAACACTTAGGAAAATATTTAAATGATCAATATCACTCAGAATAGCAGCCAGAATTACCACCTATTGTGGAATAAAGCTAACCAACAAAGAATAAGATTCTTAGGGGTTGGAGAGATGGCTCAATGGTTAAGAGCACTGACTATTCTCCCAGAGGTGCTGAGTTCAATTCTCAGCAACCACAGAGTAGCTTATGACCATCTGTAATGGGATCCAATGCCTTCCTCTTCTGGTATGTCTGGAGACAGCTACAGTGTACCCATATACAGAAAACAAATAATTCTTTAAAAAATATTGATTCTTCAGGGGAAAAAATGGAAAATTTCGTGGGAGAGCTAAAAATGATTCATATGAATTTATATGATTCATATAAATGGGAAAAAAAGGAAATAACCTAAAAATGGTAAATAATGTCACTTTCCCAAGTGGAATTAACAGCATTATAAATTAGTACTTCTCTTAAATTTATCTACACATTAATAAAATTCCTTTGTGTGTATATGTGTATGATTCAAATAAAACCATACAGAACACTGAAATGTCAAAGGAATTAATGAATAAGGAAACAATCTTTCAAGTTCTATGCAGTGCTGCTACAAGTGTAACTGTCCTTCTAAATATAAGCATTGTTACTAAAGAGAAGCAAAATCCATTGCATTAACTATATGTTTAGTAAACAATAGGGAAAGTAGCTGGAGGATAAAGCTGTGTGCGATCTATATGATATTTGGTAGCATTATAAGTTGTGATAGAGGGAAGGAATGCAAAACTCAGATAGCAGATCATGTTTGTAGGATACAGAGTTGAGTAATAGATCCACAGTACACTCACCTATAGTCACAAAGGAACCTAGGCATTTTATATGCTTAAGTGTGATAAAGACAAATTCAAAAGAAATCATAGGAGGAAGTGATAACTGTAAATTTAGTTTTATAAACAAATGTACTTACTGAGATGCAGAAGAAAAACTATTTATACGTAAAATTCAATCCAGATGAATTCCTAAGATGAATTCCTAACAGCAAACTCTAACACTTCAGCACAACTTACTGTAATAAAAGTACGTTTAGCACTGGAGAGATTGGCTTAGAGACTAGTAGTGCTTGCTGCTGTTCCTCCAGAGCAATCAGGCAGTTCACAACTGTCTACAACTCTAATTCCAGGAATCCAATGCCCTCTTCTGGCCTCTGTGGCACTGAACTCATGTGGGGTATAGATACACACATTCAGTCAAAACATCATACCCATAAAGTACAAATAAATGAATAACTGTGATGATTTGTATATACATGGCCCAGGGAGTAGTACTATTAGAAGATGTACTACCCTGTTGGAGTAGGTGTAGCCTTGTTGGAGAAGGTGTGTCACTGTGAATGTGGGATTTAAACCCTCCTAGCTTCATCCTAGGTGCCTGGAAGTCAGCATTCTGCTAGCAGCCTTCAGATAAAGATGGAGAACTCTCATCTCCTCCTGTACTGTGCCTGTCTAGACGCTGCCATGTTCCCACATTGATGATAATGGACTGAACCTCTGACCCTGTAAGCCAGTCCCAAATTTATGTTGTCATTTATAAGACTTGCCTTGGTCATGGTGTCTGTTCACAGCGGTAAAACCCTAACTAATACAATAATGAAATAAAAATAAATAAATAAAAATAAATAAATATTAAAAGAAAGCAAAAGGCAGAGCAACACTGCAATTCATAACCCAAATTATATTTTCCATATGTGTAAGCAGGTCTTTAAAACAAGATTAGCAAGGAAACACAAAGGTATTCATGTAGAAATAAAGGCAAATCAATGAGCCACCACCAAATTAGAACAAATGAAGAAAACAACAAGGAAACAAAGTGCCCTTTCAAGATCATCTCTAGTCATTAGAGTGATGGGAATCAAAGAGCACTTTATACCATTGCAACAGTCAGGTCCTAATCCTAGCAAATTATATGAGCAACAGTGTGTAAATTAGTGCAACAATTGGGAAGACATAAAGTAATGCTCAGTGTGAGATGTGCCCTGTGCTTGAGAACTTTGTTTCTGTCTGAATTCTCTCAGGAGAGCCCTCACAACCATGCTAAAATCATTTAAGAGATTTACTGACAATGTTTATATTGCCTGTGAAAGCTGGAGGCAGATAACATGGCCACAGAACAGATATGTGTAAGCAAACACACCCTTTAGAATCATGGCATAATACAAAGTCTGCTATCGAAGCAATGGGCTATTTACTTCTCGGTAAAGGTGAACAGAATTTTTGCTTTAGAAATCTTTGTGCTCTCAATAATTTATTTGCAGTGCTTAAAATATAAGAGCAGCTTCAAATTTAAAGACCAAAATATTGACGAAACAGAAACGCAAAGCAGACCGTGCTCCTTTAGCTACAGACTCAAGGTCTAAGAGTTTGTCGTACCAGGATGGAGGCAATCCCATGGAACTGAAGAATCAAGTCAAATTGCATGGCTTAGAGAAAGAATGTGTGAGCCCTCATTCCACAGAACTTTGTCATGAGGCAAAGCCCTGGAATTACAGATCTGAAAGCACTGTCTAGCAGGACAGAAAATATTTTAAATTTAAGAACTTAGCATCTACACCTAGCTAGTGGCTCTTGGATTTGGCACTGTTGTATGCAACTTCTAGAGCATGTCTGCTAAGAGGCAGTTCAGACTGGCTGCTTCTGGGCTGTGTGAGAAGGTTACAAGGTTGAGAAGGTGAGCAGTGAGGCAGTCAGGCAGTTAACATGGGGCAAGGAGAGAGAAGCAGAAAAATGGAACATTTATCAAATGGAATGAGATGTTCAACATACAGGAAGAATCAGAAATCCTACAAAACCGTTCTTCAGACTCACTTCAGGTAGAATTTAAGGAAAACATTTGACAACTGCTTTGAAGATATTCAATATGCTTGCTGAGATTAGTTATTAACAAAGAAAAGCAACCCTTGCTGTTGTGAGTTAATCATTTCTAGATACAACTGAAAAACAAAATAATGAAAATACAGTCCTAGGCAACTGAGCCACAATCAAAGACAAAAGGACAAAGGAACAAATCACTAGAAAAGAATGACAGCTAGATATGTCATAATTAACCTGAAAATACTCAAAGACAAAAATCTGCAAACTAGCTAGTATCAGAACAAAATTCACAGAATCAAAATTTCTTGATTTATAATAATGGATTTTGTCGAAGAAACAAGAAGAGAGAGAAAAATTGATCAGACTTATTTTTGTTTTATTTTGTCAAAATACCTGAATCTAATATGCAAATGATGCTATCTCGAAACTGAGTACTGGGTATAATGGTACTCAGAATAATATTTGCAAGTGTAATGGATCTGATCACCTAAATGATTATATTTATGAGATCTGATGTTAAAGGAGACATACTTGTAGAAAGAGTATTTATGTAGTGAGGGGAGCCAGCTGGCCCACTACAGAGAATTATAAGGAATGTGCCTTTTACAGTTACTATGTGAAGTTTTCCTGAAAAAAAACAAACCAGTATCTACTCATGCCATATTCAGCAACAAAGGTATAACTCCACCCAAGTTCAGCTTGGCAAATCTAATCATTCATGGAGTTTACTTACAGAACTATGGGCAAGAGGTTATTTACAGCATCAAAGGTGTCCCCTAAATAGCCACATCATCCTAAAGTCCTAGACCACAATGGATGATGACCCAGGACCCAATCCCTCCATGTCAATTAAACTACCGCCCTCTACATATCCTAGAATTGCCACGCTCTTTGCAGTTGGGGAAGAAAAACAAATACCTAGAGGGAAGTGGAGGGAAGGGCTAGACTATTACCCTCCTTAATTACCCCCCAAATCCTCCTTCCTTGAACCTCAACAGGTCCCAACTTGCTGAAGGTTTCTTGTGAGCAGTCTAGACTACTTTGATGAAGATGCTAGTAGCCATGATATGCTTGAGGGGTGGCATTGCATTGCAAGAAAATGTTTAAGGAGCTTGAAACTCTATTATTTCTTCAAAATATTGTGAAATATGAGACAAATGTTGCTGATATTTGTAAAGAATTACTTCACCCTGAGGACCTGATTGAAACACACAAGCCAGTGCACACAAGAATCTCAAATCCCTAAATGGTAAATAAATAATTCTCTTGGAAGCCTTTTCAAATTCCCCAGATTTCCCCAGGAGAGCTGCATGTGTCATTTGGGGGAGGCATGCCTTCTGCTGCTTTACTCCCCACCAGCAGCATTTACCATTCCTACTCTAATGAGCTACTAATACCAAGGAGATTGTCACAAATCCCTGAGGTGTGTCTACTTGCAAATTGTTGACATTCATTGCTGTAGATTGAGGAAAAACAAGAAAGAGGAGAGGGGATGTGTATGTAAGGATAGGTAAGAGACAACTAGGTTCTGAATGTTCCTACAGCTAGAGGTTGATACAGGTTTCAAAAAGCCCTAGATTCTAAATCCAAATCTGATTAGCCAGGTCATTTTCAAGGTAGGAGAATAAACATACAGCAGCCACTAATTTTTATGTTGAAAAATAACCTTTAAGTGTTTAATATGTGGCATGTTTGTGTTTGTGGTGGTCCTCTGGTAGCTCCAGAAAACACGAGGAGTGAATTTATACACAGCCACTCCATGTTGTTCATATCTTCGTCAAAGGCACTGTGCTGCTAAGAAAGGTGTGTGGGAACTGGGAAACAGCCTGAGGTGGCACCATGCAAATACTAGAAGGCAACAATGCTTTATCTTGTCATGGATCACTAGTATAGATTTTCTACTCTGAAAAGTGATTTGTTTTCTTTTGTTCAGATTCAAGTAGATAGTAAGGATAAGAGTTATCTTTAAATTTGCTTTGTTTTCCTTGAGGCAACAGCATGTAAGCTTTTCTGTGGAGCATTGATTAATTATTTTGAGGGCCAAGTTGCATAGGGCCTTAAACACAGGAAGAAACACTTGTGGGGCCAGCAGCTTACAAGGGCCATGTGAATATGGTGGTAACATAAAATGGATAGGCCAGTATTCCTTTCTGTGTGTTTAACTACCAGCAGGCCTCTCTTTAGAGCAGGTATTAGCAGGATCTAGAGCAGTGGTTCTCAGCCTTCCTAATGCTATGACCTTTTAATACATTTCTTCATGTTATAGTGATCCCAGTCATTAAAATTGTTTTTTTCACTATGTCATAACTGTAATTTTTCTATTGTTGTGCAAAAACTAAAACTAAAAATTAAAATTAACAAAAGAGAAAGAAAAGAAATCCCAAGTAGATCTTGCACCACAATTTCTGGGAACTTAGCAGAAGTCCACAGAATCAGGGCATCTTTAAGGTCAGTGACACTCATCCTAATGTTGCCTGTTCATCCAACATTCACAGTTTAATTTAGTCAGGGATTGTGGAGAATCTATTTGGATCAGAGACTGGGTTAATAGCTGGAATGACAATAAAGGACTTGTCTATGTTTTCTGATGATCTTAGGTGACCCCCAGAGAGGTCTGTACTCACAGGTTGAGAGCCACTGACCTAGCAGGTTTGTTTAGAAAAATATGGTTTGTGTCACTGTCTCCAAAAAGCCTGTCTTGCCTTTAAATTCAAAGTAATAGTCAAAGATTAGCTGTGCTAATATCAAAAGCAGACACAGCCATCATCTGTGATGTTCTAATCAATTTTGGACATGATCTCCAGGTTACTTAAGTGGCATTGATATTTAAGACTCACTAGCTGTGCATGCTCGTCTGAGATTTGCTGATTATAGATTTAAATCCCCTAGATCCCCATTTCTCCTCAGTATGTACTTCCCTTCATTGTGAATTTTGGTTTCTGTGTTCTCATATTTTTCTGGTTAAATCTATATGCATTTATATAGAATTTTTTATTTTCTTCAATGTCAATGGCTCCCTAATTATTTGGAAGCATTATTATCAATTTATTTTTATCTGATTTCCATTGTTCTGTGATTTGACTGGGATATAGGAGTTCAACCTGACTTCTTGTAATATCCTGAACATCTTTTTTATATAAACAACATTTTCAACAATTATACCAAATTATTATGAGATATATCAAATGCAATTATTTTAAAATATTTTGGATGAGCAACTATTTAAGAATGAACATATTACAAACACCTCTGAAATTAATAATGAAGTAGCTTGTGCAAAAAGACAGGGTGTGAGAGAAATGCCAATGGGGTGGAAGTTGCCACATATGCTCATTTCAAGGAGTCAAAACCAAATGTGCATAACTAGAACTATGAGTGTCATGATATAAAAGCATGACACAATTCCCACATGGATTAGAATAAAAAACAAGCCCAGACAATGGAACTGTTTCCTTTGGTGGCATTACTAAACTAGGGAGTCTGAAATGTATCTGCATATTTCTTGGTTGTTAGCAGAGTAGAAGATGTGCTTGTATGTTAAAAGGAAGAATTTGGTATAATTCAGTAGTTACTTATTTCATGTGACTGCTGCTGTTCTCCAAACATATTATTATCAAGTTGGAGGAAAGCTACGAGCAGCATGTCATAAGCGTTATATTTGCATAGTACTTCCCAACAGAGAAATGAGGACTGGGTTAAACATCAGGTGGTGATGGTCAGTCGTGGTGGTGTCTGCATTTGCATGTGTTTGTGTGTGTGTGTGTATCAGTGGTGTGACTGCAGCACTGTCAAAGAAGAGCCATGAGGATGGAACATAAGATACACTAACACTAGATATATTAAAGCAAGATATATTCACAGCATTCTAGTCTGATACAGATGCAATGGTACAAGTTGAAATTTTACAGGAATGTTTTTTTTCTTTTCTTATTTTTTTTCTTAACATCACAGTTAAAGGAAACATAGAGGTAGGAAAAAAACAATCTTTCATCTTCCCCTCCTCCTCCGTTTCCTCCTCTTCCTCCTAGCCTTCCTCCTACTATTATTCTTCCTCATCAGCATCCTTCTTTGGTAGAAAATCTCTCTGAATTTAATTATGTGGTTTGTGTAAGGACACAGGAGATGTAAATCATGTTTGTTTTAAAAACATTTTTCAAATGGCAGCTCAGCTATTATTGCCAGGAGAACATGCTAGCTTATTTAGTGACAGTATGTAAACAAAATCATCCTAAATTGATTCACAAGCTACTGGAAGCCGAAACAGAAGTTTAACAGTAAGACTACAATTGAGGCTGAAAGCAGGTTTCTAACAGGTTAGGATGACCCTGTGATACTTTCCTCCTAAACAATTAGGTATTTTAGGCAAGTGTCCCTGATCAGAAATCTGGGATAAATGCCCAGGAAACATTTTGTGCAATGCATGGTAGCAAGTAATTGGCAAAATAATGATAAAAGTCTAAAAGTATGTGCTCAAGGGGTTAAATCTGATTCGTGAATCAGTGTCAGATACTCCTGCTTTAGTTATGGCTTGAAAATTCTGACAGGATCCTAAACATATGCTCAGAAACCCAATGCCTAGTGTTGTGACGAATAATAGGATAAAATATGCTATCAGTTCTAGGAAAGTTAGGCTGGTTTCTTGCAAGATAGGGCTCTTGAGTACAGATTTGAAACAAGTGATGAAATAAAACTAAACAACTATCTTAACTTGATAAGGTCTCCAAGTAGTTTATTATCAAGTGGACATGGTAAGCACTGTGAAATAAACATAATATACCATAACCCTTCCAACTACTGTGATCACAAAATCCTCCAATATATCACAGGCAATTAAGTTTTAAAAAATGCACTGTCTTTCACAATTAAAACCTTTCTATGTCTTCCCTACTCTCTTTCTCCTTTACTTAGACTTCAATAAATCCATAAACGGACAACAAAAAGTAGTAAAAAATAGCAACACAAATAAATCACAAACACACAAAAGTTCTCCATTGCAGAAAAAGAGAAGAGAGCTTGGGCAGAGCATTTATATTTGCAGGCCACTTTTCTTAACTTTATGCAAGTCATCATTATTTAATACTTCACCTTTCAAGTGAGAGATTAAAGACAGGGGAGCCACCTGGGCTAGTAGTCAATCATTACCTGTGATGGTTTTAATACACAAGTCTAGACTAAAACTGCTAAACTCCAGATATAGGCATCAAGGTTGTGAGTTACACTTCCTTTTAATACTTATTTCTGATACTACCCACTTCTCCCACAAGGCTCTTCAACGCTCCCATTCTTGTTTTCAACCACAGAAGACCTGTGTGCATTTACAAACAGAACATTCCTAAAATTAGCACATACCTGTGTGTTGTTAGGTTTCACTGGGGCTAAATACTCTTTAAAAATTCAGATAAATTTCTTGGAAATTACTTTTTGACCTCAATTTCAAAATAAGTTCCTTTGGGCTTTGAAATTATAGAGGAAAAATTTAAAAGTAATTTGTTTCCTGCAGCTGTTGTACTTTTTTTTTCTCTTATACCTCAATCCATTGATTTTTTTTCCATTTGACCTGCTTTCATAATGTGAATCAGCTGTTACTGCCAGCTCCCAGGGTGGGCAGTAGTAGAATCCACCAGGCAATCATTAAGTATTCATTATCTTTTCCAAGATAAAACACATCACATCCCGGCAGTTGCTGTGTGGCCCTCTTGTCAACACAGCCCCGTTTCTGTCAGATAGCTAGCAGAATTAGTCTCACAGGCTGATGCAGGGTGTGAGTGTAGGAAGCAGACAGGACATGCTGTGGAAGTTCAGAGGGCTAACGCTCATTCAATTCCCAGCTCTACCAGGAGTCTGGAGAGGCTAGTCAACATCTTGAGCTCTGCTTACTGTAGTTATAAATGAAAACACTAACATAGCTCACTGTTTGAAATGCTACATGATTAAAAAAAATAGAATCTAGTTCTGTATTTAGTTGATTCTAGAACAGAATCTAGTTCTGTATTTAGTTGATTTAGTTGGTTCTGTATTTAGTTGTAAGCTACTGTGGGGCTTGAGCAGTTCTTTTCTATAATATTCATGTTTAATATCTAAGAGCAAGTGCAGATTGGGTATAAATAAACACTGTTGTGAGACAATATGCTTTCAAGCCGTTAGACAAACTCTAAAGCACTGAGTACATAGAAACAGATGACATCAGTGTGCTGCTGTTACTATCAAGAGGGCAGCTAGTTGAAGAATGGCTACATATTCCTTATGTTTGTAGTATGGCTTAAAATTTTCACAACTCTTTAGAGACTAGTGAATTTTTAAAATAAAGATATGTTTATACTATTTGTCATTATGTGTATATATATGCTTTTTGGTATGTGGCTATGTTAGTATGAGTGTAGGTTCTCATGAAGGCCAGAGGTCTCAGGAGGTTCCTGACAGCTGGAGCTAGAGGTTGTTGTGACTTGCCCCATATAGGTCAATCATTTGCAAGAGTAGCATATACTCTTAATCACTGAACAACCTTTCAAGCTCCGTGAAGTATTTCTAGGAGCACTGAGTTATGTTTATAAGAACCTGTGGCTTGATGACAAGACACTGCCCACACATTCCTGGACTGATGTTGATGCTCTTTGCCTTTCAACAGTTCTGGCCACTGAAGATGTAACCAAACTGGGGCATCCCAAGAAGACTTAAAACAGCCCATGTCTTTCTAATTAAGTAAGAGGCATGTAACAGAGTAGCATATCTGTGACATAGATATAGACACTATATTTTTAGGAGAAGAAGACTATCATAGTTAAGATTCTATGCCCATTAATTACACTAGATTAACTGCATATGCAGATATATGTGAATTCAGCAAACAGCTTGATATGGAAAACTGAAAAAAAATTGCCTGGGAAGAATTTTGAGAATCACCAAAAACCTCAAAATTGTTTTTTTTTTAATTTTTTATTGGATATTTTATTTACATTTCAGATGTAATCCCCTTCCCCCCCCACCCAGGAACCCCCATCCCATCCCCCCTCCTCTTGCTTCTGTGAGGATATGCCCCCACCCAACCTCCCACTCTCACCTCCCTACCCATGATTTCCCTCACACTGGGGCATCCTGCCTTCACTGGGCCAAGGACTTCCTCACCCACCTATGCCTGACACTGTCTTCCTCCCCTACATATACAGCTGGAGCCATGGATACCTCCCTATGTGCTCCCAGGCTGGTGGTTTAGACCCTGGGAGTCCTGGTTGGTTGGTATTGTTGTTCTCCTCATGGGGCCACAAACCCTTTCAGCTCCTTCAGTCTTCTCTCTCACTCCTCCATTGGGAACCCCATGAACAGCTCAATGGTTAGCTTTGAGCATCTGTCTCTGTATATTTCAGGCTCTGGCAGACCTCTAAGGAAACAGCTATATCGTTAGTGACTGGTGCTAGCTAGATTTTTAGCAATAAATAATTGCTTAACATTGGAGTGATTTAAATGCATACAAATATTGAAATTGCTATTTCTTCAATACTTAAGAGTTTGAGAAATATTTCCATGTTCAGTCTGATTGTTATTGGTAGAAAATTAAATCAGGGAAATCTCAACAGGCAATGTGAGTAATCCAAGACCTATGATTTCAAGAGCAGTATTTCCTCCCCCTGTCAGAGGTGAGCAATGTGTCTCTAGACAATAAGGTCACTGCTGCATGGATAAAATCTTCAATCAAATGATTTCTTGTGATCATTTATTTATTTCTTCTGCTGTACTGCCTGCATTTTCCTAAGTCTGTCTAAAATTACCATTCAGGCTACAGGATGTAGAAAAAAGAACAGTGAGGATGATTTTGAAAAACGAATGAATGTTTTGCCTGCATGTGTCCTCTAAAGAGGCTCTTGCAACAAAGCAGATGGTTTATAAAAAAGAAATGATTCTCCAGGCCAGCTGACATTATGCTAAATAGATGATCAGAAGGCATCTACACAAAGCGATCTAATTGTAATACCAACACTTATAAAACATCGTCTTTGCCTCTACTTCCCAACAGGCTCTGTCAAAACCTAGCTACAGTCCTTTCTTCCAGTTGAAAAGTGTTATTCTTAAAATAAAACGCTCTGCCCTCTTTCTGCCTCAGACTATTGAAGAGGTCCTCTCCTGTAGGGAAAAATGGAAATTCTTGGCTCATCAAAGTGATACATTAATAATCCTGGCAAACGTTCAGTTTAGTATGCGTAATTCACATTTCCACTGCAAACTTCTTCCCATATCAGAGTCTTCCAGAGTGACAAGCCTCACATGATTTCAAGTTGGTTTTCTCTGGAAGAAACTTTACAGTGTACTTCTCTGTCTATGATATGACCTAGATGAATCCATTTCCAGTGTATGATCTAAGAGGAGCCTTGTTGAAAATGATTTTCACTTGCACTATCTGTCAAGTCAGGGTGTACATGGACTCTAGTCTGCTGAGCCTTCACAGATAAAATAACATATTCCTAATTGTAAAGCCTCAGAACATGACACAGTTAGCAGCTTCACTTGTCCCCTCCGTGTGTTTGAGCTAATGTGTGGACCAGCACAGGCATTCTGCATGTAGTTAGAAATCTCACTATGGAATCCCAATGTGCTTGTGCACACAGACACACAAACACACAGACACACACACAAAGGGGGGAGAGGAGAAGATGAGAAGAGGGGAAGAGGGAAGAAGGAGGGGGGGAGGGAGAGGGAAGAGAGGGAGAGGGAGAGGGAGAGAAAGGGGGGGAGGGAGAGGGAGGAGAGGGAGAGGGAGAGGGAGAGGGAGAGGGAGAGGGAGAGGGAGAGGGAGAGGGAGAGCGAGAGCGAGAGCGAGAGCGAGAGCGAGAGAGAGAGAGAGAGAGAGAGAGAGAGAGAGAGAGAGAGAGATTACATACACATATACAGCTTGAGTGACAGGTGATTATACATCATCACCATGTAGATGCTAGGATTTGACACAGGTCATCTGTAAAAGAAGCAAGTGCTCTAAATCACCTCTGCCACCCAATTCTGTAGAATTTGAAGCAAATTACTGAGTACTGTTATTGACAGAGCTGACAGGTTAGATAGCAGCTAATCACTTATGATCTCTGAACCAGGCATTTACATGTAACCTCATTTGTCTTTCATGACCACCAGATTAGTTCGATGTTTATTTTGTATCTCATAGATCTGAGACTTACCTCTTTGTGTGTCTGAAACCAAATCAATCAACCATTATTCCATGACTCCATAAAACAACAAAATTAAAAGAACTCGAGTTAATAAGTGAACATGCTGCTAATTTTTTTTATTTTTTGCTCTTCACAATATGATTCTTATAATCCTAAGGTTCATTTTCTCAGTCACTATATTTTCTCTATCTGTTCAAAGTATATGTTCAATTCTTTTTCCTACTTACATTCCTAAGGGAGATATTCCTAGCATTATTTGTAAGCTTCTTGCCTTTGAAGCAGCTTTTGCCACATTTACAGTCACATCAAATTAAGTTTTAAAGTTTTTCATACATCTGTCACACCTTTTATCCTCCTATCATGCAAATAGTATATAAGGAAGCATTTCCTAAGCAAACAGACAAATGTGCTCTGAATCTAGATGCTTTGTGATTTCAGTCACAAGGGAGTGCTGTAGGTAAGGAGGAGGGAGAATCCAAGAAGCTACTGGAGAGTGTCTTTCAAAGTACATGGAAGTCTCCTCTCCCTGCGTGTGGCTAAAAAGCTGATGTTCTTGACACATTTGCTGCTCACAGTGTTGAAGGCATTTTCTTTCCTAATCCTCTGCCTTTTATGCAATAGGGCAGGCACGCTTCACTGAAACCACTCAGAGTAGGACTGCCACAGCCTCAGGAAATTGCTCATTCATCCAAAAGTGGCAGGTAGTGATGGTTTCTGGAAACTCAGGCCAACTACAGAGTGACACATTACTAGCTGACCTTCTGAAATCAAATTCAGAGGCCATTATCCCTCGGGAGCTTCTGTCCCCCAGTCAATGCTCAGCCTTTTTGCTCTTTGCCTCTTTTTACAGATCCATGCCACTATACCAGCTTCAGGGCCCCTTGCAGTCATGCTGAAATGCAATAACGTACTTCTTACTGATGGACACGAAGTTCTTCAGCTTCTTGGTGACACCACATTTTGCCCATTCACCTTTTAATACTGTGGACAATCCATTAACATAAAATTGGTGTGATATTGTCTCTGAGAACTGACAGTTCATATGCATAATCCTCTCCTTGGGAAGAGGGAAGAGATCATGAATGACCTTTTCTTGGAATAATAGCAGAATGATTAACTGCAGAACTTTTGAGAAAGATGTAGGATACTCTAGGAGCATGGGCTTTGGGATAGAAATAATTATTTCTTAAGACTCTATAATTTGATTACTTCTTCTCTTCAGGGTGATTTAAGTGAACTCTGGCTTGCTTTTCTGGATTTTACATTGTAACTCAGTATCTAACTTTGTTACTCTAAAAAATTAATTCAATTATTGTGTATGTTTTTGAAATAAATTTAACCAAAATAAATATCAGTATTATCATTTTATACCAATTAAGCTCAAACAAAAGTAAAGTGATTCATTATAAACAATACTGTTTATTCTAACAAACTTTAAAATGGGATAAAGTAATCTCCTGTTAGGTTTATCAATGCAAAACTTTTTAAAGGAAAGATCAGAATATCTATCCTAAATATGTAATTTAAATGCATATGTTTTGATCATTAATTTGAAAAAGTGACTGTTTTTTACCTAATGGGGAAGCTTTCTGACCATGAACTCCAGTTTTAGTATAGAAGTCAGATGAAACAAAGAAGAATATACCCTTGCCTTCCTTCAGTGACTCCTATTTGTTTTGGAATAGTGGTAATAAGGATTTTGCTTGAAAATTCTGGGTAGGTAGCTCAAATGTTATTGTGTCTTTGGGGCAAAAAAAAGTACTTGTCCTTTCTGCCTGAAAGCATGTGCACATGGGAAAAGAAAATAATGGATTGGAAGAAAGTTGTGTCAGCACAGGAGGCAGAAACTGGTGATCTGATGTGAACAGACACCTGCCAAGGTGATTTAGTGCCCTCTCATCTTATGTCAAGATGCAGGTGCTGACTCAAAGAAGCTCTGGAACAGTCTGTCTATAAAGGCTTTAAGGGAGTTGTTTGTTCTCACAAATATTGCACCTGAAAGGTAACCTGAATAAAATGAAGTAGTACTCATGTGATATGGGTAGGTCAGAAAAAAATTGAAATTTTGTCATAAAAAAATAGGATGGCTATTTAAATTGTATATTTAATATACTGGATTTATTTTTCTTGTTATAAAATTGGAAATATGATGGTAGAAAGTTTGGAAAATGAATGACAACGACAACAAATAAAGGACAAAAGCCGTAGCATTTTTTTTTCAAAAACTGCTAAGTCAGTATCTTTGTGCACATAGATACGTGGCTGAGCTTCCTCACCAATAATTAGACGCCTTTTAAAATACATTTAACCATTCCATTGATGTGTTTCAGCCTGTTCTTCTAACTTATTTTGCAAAGATTTAGATAAGTGTACATTTTATTTTCTTCATGATTTTCCTGTTGCTGTGGTAAAATACCTCATACTCCAACGTAAGCAACTGAAGAAAGGACTTATTCTGGCTCACAGTTCATGGTTATTGTCCATAACAATAGGGAATTCTCAGCAGTAGAAGCCTGAGGCATCTACTCAAACTGCATCCACAGATGGGAAACAGAAAGGTGACTGCTGGTGCTCAGCTCACTTCTTCCTTCTAATTCAGTCTAGGACTCTTGATCTGTGGCATGGTTTCACTCACCATAGCTGCACCTTCCCATCTCACTCAGTATCATCAAGATAATCTCTATTGTACAGGAACCCAAGAGCCATCTCCCAGGTGACTCTAAAGCTCATCAAGATGAAAACTGAGATTTATAATCAGAGTTGGAATAGCAAAAAAAAATTTGCTCAATTAAGATTAGGACACAAATTATGAACATCAAAATCCTATCTTAAATATATGTGTATATTCATAGTATTATAAATATACTGTTAAGATTAGGACACAAATTATGAACATCAAAATCCTATCTTAAATATATGTGTGTATTCACAGTATTATAAATATACTGAAATTATGAAATGGTATAGAAGCCAGTTGTAGTGGTGTACATCTTTAATCCCAGGACTTGGGAGGGAGAGGCATGTAGATCTCAGTGAGTTTAAGGCTAAAGAAGTCTACATAGTGAATTCCAGGACAGTCAGAATTACATAGAGAGAAGCTGTTTCAAATAAATAATAAATAAATAAATGTTAATAAAATGGTATTCATTGATTCACAAACTTTAGTAATAATAGGAGTATAAGAACATTATCGAAAACAACTTAGATAATTGTAAAGATTCAGTATTTATTATATGTTCATTCTTTATTCGATGGGAACTAAAGTTCTGTCACATGGGAATTACAATTGAATAATTTGAACTTTGTAAATATAAGAATATCTTATATCATAAAAATATTCTATATAATAATAATAAAAGGCTACATTAAAATACTACTGAGGTGCCAGTTCTAATGGCATATGCCTTTAATATCAGTACATGGCAGGTAAAGCCAAGTGAAGATGTGTGAGTTAAAGGTCTCTGTGAGATATGTTCCAAATCTTGAATTCCACGACAGCTAGGACTATGTAGAGAGACTGTGTTCCAAATAAATCATTACTACTACCACCGCTGCTGCTGCTGCTAAACAACTGATGTGACCTATATATATTTTAGGGTTTAATAAATAAGTGGATTTTCTTAGAGATATATTATGTTAATATTGTTTTATATAGTTAATTTTAATGAGTTTAGAAAAAATGAATTTTTTCACATAGTTTTGACATTCTCAAAAAGTTCTTTGTGCTTATGCTAGAACATAACAATAAAAATACTTATCAATGAATTGTTAAGTATCTACTTTGACACAATGACAGTTATTTGATAGTGACACTATCTGACCATACTGATGATGCTGTCATATACTCTAACATTCTTGAACAAAGTCATTAAGATAGTCAACTGAATATTGTGCAGACCACTGATACCTGGACATCTATTATTTTTAACATATGTTGGGCACATTAATACATTTTGAGAAAGGACAAGTATATCTATGTTGCTCACAGTCTGCCTTTGTCTATCTCTAAATTTTTAATAAGCCAGTTCCTGCTGATGTAAAGTTTAGAAACTCCCTTGTCATTCTACAATCAGTAATCCCCTAACAGATTGCTCTTTGTGTGATTTTGGATCTGACTGCCTTTTTCTTTACTCTTACAGCATCTTCCATTTTTTAAAGGTGAATTCTCAAGTATTAGAACTGTTTTCTTTCAAAACATGAGTGGCAAAAGTGGTAGTTTGAGTGAAAATGTCCCCTCAAACTCAGATATTTGAATGTTTGGTCCTCAATTGGTGCAATTGTTTAAGGATTAGCAGGTATACCCACGTAAACCCATTCTCTCTCTCTCTCTCTCTCTCTCTCTCTCTCTCTCTCTCTCTCTCTGTCTCTCTCTCTCTTTCTCTGTCTCTCTGTCTCTCTCTCTGTCTCTCTGTCTCTCTCTCTGTCTCTCTCTGTCTCTGTCTCTCTCTCTCTCTCTCTCTCTCTCTCTCTCTCTCTCTCTCTCTCTCCCTCTCTCTGTGAGTTTGTGGATCAGATGTGAGATTTCAGTTATTGCTGCAATGCCATGTCTGACTGTCACTATGCTCCTGCCGAAATGGTCACAGACTATCCCTCTGAACCACACATCAAAAACCCAATTGAATGCTTTACATGGTTCTAAGTAACCTTGGTCATGGTATCTTTTCACAGTAATAGAACAGTAGCCAATATAGTAACCATCTGGCAAAGATTATCACAGAGTGACTCGGTAACATACTTACGATGGCACAACTGCCAGAAGATGGAGTCATTGAATACTAGAGCACTCTACAAGTAGGAATGATCATATTATGTTTAAAACAGAACCTACTGTTGTTTAATATATTGCATATGGAAACTGGGTTTATAAACAAAGCTTCTAACTGTACATATATTTATAGAATCTTTATCCTGATGACTTAACATCAGGCACATCATTTTTTATGAGAGAAAAGATTTTTAGACCATCCTCTTGCAAAGTTTCACACTATGGAATAGAGAGTGGAAGAGGAATGTGACAGAGCAGAATTGGTTATTTGGAAGCTAGCAGAAGAAATCAACTCGATCAATAATTAACTATGAAAAACTAGAGTGGGAAGGAGTGGACAGGAAAACCGAGGAGAGCAACGTTTTCTCTGGTGAAGCTGAGTGAGAGAGATGGCACTGAGGTCCTTTCTGTTTGTTTGTTTGTTTGAACCCTTGGTTTCTGCTGGTCAGCCTTTAGGGTCATTAAGTCACAGTGAAGGTGAAAGTTCCCCCTTGCAGTTGCAGTAAATGTCATTTTTTTGTACCTCAGTTCTAAACATCATAATATAATAGAAATGGAGCTCAAATAGAAATTTGAAAGACTAAAGTTCAGATTCCAGATCTTCCTTATATCAATGAATATATATATCAGATATATATCAACAAGATATATATCAGCCATCTTATTTTAGTGCAGGGTGTTTAGTATTTCTGCAGCGTCTGCAGAGTACAGGAGCACTAATGTGTGTGGACTATTGCTATGCCAACTGACTGTATACTTTCCATCCCAAGGCTTCTAGATTTTAATTTCTTTTTTTTTTTTTTTTTTTTTGGTTTTTCGAGACAGGGTTTCTCTGTATAGCCCTGGCTGTCCTGGAACTCACTCTGTAGACCAGGCTGGCCTCGAAATCAGAAATCCGCCTGCCTCTGCCTCCCAAGTGCTGGGATTAAAGGCGTGCGCCACCAACGCCCGGCTTAGATTTTAATTTCTAATTTATGGACTATAATAGATTTTCTGTAGGCTTGTGTGAGAATCAAATAGAACAATTAATGTGTCAGGCTTGCCCTAAATTATAAGGGACACTGTAAGTTTTACACTCCACCGCCTTCTGTTTTGTAGTAAAGTACTAGAACAAAGGGAAGAAACTGGACTGATGATTGCCCTGTACAGTCAGATATATGTGCTGAGATACCATACTATGCTCATCTATGTTTCTGATTTCTTACTTTCCCAAATAAGAGACTTGTGGTCATTTGCGTGAGAATGGGTCCAATAGGCTCATAGATTCAAATGCTTGCTCACTTATAATTGGCACTATTTGAAAGGATTAGGTGTGGCTTTGTTGGACATATTGTGTCACAAGGGGTAGGCTTTCAGGTTTCAAGAGCCCAAGCCCAGTGTTTTTGGTTTTTTTTTTTTCTTTCCTGATGCCTGCAGATCCAGATGTAGGCCTCTCAGCTACTTTTCCACACCATGTCAGCTGACTGCCACCATGCTTGCTGCCATGAGGATAGTGAACTAAATCTGAAACTGCAAAAAAAAAAAAATCATCTTATCTTTTAATTTAAATTAAACTGAATAATTTAATATTTAAATTTTTTCTAAGAGTCGCTATGTTCAGGATGTTTCTTTATAGCAATAGAACACTATTTTATATATAGCTAAGACAAGACTTGCACACAATTCTAGCCAGTGCCTATACTAACAGTGAGTTCCCAGTGGCCAGGATATGAATTTGAACCTCCTGTCAAGCATACTTAGAGGCCATTGCTGGAAAGAAGTAAAGCAGCAATATACAGATGCAGAAGAGTATGTCAGTACTGGAGTGGACGTGAGGACAAAATATAATAGCTAGTATCAAAGCCCTAGAGCTCATAAGGAGGATGCCTAACTCTTTTCACAGGCCTTCATTGTTAAGCTCCTTATCTGGAGGTGGATGAGTAGACTCAACAGGCAACATTTGTGGTTTTACTCAAAATCAACTACTTTCATTAAGCTCTATCCAGAAACCAGCAGGTTGGTTTGCAGTTTAGAGATTAGTTGATCTTGTCTCCTTTTCTTAGGAATTCTGATTCAGGAGAATATTCTTTTTTTTTTTTTAATTGTATGTATATATCACTTCTCAGCCTTTTGGCTAAGATCATGTGTAAATTGCATGCACATAAGAGCTTTGCCTGTATGCAGTGCCAGAGGCCAGAAGAGGGCATCAGATCTTTTAGGAATGGAGCCACAGACCATTGTGAACTGCCATATGGGTGCTAGGAGTTGAATCCAGGTCGTCTGAAGAGCAGCCTGTAGTCTCAACTGCTAAGTCATCTATCCAGCCCCCACAAAATTTTAAACTACTTGGTTTTGAAGGACAAAGAAGAGCAGAGGAAAACAATAAAGATCTCAAGCAGGAAAGCAAAGCAAATACAGAATCCCAGAGACCTAGAGGATAAAGCTATTAGGAAGATAGAGACAGTAAGAGGCTGCAGTACAACTATGGGAGAGAGCTCTATTTCAAGATCAGTTTCCAAGTAACTAATGGAGCAAAACAACTCAAAAAGTACAGTAGAATATGGATAATTGCAGAATACTTAAGTAAATGAGTCATTCTTCTTATAGGATTCTATGAACTTCCAATGAAGGAAACAAGTTTTAGGACAGGCCATCTATTAAAAGGTAAGGAGTCATGCTGCCAAACTCATCTCAGTAAATAATCTCTATGCTTCCTATTTTTATAACTCAATGAAAAATTTCTGCTCTGCTATAAATAGAACAATGACTTGTGTTTTCTTATATGAAGTTGACATTTTCGTTCACATTTTAATAGCAATTTTCTTTTTCACTTTCGTTTTCTTTCTGTAAAATATTTTGGGGAGCTAGAATAGGTAACATGCTAGCTGAAAACCTGCCTTATTCTTATTTGTAGTGAAATAAGATGTCTCCATCTGAGAAGGCTTAGGTCTTTTGGAGAACAGAAGTAGGAGCCATTCTCATTCTCCCAAGAAAAGAATGAACACCAATTTCTTCTGGAGCTGGGTGTCCACTGTGCTTCTGTGAAATGAAAAGAAAAAGTGTGTCCGATGGTATGTTTGAGACAAAGCACTCTGGTGAATTTTAAAGTTTCTCCAAATGGAAAATACTGCATAGACCAAATAGGTCTGTGATGCTTTTGAACATTTACTCTGAGGATTTTCTCCAAGTTTGTGTGTGTGTGTGTGTGTGTGTGTGTGTGTGTGTGTGTGTGTACATTTGTTTAACTGAATTATGGTGTGTGTGTGTGTGTGTGTGTGTACATTTGTTTAACTGAATTATGGATCCTAACAAAAATTTTTGTCATATGGTATTATGCCTGTAAGACTAGGAAGAATCAGAGAAATTGTTTCTGAAATAATGTCAAGAAAGGGCGACATTTGGTTAACAAACTTTCATCTCAGTTTGCTCCAGTTTGGGAAACGTTGGCAAGCAAAGACCATGAAATAATTAACAATATGAATAAAGTCTTTTGAGTTGTATAAATGGTGGTAGAAATGCCAAGTATTCACTCTATCTGATTTTCTTCTACTGACTTTCTTCATTGTATTATTTTTTATTCCTATTATGTCAGGCCAGTGTCAGACAGTAAAATGTGATTGGAAGTGACATGTGTCATTTTGACATGGGGGAATGTGATGCATATCAGTAATGAACTATTCTCTACACCAAAGAACACATATCCCACTTCAACATGATAAGCATATTTAAGCATTGCGTTAAGTGCTGAGGACAGGGCTCGTCATGCCATTGAGATTGTGCACTCTTATTTGTTACTGAAGTATGACAATCCTGACTACTGTAGGCACTCAGAGAGTCTTTGAACATGTTGCAGACTATGATTATTATTAGTAGTAACAGTTATTACAATAATTTGTAATCATTTTAGGCATAGTAAATGGCTTTAAGTAACTGATTTATTAATGGGAACCAGTTTAATTTGAATTTAGCAATCTTTCAGAATCTAGGGAAATAATGTCTTATTTAGCAATATTACAGCAATTTTGTCAGCTTGTATTCATTATGATTCTAGCATTATTCACCTTATCACTTATTCTTATTGTTGGCATGTATATATGTTATTTGTACATGTTTACGTACACAAGAAGGTGAATGCATTTACACATGCATGTGAAGGAATATAGAATCCACACAGATTTGTCAGATGAGTCCCATTGTTCATAAACTTATTTTTCAAGATTAGAGCTCTCACTGAAATTGTTATTTACAGTGTCTACTAGGATGGTTGTCCCAGAGGCTCCTAAGATCTACCTGTTTCTGCCCCTACCCTATCCCCAGTGTCAGGGTTACAGATACATACACACAGTTGCACCTAGGAGCTGGGGATGCTTGTGCATTAACTATGGTGCAGACTAAGTGATCAGACCCATCAAATAGCTCTTTTGTATATTTTGGGATCAGCATAAGGTCTCCTTTTCCTTTACATATTACTGCCTTACCCCCAAATTAAACTCCAACTATTACAGTGAATTGTATGGAACTGCCAAGAGTTGACCTTTTCTGATCATTAGTTCAATAGGTGGCCACCCAATGTTTTCCTTGCTTTAAAATACATTTAGTTTTGCTTTAAAAAATTTTCACACCTTTTTGAGGATTATAACTGTTTTTTAAATGGAGAATTAACAGTGTTTTCAAAGATCAGAAACTCAGGTGCACAAATTATAGACTTACGTTTAGGGGGCTCTTTCTATCTGTGGGAAATTGCACCAAGGCTTTTATGTGCTTAAACAGCTTCAAAGTCTATTAAGAGCAAAATCAATCTATAATATCCCACCACAAACAAAGTATATGGAAATTACATCTAAAATTATTGAGGTTATATTTTCATTTCTTGCTAAAAAAGACTTATGGATTAGTTCTAAGTGAGTGCCATTTTAAACCACTTGATGTATAAACCTCCTACCTAATAAAATTCTAATTTATATGCAAAAAATTGTTTATTTCTAGAGAAATACAAATTACTGTGATTTAGTAAACTGAAAGTGTCTCATTACTTGAGAGTATTCAGTTAATCCTTTCTAAAAAAGTGTCCAACAACCACAAAGGTAATTTTCAGTAAATAATTTTGGTTGTTAAATTTTCAAATAAAATAAAAATATTTATTGGCCCCCAAACCTTGAAGATTGATTAAGGAACATTCCATAATAAAAGCAATATGTATACAATAACCACTCTGATTATTTTGTTATCCCCAGGATTTCCTAGAATTAAAATATGCAGTAGTTCTCCAGTCAAATCAGTTTGAAAGGTACTGTGCACCTACCGTGTCCCAGACACCAAGGGAATACTTAAAGGGAATGTAGGGATGTAATGATTCTGTTGAATCTAGTTTGGGTGGAAAAGTACACACGCACAAACACAAATATAAGACAATATGTGTGCTGTAATAGAGCTATCTTCAAGGACACTGAATGTTCTTGTGTGGGAGTGAGTAATTATGGCTTGGAAAGGATACACACAGGAGTTATATTTCAACTGTATAGTAATCCTGTGTAGGAGTTTATAACTGCAGTTGAAGGAGAAGATTAGAAGAAGATACATGGGTGGTAATGTGAGGGCTGAGTCTAGATGGTGAAGTCAATGATTTATAGTTCACGTGCAGCTAAAATTAGAGTTGCATGGCAGAAGAGGAAAGACTGGAGACTCATTTCTGAATGTCACTTTTGCTGCTTCCTACAGATTTTTAGAATGGGGGCATATATTAAATTTAGATGAAGGTAGTGGGCATTTTCTGAAATATCCATAGGAGAGAAATAAGTAGATCAAATTTCAGGACATGACTTAGTCTTGCTGGGTGTAGGTGAGATGAGTCAAACACATGGAGAACAATTTTTAGTACTCATTCATATTCTAAAATTTTAGCTACACCTCTTATCTACCATGCTAGTCTTTGAATACTTCAGTGAACCTTTCTGTTCCACACTCATCTTTGGAAGGAATCACATATCCCTGCTCAACTTGATTCTTGCTATTCACCTTCCCAAGTCTATAACACAATACAATTCCTTCATCATTCAAAACCATGACTACTCTTCAGGATTTTTGTTTTTATTTTTATTATACAGTTAAAGTTTTACTTTCGCATGATGGAATCTAGAAAAAGAAGATTCACACTGAGCATGATGCAAAATTGCATCTTGGATCAGAGAAAAGAGCAAAGTCAGAATTATTGGAATGGTGCGATCTATTTCTGAATGTCAAGGACACAAAGATGGGATCCAGAACAATTGCAAGCAGGAGTACAGTGACATGGAAATGTTAATTAGGCATCTAGGAGCAACTGTAAGAGGTCTGTGCCTCCTAGAGGGAAATATAAATGATGACAGTTAAAATGGCTGCCTGCTGAGTCAAAGCACAGAACCTGCAAGGTTAGACTTAATGTGAACCAGGACAACACACATCCTGGAGTCCATTAAGCCTTGGGAAGACAATAAATAAGGTAGTCCTAAGATAAATACAAGATAGTTAAAAAAGCCAAATGTCTGAAGCAACCTAAGATGGCTGTTTCAGAAGGCATGATGACTTACTGACAGAAATTGGAAACAGCTTTACCAGAATACTCCTTTTATTCTATAATTCTTTAACATGATGCTCAAAAGTACTCTGGTTTTGGTTTTTAAAAATCCTACATTAGGCATTCTGTCTCACAACCCATTATTCACTAACATTTGTATTTTCTAGCTAATTTCACTTACTTTATTTCTTAAATTCAAAATAATTACTTCTTTCATAGATCCCAGATATAAGTGTTTACCATATTTCAATGTTTTTCCAAACTAGGTTGAAAGAGCCTCCAAATTTTGATGCTTCTTTCTTTTTATTAAAACACATTGAGTTTGAACTCAATGAGAGAATTCTGATGTCTGCTTTCAATAATACCTTCCATTCTTACTGCAGTATGCTTGCTATAATTAATTCATTCCAGGGTACATTCACACAGTGCATCTGCTTCATCTTTATTTTAGAACTTCTTCTTGCTTTAAAATTGCATGAACTACAGCAGAGGAGATGAATAGCAAAAACATCTGAGGTCTTGCTAGATGAGGAGATGAGGGCGTGGCTAAGTTTGGGAGACTCCAATTTATACATCTATGTACTCTTGGCCATTTATATTGGTTATTTGTCCTTCAGCAATTAAAATATATACTCTTCAAATTTCTTTGATGGCCTGTTTTTTTCTCATCATATTTATTTTTCTAAATCATTTCCACCAACTCATCCTCACTGTTGAAAAATACCCCAAATGCTCATATTCTAATTCCTTATCATACCACTCAGGAGGTTTCAGAGTCTGCCAAACGTATATTTCCCAAAATTTCTGCTTTGAACAGCTTCTAGAATAAAGTGTTGCATATTTGCTATATACCCTTTTCCCCTAAGTACCCTTTCTTTTCACTTGTATAACATTAAGCATTGGAGTCACCCTTTCTATAGAATATCTTTAACTTCTCCTAGAATTCTTACCAACCCACCTGTGGTTATATTTATTAACTGTCAGGGTGATTATGCTTTGTATTTGATACTTTAGCTATCTCCTTGGTGAAGAGAATGCTGTAGGTGACTTCAATTACCAGAGCAGAAGGACAAGGGAATAAGAAACAATAACTATTGTTTCTTTCTATCCACCAGTAGTGATCAATCAGCTTACTCCAAAAGCTCAATTATGAAATGCCTCAACAGCAATTGAAGAAAACATTTCAGTCTGAAAATTCATCCCAAGGAAGCATAAAGTAACATAAAGTATACTTAGATCTAGGTCCAATTTAATTCCTTTCAGAAACTAGAAAGGTATGTATAAGCATGTGATGAATCCCCTTAGTTGGTAAGTATGTTGCCATCACTTCTGTGAGAAAGACAAACATGAATCTGTTCCTTTGTTGTTCAATTTATATTAGGCAGATAAGCATTGTAAAGTGAATTAATGCAAAGTGAACTACGGACCTAATGAACAACAGTGGAAAAGAGTCACATGTGTCTTTATATTTTAAATTAAATAGAGTTTATCAACTAATCAGCAGTGAGTATTCCAAATGTGGGCATCTCCACTTTTTCTTTGTATCTTAAAACATGAATCTGTACCTTAAGTCAAGCCTACGCCCAACCTCCAGATTCCTCAACACCAGCTAAAACAGTACATGTGTGTGTGTGTGTGTGTGTGTGTGTGTGTGTGTGTGTATGTAATATGTAAGTATAGTGTAAAGAGTTACAACATATTTGCTTGGTTCAAGAGGTGAACGAATGTTGACATTAACCATTACAAGACAATGGGTTGTTTCTCAATCAGTACACTAATTTTTAAATCTAAATTTATTAAAATACATCCTTATATTTAAGTGTAATGAGATTATGTATCTATGGGGAGCTAATACAATTTTATTCCTTGCTGTTATTTCTCACTGGGTACTAAAAATAACGAATAGGGGGCATACTGAAGACATAAACAGACAGCATATCTGTAGATCCACCCTGATTTTAGAGATATGGACTATTTCAATAGCCTACCCATAGATTTCACCTCAGTGCACTTCCCCATAAGCTTATAGTTCTACAATACTTATCTGACTATTGTGGTTTAGTAAAAAAGAAAGAAAAACAGTGAGCAGTAAAGAGGTTTTCTAATTCCAGCCCTTAAGAGCTTTAGAATAAAATTATAGGACATCACTCTTTCCTAAAAGCATAACAATTTCAAAATAAAATACAACTATTTTAAAAATTATGTATTGGAAAAATATTTCAATAGAATCAGGCAGAATACTTAAGCTAGTTTGTAATGCCTTTTCTCACTATAAGGGCAAGGAAGAAAACTAAGTTGGATCAGATAGTTATAGCTGGCAGTCTACAGAACTTTCCTAAAATACTATTTAAATCTGGTTAGCTATTTCTTTAGTATTACAAAAAGAACATAAATTTACTTTACAATTATGGAAATACTGTGTGTGTGTGTGTGTGTGTGTGTGTGTGTGTGATGTTTATGTGTGTGCATAAGCATGCATTTATTATGCATATATATATAACTGTATAAATGATAAAATTGAGTTCGAGGCCAGCCTGGTCTACAGAGTGAGTTCCAGGACAGCCCGGGCTATACAGAGAAACCCTGTCTCGAAAAACCAAAGAAGAAAAAAAAATAAATGATAAAATTAATTGTATTAAGTGCTTTATATTTAGTAAGCATATTTGAAGGCAAAATTTACCTGTTATTAACTTAAGTTTAATTTTTACATTTTACAAAGTTATTATATATAATATTTATAAAGTCTGTGATCAAGAAGAGGAGGGAGGGAGAGAGAAATATAAGAAGAAATCCTGGTTTGTATTTCCCCAAGCTGTTCAGGAAGGAGTGAACAGCTGCAAAAATTTGTTCCCAGCAAGCTTTGCAAGGATTTATTTTTTTTTAGTTCTAATTCTATTTAAGGAAATCAAAGCTAGAAACACAAGACTATATAGATCATATGTGAGAGAAAGTTCTGAGAGAAATGCACACATTTATGCAATATCAAGTAAACCCACTAATCTATTTCAAAGGGTTCCCAGGTTAATTTGTACATGTAAAATTAATATAATCCTTTCAAGTTTTATTTCTTTATAAGATATTTTAAATTAAACAGAGTTTATCAACTAATCAGCAGTAAAGATTCCACATCTGAGCATCTACCCTTCCTACTTATACCTGTAAACATGATTCTGTACCCTAGGTCAAGTTGACTCCAAACCTCCAGATTCCCAAAACTATATAAAACAAAAACAGTTTTTAATCTGTCTTTATTTCTCATTTATCTGTATCCTTCTCTCTGTCAGGTATGTCAGTTAATAAGTTTTTGTCTCCCTATCATCTATATTCTTGTCCATTTTTTTGCGGGTCTGTGGTATTATCTATCTATAGATCTATTGATTGATCAATCTATCATCTATCTAACATCTATCCAACATCTATATGTCTGAGTCCATCTTTCTGTCTGTCATCGTCTAGTGTTTCTCTATATAAGTGAGCATTCTATGATGTTCACAAACACGATGGAAGCTCCAGATTGTAAGAAATGATGGTGGCTTCTGCTAGCTTCTGGCATCTTCTTTTCTAGTCTTGGATTATCTACTAAATAATGAATTTATACTAAGAGTGTGTCAAATCTCTTTTTCCCCTCCTACTGTGGCCAAAGTTCTAAATTTTTTATTGTCCAAAGTTGTTCTCTTTCTGTCTGTCTCTCTCCTTGTCCCTCTGTCTCCCCATTCCTCCTCTCTCTGACTCTGTGTGTGTGTGTGCGGGGTGGGGGGTGGGGTGGAGGTGGGTATGGATATATCTATGGCTTTCATTTATTGATAGAAGTAGCAATCTCTTGAAGGCTACCAGGGCCTTTCAGACCTCTTGTTCTCGGTCACTGCATTTTATTCCACAAGCAGTCACCGAGACAGAGGTCATACTGTAGGTTGAGCTTGGTACTAGGAAAAAGAAATGAGTGTGTGTAGGGGGGTCAGGATCATATTCTGAGGTCTATATCTTCCTGTGTGAGAGGATATATGACAAAGGAACATTCTACATAAAGATGGTCTAAAAGTTCCTAATTGATAGTTTTTATTGCTATGGACCAGGAGATGTTTTAGCACCTTTATGAGGATGATGATGTGCCATAGATTCATATTATTTGACTAATCATAATCAATTTGATTTTGAATATAGCACTCAATAGGAAGGTGATAAACTTTACATGTTACTTCATTACCAAGTGATATTCATCAGTGTATTGGTCATTTGTCAATTTATTAGCATTTATTTGTTTTATGACAATATTTTTAGAAACAAAGCATTAGTGGATATTTAGTATCTTATTAGTGCACAATGAAGATTTCCTTACATCTTGCCAACATAACTGATACAGAATTTCTAACCTGATGGGCATATTCAGAAACAACCCTTGTTATATATTTCAATTTCATTTAGGTTATACAGTGAGTTTTTTTGTCATTGTTGCTATTTTGAAAAAGAGTCTGCAACCCTGGCCCTCATACTCAGGACCATCCTCCTGAGTCTAAATGCTGGTACTCCAAATGTGAGCCATTTCACCTAGCTCTTCTATAGTGATTTTTAATGGCTAATATTCACTGATAATTTTAATATATCAGACTATTTCACATTATTCATTCAATTGCATTTATCACAGACTTACGGGAGAGGCTACTGTTCCTGTTTCTAGGTCAAAAATGGAGAAACAAAGTCACAAATAGTATAGCAGATTGCCAAGTTTCTCTTTTTTGCCAAGCTAATGAGGAATAGTGAAAGGTGTCAAGGAATTTTATTCTTAAAGAAAATTCTTAACTATTATACCACAATGCTTATACACAAGACATTTTCTCTCATGCCAGCTCCTGTCATGTCTAACTTCACAACCAAAAATGGTTTCTTCGTTACAGCTGCCTACTACAAGCTTCCTGACACATGCCATCTGGTAATAACTAGTCCAAAGAGTTGCAGCAAGACCCGGGGAAAACATAAACTTGTTCCATGGCTGGTATATTTAAAGGGTTTCCTGCGACAGCTTAACATTCAGCCCCCTACTCATGTTACCAGCATCCCTAGATGAAAAATTTCAAGCAAGCCAGAATTGAACAGTAACTAAAATTACACTGGCCTGTAATTGGCTACATACTAGTCAGCCTTTAGATTTAATTGAGAACTTCAGAGTGAGACCAGGGACTTTGTGTTTGTAACAACAAATGCTGCTAAGTCCAGCTTTCCATGTTCTCGATCATTTGGTACTAGGCCCTGTGCTCAGAGCAAATATCAACCTTGTTGGCTCTGCTCATGATTGACAGAAATTCATAAACACTGAATAGCTTACTTGTTCTTCATTGAAAAAGACCAGAGAATAAAGATCTAAATGATGACAGGAATAGGATATCATCTGAGTAAGTACTTAGGCACTGTTCTTAGAATATTTTACAGTATTGTATGAGAAGAATCTATTCATGTATTGGTTGCATAATTAAAACTTTAATTTTCAAAGGATTCAATTCTTTCATTACTTCATCAAATATTGATTGGTTATGTAATGTGTCAGACCAGCTGCTCACTGATGATTCAGGAGTAGGTAAAAATTAAAAGGATAGCATATTTTATTCTTCATGTAATTGAGAAACAAAATAGAAAAGACCCTGGGTTCAAACTTCACCTCTGTAGTTATTAAGCTGTGAGTCATTGCTTGAAGTATACACCTTAATTCTCTTGGTGTCCTAATATGAATTATTATGATAATAATAACAGTAGTTTCATTATAGGGTGGCACTGAAAATTACATTAAGTTAATATCATAAAAGGCTTCAAATAGTGTTTGACACTTAACAAGATTTGTGTAAGTGTTGGTCTTACAAGTTGACTATCTCTAATCTAAAACCCTAAGTGCTTTAAAATCCAAAAGATGTATAAAAGATTTCACAAAGTTTATGAAAATGACTCAAAATTTGTGGGAAATAATGAAATCTCAAACAACTATGGTCCCAAGAATTTCAACTAAGATGTGATCAGTATTTAGCACCAAGTGATGTTTTCCATTGGTTCATTCTCTGATTAGACAAATTAGGTCACACATATGGGTAGTCATGCCAACATGGAGATTTTCATAAATTTGTATGATATAAATATCAGAAAAAATGATTTTTAGAAAGTTATTATATAAACCATTTGGTTTTAAAATGTGGTAAAAGTCTGGGGAATTAGCTCAATCTGTAAGTGTTTGCTTTACAAGTGCAAGGACATCCCCTAGAAAATACATTTGAAAACAATGCAAAGATGACGGCACTCACTTTTAGTTCCAGCACTTAGAAGGAAGAGACAAGTAGGTCATTTTCAGATAGTCCAACCTAGTCTACATAGTGAGTTCCATATATATATATATATATATATATATATATATATATATATATATATATGCTTTATTTTAAATATTAAAAAATAAAAATAAAATCCTGGCATGGTAGCATACTTGTAATCTTAGCAATGTGAAAGCTGAGACTGGTGTAATCCTGAGGCTTGCTAACCAGCCTATGCTACCTGGTGAGAAACCTTATAAATAAAAGAGAATCAGAGTAGATGGTCCCTGAGGAACAACACTTGAGGTTGTGTACAGAGCCTCATACACATACCTACAAACAATGTGCACTTATACATGCCATCCCCACATTCACATAATTTGGGATGAATGAAGACTCTGGAACAAAACTGCTTGGATGGAATCCCAGTCCCAACACTATAGCCTTGGATGACTTATTCAAAATGAATAATGGAGGGCTGGATTTGTCCACCCACAACATTGAAAATTAATAGCATAAATTCATCATTTTACACACACACACACACACACACACACACACACACACACACACAGGCACTTATATGTTCTCCTATACACTATACAAACACCATATATTCAAATTCACATGCACTTGCACATGCAGACTCACACTTGTAGGCTTTATAGAAGTCATCTGGGAAGATATAATTACAGAAGATATAATTCTAATGTTTTTCTTCCCACATCCTGAGAAAAAGACTTTCTTGAACTCTCCTAGGAGCTTAAAGCCCATGGTCCTGGGTAGAATGATCTCTGAGACAAAATGTTCAGGAGTGCCCATGGCTATCTTGTAATTTTGTTTGTTTGTTTGTTTTTTTGGTTTTTTGAGACAGGGTTTCTCTGTGTAGCCCTGGCTGTCCTGGAACTCACTCTGTAGACCAGGCTAGCCTCGAACTCTGGAACTCAGAAATCCGCCTGCCTCTGCCTCCCAAGTGCTGGGATTAAAGGCGTGTGCCACCACCGCCCAGTGCTGTTTTGTAATTTTAAGTAATGTTCCCGTTCCAGAAAACAACAAGAAAAAAAACAATATAAAACAAACAAACAAAAAACTACAAGGAAGGAAAAATATTGTTTGTTGAAGGGAAGGTGCAAAGAGAAATATAGGAAGCAAAGGTCCCATTTTATTGTCCCTCCATTTTTGCATGGAAGACACTATTTGATTTAAATATCAGGCATAAAAGGAAAATTTAATGGTTGATTCTAGATGAAAAACTAAATAAAGTACCAAAAAATTAAATAAAAGTCATTATCACATGTAAACTTAAGTAAGAATGTTTATGCAGAAAATAAAGAGATGATTAAAATTGAAATGTTGATTAGCCACAGATCTCCTTAAACTCAAACACCTCAGGGATTAGAAGAATTCAAATATCTAAGAAAACCAAGTAGGCTACTTGAAACCCCATCTGCCCATGGCATGACCCAGGGACTCCAAAGCACATTAACTCACTCCAAGGGCAGCTTTAAATTACTAAAGAAGTGCTGTTCAAAAGCAAAATAAGAATCCAGGGGCTTCTTCTAAAGAACAAAAGGAAGCAGCAACAAAAGGCTTTCCATTGCCTTGTGTGCTCTAGGTCACGAATTCAGGAGGATGTGTGCAGTCTGCTCACCTTTAGGGTGACAAATAGTGTGAACACCCACCACTGGAACAGAAAGTAAGTCAGCGTTCCTGAGACATCCCAAAGAGAACCTCTGGCTTTCACTCAAAGTGATGCATTGCTATTATGATAATTAATCTTCCAAATGAGGAGGCATTTTCAAGCCATTGTGACAGTTTTACAATGAAAACAAAAAATCTGAGACCGTGTTGCTAATTCTAAGTAAAGCAGCAATAATTTCATACTTACTCTTGGAGATAATATCCTAATTCCTGCATGCTTTTAGTGTCTCTAACTCTGAATGCCAACCAGCCAATTCTAACTGAATTACAAAAGTTCTGAGCAACTTCCTAAATTTTCCTAACTTCATCTTCTCCTGAGCTCTGTGAGCCTTCTTTGTTTCTCCTGATGGTGTAAATTTCCTCCTTCCAGAGGTTATTTGGTCTTTCTTTTCTCTCTGTGTAAAACATTCTTTCCTAACTCCCTCACCTGCTCAACACCTCTTCCATTTCAGAGTAATTGCATGTTCACTGACATGAAGAAGTTTTGATTTTTCTAGTCTTTATCACTTTTTCTATATTATAAAGTTCATGGAAACATTCTGGTGGCTCCTTCTGCAGCTGGTGAAGTAGACAAGCAGAGGTGAGACTGATATGTAGGTGAAAGCTAAGGTGTATGATACTGGTTTGTCTTCTGTGGCTATGTGTTTGTGTAAGTTATGTATCTGCTGAGACATGTGTGGATTTGCTGGAATTGTCAGGGCAAAGGAGAACAGAAGAACCCTAGTTTATGAGAGATTTGTCCATTGGGTCTGGGGTAGGTAAACAATAGGTAGTGAGGTAGTTGATGGAAAATAACAGCAAAAAGTAATTCTTTTTCTTGATTTAGTGAATGTTTATTTATACTAAATGGATTTAAACACATCTGCAACTTACTTATTACTGCTTATCTATTATTTTCTGCCTCTTCTTGTGACACGAGAGTCTGTCTGAGGCAATTTTTACTTTTAAATATGTCCCTTCCTCATGGTTCCTGTGTTGTCAGTGAGTTTGCTTCGGGTGAAATGCCACTTATCCCAGTGTCAGAATGTGAGGTTCAGATAAGAGAGACATTAAGCCTTATGCCTGAAGTCACACTACCAGAGATCAATAAATCCGAGATTAGGACCTGGGACCTAGAATAATGTAATCTTCACATCTAGCTTGGTGACCTTATGGTATGACCATGTCGTCTACAGGATTTATGATGGAGTTACCAAAACCAACCTCATAATGTTTTAAGTAAGTCTAAGATTTTTATAATAGACTGCATTCATAGTTAGCTTGCGGTACATGCAGACCATTGACTAAAGTCTGAACTCTGTCTGCACATTATTCAACAGAGTGGTCTTCAGCTTCCTCTGATATGCCACTGCTGCTGTGACTCCTCTCATGGTTCCCTAGATGACAGCTGCTGCCACTGCCTCCACTACCACCTCTGCTTCCTCTCTGTCAGGCCTTTCTGTGTCTGGGCTCTCTCCTACTGCTACCAAGGTGACCAAGCACACTTGGTCAGTGTGATTTTGTACACTGTGATTTCAAATCCCAATTACTGTGCCCAGAGATCTGGTTGCAGTCTGGATGTTAGCATTGTCAAGCATCTCCTGCCTCAATGTTGTTTAAAAATTATTTTTATCACCTCTGATTGGTTAATAAAATTAGCCAATAGCTCAGAAGGAAGAGAGGGGAGGGAAGGCATCCAGTCTCAAGGGGGTCCCAAGAGAGACAGGGGAGGTGGTCAGGAGAGGATGCACCATTCTCTATGAGATTAAAAGTCGCTAGGACAGAGTCCACTCGAGGACAGAATTAGATTTACACACATGCTCTATACACTTCCTTCTTTGCCATTGATCAGACAATTCTGTAGCTCTGCCCTTGCTTATATCATTCCACTGTTATTGATGCTACTATTCTTCTGGCATCACTGCCAAGACTCTATGCATGTTGCCAGTTCAAATTGTTCTATTAATGATGAATCATAGACAGGAGTGTCTCGCAGTGAGTTCACAGAAAAAGCTAGACAGCCTGCTTATCTAGCCAGAAGAAGGTTGTTCATACCAAATCACTACAAACTTAATGGAACCAAGAATTTGATTTGCACCAATCATGGCATACCTCCTCTGCATGATTCATAACAGTCCCTCTGCTTGAGGTCATCAGAGTAAATACTTTCTCACATGTTGAAAATGGTTGTGAGGAAAATCTCAGGCAATTGTTTGAAAGATTCATGGTTGGACCATCTCTTCAGGAGCTAGAACTGTTGGGTAGTTTCCTCGATGCTTCTCCAGAATGTTCAAAATAGCTTGCAGTTTGGCTGGTTGCTTGACTGACAGGTCTTTAGTCAAGGCACCCAGGAATCCAGGCATGACCCTAACAACTGTCAATTATGAAACATCATCACCCAAAATCCCTCCCATTAATGTAAGTTATTTATGTGGATGAAATTTTTGAAACAAAAGCTTTTTGTTAATAATGAACAGACAATAATAAAATTAATTAATTAATTAATTAATTAATTAATTAATGTATTTCCAGTGTTTAAAAACTGCACAGTACCCAATGAGAGGTGAGTCCTTTCAGTTTACCTCAGTTGAAGTAAAGTGAAGCTTGGTGTGTTTTATACAGTTCTGGTAAAATTCCTAGGGCAGGAAAAGAGTGATGATATATATGTGGTCCAGACATGAAGTGTTCCCTGAAAATTCATGTGTTGGTTACTCAATCCCTAGCTGGTAGGTTAAATCACTGATGTATAATGGAATGAATCATAAGAACTCTGACCTAATGTATGGGTACATTGAAAAAGTCATAATTTAATTGTGTTATTGGGAGGTGGTGGAAGGTCATGCCAGTTTGGATAAGGTGGGCCACTTGGCATTTGTTCACAGAGGCTAAGTCTTGTACAAGGCCCATTTCTCAGTCTCCTCCTGCTTCCTGGAGAGCATGTGTTGAGAAGTTTCACTTTGCTATGTGAGAAGTTAGTATGGAAGTGAGTGTGATGGATGAAGTGGCTGAGGGCTGATGGCAAGGAGAAGTGGCACACTGTTTCTCTGATTACCCAATCAAAGGTGCATTGACCTTTAAGAAAATAAACATTTGAAGAAAATGTAACCAAACGAAGTGACTCTCAGTTTTCTTTAATTGGAAGAAACTCCTGTCACCTAGGCTCTGAAGGAGGACAGGGAAGGAAGCCATATGTTCCAACCTTTTGGTTCCCGTTTCAAATTTTGATGAATGTGTCCCAGAGGAGCCATTACTGCCAAAGGCGAACTTTCTTTGTGCTTTGGAATTTGCCTCTGGCAGTCACATAAAGTCTCAGCACAGCAAATTGCTAGGGAGCTCTGGAGTTCTGCAGTAAATAAGCCATAATTGGTAGGGAATTTGGGCAGCAAATTCAAACGGAATAACCAAGAAAATAAAGTATCAAACATACATTTTTTGTGCGAACACTTCAAAACTCATTATTTTAAAGAAATTGGACATCACTAGAGTACAAATCGAGGTTAGAGAAGGACTAGTCTCCAAGTTCTTCAATTTCAAAATAACTCAGCTTTGTTATTCTTTATTATCACTGCTGTTATATTCATCTCTGTTCTAAATGATTGTCATCTTCTATTCCTTACTGAAAGTCCATAATTGTTCCTTTATATTTATGTGATACTGGGATACTCTATTTACAGGATGTCAATATTTGGATCTAACCAAACACATCACTGTTTCTGCAAACACCAGATCTGATGCTGTCATGGTAATTACAGGAGCTGGTGAAATATAAAGAGTAAATGGAGTCCTAAATGATGTCTTGGGTGATTATAACAACCACAGTTCTGAGATGACAATTCTTACTTTCTGACTTAAAGCTAAGCCCTTTGACTCAATCATCCTCACCTCTAATGTTATCCCAAGTTCTCACTCAGTCATACATATGACCTGTGATGCAAAGTTTGTATAGTTCAGGGGTATATAGTCTAATCCCTCAGATTGTTAGAACAGTCAATATTTTGCTCACACGCAGGTCACCTAAAGCTACTGCAAACACCTGTCTCCTAGGAGGGACTTGACAATTTCTTCCTGGGTGAACTCTTGAGCATTTGGAAGGAGTTGTATAAGGGCTAGCCACCTTCATAATAGACCTGCTAAGCAGAAAGCTGGTTATAAGAGACTAATTAACAGTTTGGGGAAACTGGATGTAATAAAATGTAATTAATGATATTCTATTCCATCTGGGACATGAAATAGTGGCAGTGGTCTTTCTAGATAGACAAACTCAGAGCTCCAAGACTGCATGTACAGGACAATAGCTGTCTAGGTCAATTCAACTATAGCTTCTGCCGATTTTTCGCCAGGAGAGTATGTGAAAAGCATTGTTATCCACTCCCCACCAGAGAAATTTTCAACTTCAAAGTATATAAGCCCATATAAACATTCTTATATTGCATATATTCTCCTCATGTCAAACTGAATTCTGGGCAAAATGTGCTTCTGAGGGAAATTTCATTTTTCTTTCCTTTAGCATTCTCTTAGGCTTGTGCATTAATCACACACAAGCCTTGCCTGTAGTGTTTAAGTATTTTGAAGGCTGCTATGATAACTACTGTGATCACTCTTATACCATTGAAAAATGTCAATCACTGCTGACAAAGAACTTTATTTTCAGATTACCAAGCCCTACCCTTGAGATGGAACATCAAGCTTTGAGTTGACCACTGAACTGACACATGGAAGGAACACTTATACTGAAAACTATGCTGTCACTTCCAGGCTGGTGCATGTTTTCATAGGAAGATAAAAATATTTGTGTGCCACAGAAGGAGAGCTAGGTCACAAATATCTCAGCCTCCTTTTTGCCTCAGCCTGTGCTTTGGCCTCTTCCAACTTTACAGTACTACAATCCCTCATGTCATGATAACTCAAGGTGAAGAGTTGGACGATAAATGGGTCCTTGTTGTAGTGTACATGAGCTAGATGCATACCTCTTTTAACATAGGCTTGAAACATAGATGAAAAGAAAGTGGTCTGTTTTGAATTATTACTACACAAATGCTTATATACGAGGTACAAATGTCCCATGAAACTGTTCTTGTTATATGGCACATATTATCATGATTGTCTACAAATGTGTCCTAGCATATTCACATAAAAGAAAGGGATTAGATACTTTGCAATACCCAATTAAAAATGACTCAGAATTAGTTGATAAGATTAAGAATAGTTACTTCAACTCTATGGAAAAGATGTATATAAAGGAAATTGAGTTTATCTGAGAAACAAGAAATCCAATTTTACATATATCAAATAAGAAAATGGATAGTTTAGGAGAGGATACGGAAGGTATTAATCATGGGAGCTGACAGAGATGAATGATACCTGAGAATTATGTCCTGGCAAATGAGCAGATTAAATAGGAATGATGGGCATTTCAGCTATGAGAAGTTGTACTCAATGTGCTGTTGACATAGTAAAGGAAAAAGATTATGGAAGCCAACAACTCACTGAAGAGTTCTGTGTTGTAATAATAATTACATATTCATATGTCTACAAATAGCAGAAAAAATATCTCATCGAAGAAAGAACAAAGTGTGATAATTACTATGACATAAAGGACAATTTCCAGCAACCCTAGTAGATTCCATAGAATATGGGTAGTATTAAATTCTATAAAATGTTTGTCCAACACAGACATGGCATGTTAAAGTTTTATATATTAAGGATATTAGTTGATCAATTAAATATAATAATGGAAAAATCATAATACTACAATAAAATAAAAATTGTGTCAAAGCCTGCCTCCTTTCTTCCTTCTCTTTTCCTATCTTCTGCTATAGGGTTGATAGCACATACTGCCTATATACACTGGACAAAGATACACTTTATACTTTGAGCTGGTGGAAGTCAGACTACACGATGTATGATCATATAATTCATTAACAGCAATTTAAAGCATGTAACTATTTATATTTGGAAATTTCCATTTATAATGTTGCATCATGGTTCATGGTGGGTAACTAAAGTCACAGAATGCAAAATTGCAATAAGGAAGAATTGCTGTTCTCTAAGAAAGGAATATATGTAACTGGCCACACTTCAGCATTTAATGGCTGAAAAGTGGATGCTCTTGCAGATATCCATATGGATGGATATAAGAGTGGAAGAAAAAGTTCTAGAAATAGGCCTATCGTTGTTTAGGACTGAGGTTATACCAACATCTTAACAACAACAACAACAATAACAACAAAACATGTGACTAGTTTAGTAGATAAAAATAGCTGAAATAGGATATGTTGTGATCTGATAGCTCAGAAAATTATATGTGTTGTGTGTAATTTTAAAATATATCCTCTCCCCTTCCTAGGATTTCAGTCGGTCCACATTCTGACTCTCGGCATTCCCTTTGGTCCATCCAGCTTACCTCAGGATCAAAGGGAAACCAACTCCCAACCTGGGAAAGCAGAGAGATGCTGTCCAGGCTCTACTAGCTACTTCTTCCTCCCATCTAGCTTGGCCAAGCTGCCATCAACCACCCTGTCTTCTATCTTTCTCCTGCCCACCTTAGCTCCATGGAAGAAAAACACAAGACAGGTTTACTATTTTAAAACTACCCAGACAACATAATTTCTGGGCATGGAATCTCCTGCCCTAATCTTATCAGCTATCAACTAGTTCCCTTCAGCCACCTCAGCCCTAGCCTGCAGTAGAGGCATCCACCCTAGGTGCCCTCAAAGCCTTACATGACTGGTACTTTCTTATCCTTCCAATGCATGCCTGGAAAAGCTTCCTCTTTTCATGCATCTCATCTCTTTCTCTTGGGACCCGGAAGTCCCACCTTTACCCTTCACTCAGCAATTGGCTCCCGTCTTCTTCATTGACCAAACCTAGAACCAACTAGGGAAACAGCACCTCCTCCTATAGATATGCTATCTTTCAAGAGCTGAAGGAGTAAATGCTCAGGAAGAGCAGGGCATCACATGAAATCCAGCCATTACTCAAGAGATATAGGGGACAGTCAGGAGTCTGTGAGGGGATAAATCTAATACTTTGAAGATAGCTGAGAATGGGAAAATGTGGGAGCCTGTTGAGCATAGTGTGGCTTTCCAGACACCACAGTGAAAGTCTATGATGAAAGAAGCAGTAGAAATCGTGAGTAGCCATAAGATGCAAGTCCCATACTGCTGAGGACTGATTAGAAAATATTCATCAGCAAAACTGGAACAAGAGACTAGATCAAGATGTCTCTGTAGTTTTTCATGGCAGGGCTCCAGTTGTCTTGTTATTGAGTGGAGCCATTGCAATATTGTATGTATGGACCATCATATTACAATGGCAGGTGCTTGGAATGTGTACTGTGTAGGGCATGGGAAGACAGTCAAGAAACTTCTGACAGCTTTTTACTGTCATGTATCACTTTGAGAATCTGAGAAGAATTGAAAAAATTACATCAAGTTTTATGACTTATCAACTCCTGAAGAAATCCATGCATAAGCTCCGACTTAATTGCCATGGTCCACATTATTAAGACTGAACCTCAAGCTGCTTGACTTTGCTGCTGGTATAATCACTTTAAATAGATTCTGTGTAGTAGGCTTGGGATCCATTCCCAGCCATAATTAATCTGGATAAAACCAGGGCTCCTTTCTGTTAATTAATGAATGCCTTTTCCCCAATAATTAAAAGAAAGTCTTCATTAGCAAATTGTTTCTAATCCACCAGTGATTATACAAACAATTTCTGGAGTGGGAGCCTCAAACATCTCACAACCTACTGGACTTATTGTTAGGGTATATGCTTATTATTACTCTCTCTCTCTCTCTCTCTCTCTCTCTCTCTCTCTCTCTCTCTCTCTCTCTGTGTCTGTTTTTCTGTCTTTCTGTCTCTCTCTGTCTCTCTCTTTCTCTCTGTCTCTGTTTCTGTCTCTCTCTCTCTCTCTCTCTCTCTCTCTCTCTCTCTCTCTGTGTGTGTGTGTGTGTGTGTCTGTGTGTCTGTGTGTGTCTGTGCGTGTGTGTTCATGCACACATACAAGAATGGGCATATAAAGATCAGAGTAGAACTTTGAGACATTAGAGTTCCTTCTTCCCATCATTGGATCTGGGTATTGAATTCAAGCCATCAGTATTTTGTAGTAAGAAAAGTACAGGAGTCATCTCACTGACCCAGAGAATATACTTGTCAATTACACTAGAGCACTAATGACAGGGGAGGATGGGAAGAAGAGTTGGTGCAGACAATAATGGTAAAAATTAGTGTGGTTTATAAAGCAAATTCTAGTATAAATATTGAAGCAGCATTAGCATATCAACTGTGACATTATCATGATCATAAAGAAGATATCTTTAGGAACATGTACACAAGTAAGCATAAAAGTAGAAGACTGAACACTTGTAGCTATTAAACCAGAGGTCTGCAGTTGCCAAGGTCCCATATGCCCAGTTATCCCAAGGTTTATTATGTACGACTGTACATTTTGTTGATCCAAGCTGCTCATGCAATTGCACATTCTCTTAAGGTCAATGCCATATTAATTGGTTGGCTTAGTCATGTCTCTTGACCCAGATAATATTTCTTTCCTATCATCATCATCATCATCATCATCATCATCATCATCACTGGCATATTCAGGCATGAAATGCTTATTACCTGGCAAAATTTATCTTGGTACTCAAGCTAACACACACACATATATATATGTGTATATATATGTGTGTGTGTGTGTGACTTGACTATAGTTCCATTCCAAGCATCCTCAGAGAGAACTGGTGTCTATTGTTGTTACTATTTGTTAATTCTTAGGGGAACGCTCATATATTCTGTGGAGAACACATCTGCACAATGTATCAAGCTCTTGATAAATTGTAATCATTTTAAGAGTTCTCTCTAAAACTAAAAAAAACTGTGGTTGCATCAAAGAAGAGAAGTCAATGAATATGCTGACTCACTCTACATTGACTGAGATTGATGATTTAAAGATTCAGTGATTTTTTTTTCCAAATTCTCCTCATAGCATAAAGCCCAGATTTGCTCATATCACCATGTTCAGGAAAAAATTTCCAGATACATTCTGATTTCCTTCACACTCCTTTCCTCAAGAGCCTCTTCAACTCCAAGATTTCTATACATGCTGGTGATTTGTTCCTATTGTACCACAATCTCAAGCCAAACTGCCATACACAGTCCAAACACTAACAACCTTAGCCCTTGCTTAGGTAGGTAGGCTAGGTAGGTAGGCTCAGCTCAAACTCCTCCAGAGTCCTCCTCTAGTGTAATAGTAGAATTCCCATGAGGAGATGGTCAGTATTGACTCTGTAACTGCTATTCTTTGACCTACTAATCTAGAATAAGTCCTTTTAGAATTCAGGTTTTAAGTAGGATAATTATTTTACTTACTTCACATCTTTTTTTTTTTTACTCAAATAATAAGAGATTGTGATGTTTTAAATGTGAAATGGTAAAAACTAGCACCTCCAGATTGCATATAGAATCCAAAAGTCAGAGCTTCTAGTGAAGCTCTTCCCAGCACCACGTTGTCTTTGTGTCTTCACAATTGGAATACACTTGTAAAGACTAGGTTTTACAAGCTTTAATGTGACTTTAAAGATGTATGTCACATGTGGGAAGATAAAGATCAAAGTCTATGAACTATGATTCCTATAGTTGAATGGAGCGGTCATACCATCTTTCAGCTTTCAATATTTATCTGGCTATTTATGCAGGGGGTGGGGGACCTTATGATCCTATTCCATCTATGGCTCTTTGAACATATCTAATTGCTATTGATTTCTAATAGGATTTTGATTTTTAACCTAAGATTTTTATATAATAGTACTAAACAGTAGTTATAATCTTGGTACTTGGCACATTTTTGTTTCCTGGCTCTTTCCTTGTTCTTCCAAAATGTCATGTGGTTATTTGTGCTAAAGCGGAATCCCTCCTTCTCCTGTACTGAGAATTGAAGTAGTTTCTTGAGTAGGTTTGAGACAATTGTTTTAATATTTCTAAGCAGTCATTTTGCATCTGAATATCTTTTAGGGCTTAGAATATTGCATGGCTTCTGGTAATTCATATACAATCATGAAGTTGTTTATATATATCAACACAATAAATATAGTCTTTTATAGATCTGGTCCTGTTTTAATTAGTTTTATAAAACAAGGTGTGATTATATCTGATTGATAAACCATCAGCATCCTGCAGGGTACAGTTATCCCTGAGTCTCTCTTGTGTTTACTCTGCATTTATATATCAAATCACTTATCAAACAGTTAAAGAAATGAAAGAAAACCAGCAACTCTGGCAACAAACAACTCAAAGCTATTATCATAGAAACACATGACACAGGCTGGAGAGATGGCTCAGCCATTAAAGGCTAGGCTCACAACCAAAAAACATAAGAAACACATGACACATGTGCAATCAATGACATGGTTGCTCTTCATTTGTCAACCACGATTGGCTTCACAATTTTTCTGGCTCTTGTTTGCACAAGGACACTGTGATAAGGGGTACTTATTTTCCAAACATTCCATGAAAATCTCTAATCTTAACCATGGCTAAGGCATCGACATATCTAAAATTATTAATTCAATGGCAAAACATTTAAATATCAATAGATTCTGCTTAGGAGAAAGGGCACTAACTTTTTTTTCATATTTGATTGGTGATTACAGTGCCTTGAGTAGTGGCTTACACATTTTAGAACACCTTGGCTGAGCAGTGTGACTTTTATAAAAATCTTTATTTTTATTTTATATGTATGGGTATTTAGCTGCATGTATGCATCTATTCCATAGTCCAATGCTTCTCAATGCCAGAAGAGGAAATCAGATTGCTCTGGCTCAAATTACAGATGGTTTTTAGTTATCATGTAGGTGCTGGGAATCCATCGAAGGTCCTCTGAAATCAAAGCAGTACTCTTAACTTCTGAGCAATCTCTCAAACCCCATGATCAGTGGGATATTGACACAAAACTACTGTGCTACAATTTGGATTCTGGTATCCCTCTGGAGTCTTGAATATAAAGATTGGTACCCCCGAGTGATATAGATCAGAGGTGGTTGAACTTTAGGAGATATGACCTATCGAAAGATCTGCTGGTTAAAATAAATACTTCAAAGAATTTCTGGGAGCTTATCACCCTCTCTCCTATTCTCTGTATAAGTAAATAACAGCATATCACTTATCATCCATCTATATTGGGCTCTAAAATGAACAGAAATGGTTAGAATGACTCTCATATTTACCCTAATGGAAGAGTATATTACTAAGAAGATTAATAAAATAACTAAAACCATATATCTCCCTATATGTACATGTAAACCTTTATAACAACAATAATGCACACATAACTCATACACACATATATCCAAAATATGCATTCTATGTATTGCAGTTGTGTCTTTTAATATGTATCTTCAGAGACAAGAATTTATCTCTCAGTAGAATACAAGATACATGAAGAAAGATTTTAGTTTAATTTTTGAAATAATTATTTTAAACTCTGACACAGTATCTGAGCTATAAGAAAAACAAAATGAATAATTGTTCAATGAGAGCACGTGTAAATATTCAAATGAGAGTTTTTTGATATTAGCACATGATTTGATAGTATATAGTATAAAATTAGTATATAGGACGGATTTAGTAAATATTTGTATGAAGAATTAGTAAGTCCATAAATATTATAAGAAAAACCTGTCCTTGTCTTCACACTATGTAGACTTATGTTTTAACTGAACCAAATCATCCTCTCTAAAAGAACCTAGGAAAATTATTATAAATAAATAAGCAACTAGAAGAGAAAGTACTTCTAAAAAGTACAAATCATTCTATTAAAAAGTAAAATAAAATGGACCTGACCAGGCAGAGAGCGAACAGGGAAATTGTGTACTAATAAGTTAACATGCAAGCAGTGAAAAACTCAGTATAAGGAATTTAAACAGTGAATATAATTGGGATCTGGAAGTTAATTATTTAATGTTGAAAGAGCCTTAGAAGAAATTTCAGTACATTTCCATGTAACATTTCTTTTTTTCTTTTCCTGTTTGATGATGAATAGAATCTTGATAACCAAAAGTATTGCTGAAATTTTTCTAACACTGCAATTGTCTTGCTAAATAGGATTGCCAGTTAGCCTTAAATGTCATTTACAAAAGTAATTCTAATGCCTGCTAAATTTGGGGATTCACCAATCTATAAAAATCTATTTTCCTCCGTAAGGAAAAAGTAGCATGCAAAGAACAAGAATGCAGAGATCGTATTTTCAAATAGTTTTAAATTTTAAGTGTATTTGTTTACTGTTCATTGTGTGGTGTTGGAGGATGTGCAGGGGGTATATAGCATCTACGCCAGTTGCACCTGTGGAGTTTAGAGGGGACCTTGTGGAGTCAGTTTTCTCCTTTCTCTTTTATGCAGGCTCTAGGAATCAAACTTGCCTTGTCAGACGAGTGTGGTAACTGTTTTAGCTCCTGTGCCCTCACATTGGCCCCTCTATTTCCCAAAAGAGAAAATCAGAAGCCTACAATTGGGACTATCAAATAAAACATAAAGACAACTATTACATACATCTTGGGAGAAAACAGTGTTCAAACAATACATTTGTTGTTAGTTAGAATAAGTTCATTTATGACCAGACTAGATGGGTCAAGGGCCCTAGAGAAAAGTATATTATTACTCTACTAACTGAACGTACCAATAAAACCACTTTTAATGTCATATTGCTGTACTCACAGATCATTGTATTTCTCAACCCTCATTAGAGATGCTTCTTCTTGCAGTAAATGGTAATTAACACAGAAAGCCGCAACTAGAAACATACAGAGTAGGGTACTTCAGTCCTAAAAGAGATGGCTATATCATGCCCCTGCGAAGGTTTCAGTATCAATGCTAAAGAAGGGGCAGAAAGTATAAGAGACACAGGCAGTGGAAAACACCAAGAAAAGTGTTTTTCAGATAAAAGAGGGCAGATGTACATAGGAACTCAGAGATTGTTATAGAATGTACAAGATCTGCACACACTCAAGGCAAACAAAATCCAAGCATAGATGAGAGGAAGTGGGTCAAAGTCCCACCCATAACTAAAAAGCTGTTCACAATTGATAGCTGCTAGGAGAGAAAAAAATCACCTTTCTTCAGTAGAGTGTCACTGGGTCTATTAAGCACACTCCAAGGCAGGTCTCATATCCAGGAGGAATTGACAAACTTAGGTCAGACTCCATTTTTTGTTCTTAAAAAAAGAAGGAATGTGGTGTTAGATTAGTAGGGAGATGGCAAAGGATTTGAGAGGAGGGAAAAGAATGTGATAAAAAATAGATTGCTTGAAATTCTCAAAGAATAAATAAAAACACGAAAAATGTAAAATTCTTAAGAACAGTTTTTCTGCCTCATTCTTCAAAATGGCATGGCTGACACAATTTCCCAGGTGAAAAATCACTGGCTGAAAATTTCTTTTCTAGACTGAGGAGAGAGTTCCGTGGCGAAAATGATTACCTTGCAAGCATGAAGCATGGCTTTGATACTCAGAACACACATGTTTAAACAAACAAACAAACAAACAAAAATCAAGTTTGTATATGTAGTCTCTTCCTAACAATTGCCTTACCTATATGCGAATGATATTTTAATTGTTACTATGTAATAAAGCCTGATATCAGGTAATTACATCCACTTTACTTTTCAAGGCTGATTTGATTATTTAAAGGTCTCTGCATTTCCTTGTGATTTTTAGAATAAGTTTGTAACCTTAATTTAAAAAAATCAAGATTCTTATCATACATTATATTTAATCTGAGAATCAATTTATTTGCTACTTATATGCCTATTAAACATTATTTTTATAATTTTAGTGATTTATTTACGTATTTTCATTTATAATTGCTTTTGGTAAAATACTAACAATATTGATTCTTCTAGTCCTGAAGACATTATATATTTTTATTTACTTGAGTCATCTTTATTTTTTCTCACAGAAGCTTGTTGTTCTTAGGGCTCAGGTCTTAAGTATATTTTGTCAAGTGTATCAGCAATATTTCATATTTTCAATTCTATTTTAAGTGGTAATAAGTTTTACTTTGATTTGCAATTGTTGCTGATTCAGAGACACATAATTTTGAATATTCATCTTTTTTTCTGCCAGTCTGTTAGGCTCCCTGTGAATAGAAGATTTATATATTTTTATGTGGCATCCCAATTTTCCACTTAGATGATGATCTTATCTGTAAATGAAGACTCTTTCTTTTCCTTTCCTGGCTCGATGCATTTCATTCTTTTTTACTAGACTTGGACTAGAATAGTCCAAGGTACTATTCTGAATAAAAGTGCTAGGAGTGAATAGTGAATATCCTTCCTCATTCATGGTCCTAATATGTGAAGGAAAACATCTCTCTTGCCTACCACTATGATGTTGATGATAAATATTCCATGATGCCATTACTTAAGACAATTTCTTCTCATTCCTAGGTACCAAGAATTTTAGCTGGCATGTATACGAGATTTGTTCTATATCCTCAGAGACATTTATAAGACTTTGGTTTCACTTTAATTAGTTTATAAAATAAATTCCAGTAGGGATCTTCTAGTGCTAATCCATGAGCATAATATTTTACATAATTGTTATTGCTATTTTAGTGCTTCTGGTATAGGTATATTTTTACCTGTCATATTTAATGGTCTTTGGATGTTTTAAAATATACTTTTTCTCTTTGGCTTTTTTTTCCTATTGATCCTGGCTATTTCTTTTACAATTTTTTGCAGTTGGTATGTGCTTTGTTTACATTTTGTTTGGTAGAAACATTCCTCCAAATATATATATTTGAGTGGAGGAATGTAATTTCTTTACAGAATAATTGTAGTGTTTTAAATAAGAATGACCCTCATAGGCTCATGTATTTGAATGCTTAATCAACAGAGAACACTATTCTTTTCTTTTAAAAAAAAAACAATTTCCTTCTAAAGAAACAATTTCCTTCTATTCTACATCGTGATAACTTTTCTCTCCCTCTACTGCCCCCCAGTTCCCTCCCTAACCCCCCCAGTGCAGATATATTCATCTTCATTTGTTTCCCTTCAGAAAAGAGGCCTTCCAGAGATAGCAACCAAATGGGACTTAAAAGTTACAATAAGACTAGACAAAAATCCTTATATCAAGGCTGTATGAAGCAACGCAGTATGAGGAAAAGAGTCCAAAGAACAAGCAAAATAGCCAGAGAAAACCCCCAACTCCCACTGCTCGGAGTCTCACAATAACACCAAGCTATACAACCAAAATATATATGCAGAGGACCTAGCACTGATCCATAAAGGCTCCTTGATTGACTTCAGTTTTTACGAGTCTGTGAGCCCTGCTTAGTTGATTCTGTTCCAGCTTTGTTGTTGACTCCTCTGGATTCTATAGTCCTTCCTTTCCCTCTTCTGTGGGGTCCCCGAAACTACACTTAATGTTTGGCTGTGGGTCTCTGCATCTCCTCCCATCAGTGGTTGGGTGACACACCTCTGATGACAATTGGGCTAGGCACCACTCAAAGAATATAGCAGAATATCATTAGAAATCATTTTATTAACAAAAAAAAGAAAAGGGGAAATGTTGTAATTAAACTACAAACTTTAAAATAAACAACAATAAAACAAACAAATAAATAAATAAACAAAAACATATAAAGTCAAATCCTATATTCTTCATTTTTAATTTAGAATATTGGGCTATTTGCATTTATTAATGTGATTAATGTGAGATATATATGTGAATTTATCTAACTGGTTCGATTCTTTAAAAATCAACTCACCTTTTCAGCTAAGGAGTAATATATCAACATATACAAAGTTTATTCACTCTCTGATTACTGCATTTGACATCCTCTGAACATAGTGGTCTTTAAAGTTTCATGAATATCTTTCAAAAATGGCTGGTAATTGTTTACCCTTCTTGATTTTTTTTCTTATTATTTATTTTGTGGTGCTATAGATAAAATAAATCGAGACCAAAAGACTCTTTTATATTAGGTTGTAGTCTATATTGCCCTTTATATGGGATTATAAATCAAACATCCACTTTAGAATTATAACCATTCAGAGTCTACAAGCTTTCCTGAAGGGTGAAAAATTTTATAAAGGTATCCACGCATTTTACATGTGTGTGTTTCATTCCGTATCTAGGTATCTTGACATAATTTCAGATTACCACGCACGCTTTGACATTATGCTTTTGAATACTTGCATAACACCCATGGATTTTAGATGGTGTCTATGATCTTTTGCTATTGCAAACATAATTACAACCGATATTATTTCTGTCAACACATCTGAATTTATACAGCAGAGAAAGTATCAAAAGCAAAAGTGCTGGTTCAGGGAGCTTTGTTTTCTTTGCTTGTTTTGTGGAGTTTACTAAAATTTCTGTAAAAGTCAGTCTTATTCCTATGACATGGGCAGCTCAATGTGTTTGTACCTTCACAGCCTCCTAAATTTGCCCATGTCTTGTACCCATTTTATGGAGGGGACTCCATAAAATAGATTCTGACCAATCCTATCTTTATTTTTGAAAATAGGGGTGCTGCCTTATACGCTTTCCATTTACTGTGTACTTTTCAAAGTCCTTTGTTTCTTTCTTCACTTCTAATGTCTTATTTCAATAGCCTTTTCCTGAATGAAGAAAACCACTCCTTCACCTGATTTGCACTTATGTATTCACCTTAATTTTTTCCTTCAATCATATTTTTGATTGGATATTTCCTTAAAATTATGCAAACTAATTCTGTAATTTTATGACATGTTCTTCTTCAAAAATTCTTTTTTTTGAAAGGAAAATAGCAATGATGGCATTGTCTCCTGTTATCTTTAATAAGTAAGCCTGTGGCCCATATCAAATGGATTCTGTCATATAAGAAAAAGAGGCTGTATAAGATTTCAATTTTAAGAGTAAATATTTATTATTTAATGTGATTCTTAAATAGTTAAATCAATTAAGCATTTGTTACCAAAATAAATTCCATATTACCTACTTAGACAATGGCTGGATTTCACAATCAGCATGTAACTGTTTATTCTTTTTAAATATGATATTATGTGTCTTGTAATATACTTTTAGTGGAAAATTCTAATAGCCAGGTTTTTTTTTTTTTTTACCAGTAACCTTCTACATTACCAGAGGAGTCAGCAACTGCAATTCTTTTACATACAGAAATAATTACTGTTATGTTTATTTTTAACGTAAATAGCTTTGTTACAATATGGCATAAATATTTCCTGGCTGTTCCCTTACTAGATTTCACAAGCCTTGACAAAGAAACTCTATTTCCTTTTGCATCAACAAAATCTGTACAACCCAACACAACAACCAACATTGAATGAATGAATGGATGAATGCAAGAAAGAAAGAAAGAAAGAATGAAAGAAAGAAAGAAAGAAAGAAGGAAGGAAGGAAGGAAGGAAGGAAGGAAGGAAGGAAGGAAGGAAAGAGAGGGGCATGCGTTAAAAATTCATTCATTTACTAATTGTGTTTTGCACACATGTGAAACAAAATCAAGATGTCTATTTATGCAAAGTTTTTAACTCACATATTTTGATTTTCTTTTCAAATATTAAAATTTGCATGCTCTGGGTGAGAAGAACAGCATTTGCCAAGTTCTTCTCACCCAGGTTCAGCCAGCACTATAGTCTTGATCATTTTCTTGGGAGACAGACACTAAGCTATATTCTCCGCTAGCCAGCACACCAATTCTCTTCATTTTAAAATGGTTTGCATGGAGACTTAACTACCTTCCAAAAAGCCTGCAGTGAGAGATAAAATGCATGAGAATAATAAAATGCTTTCTAAATCCTCTCACTCAATAGACCTCCTCAAACCTTCCCTTAAGAGAGAAGCAGATTGTATCCAAGCTGCCATCATGATGTACTGGCATCTAAAATCACATCCTGTGAAAGCTCTGGGGTAAAAATGGTATATGTAGTTGCATTTCACAACCCTCTAAATGGCACAAATAATGTAGCCCATTTGCCTTGGTATTCTATATACCTTGCTTTCCAGATGAAAATTTTGGCTGCTACAATATTCCTTTGGAAAAAAATGTAAACCAATACTTGAGTTTGAAATTGCTCACAGAATGTGTGAATCACTTTATCAACAAGGTGTGAACGTCACTCTTGTGACTACTTTTATAAGCGCTGAGTTCTTCATGGCAATATAGTAGAGGACAGACAACCTTTGGTTCTTGGTGTTTGTTTGTTTGTTTGTTTGTTTTGCAGTCCTTGAAAAAAACACTTCCTTAGACTATATTATATATATGATAAATCAATAAAACAGCATATTTAAGCATATAATATATTCTTAAGGTGTTAATAGCTATGTGAGGGAAGCTGGAAGCTGGTTATCTTCTAGTTAATGAATGGCAGGAAAGTCAAACTCATAAATATAGGTCCTTTCTGCAATTAAAAATGACAATCAATGAGAAACATACTACAGGACTTACAAAGCAGCACTGTCATACAACACATACACAAAACACACATACAAGTTTTGAGAACAAGGTCATGCAGTTTTGAAGCTAGTATCCTTTGTACCAGGTAGTCTTAAGGTGTCAACTAGTCCCATTGACCATTTGACCTGATAAACAAAACAAAATTTCATGAGAATTTAGCTAAGTTCAGTTCTTGAGAAGTTTAAATGGGTGTAAGCTACTGCAGAGATATTTCACTGAAAATGTCCATGACAACAACTAGGCCACATCTGGGTGGTTTTAAGAAAGTGTTTCTCTCAGGGACAATAAAAATACTCTCCACAATAATCAGTCCTTCCAACTCAAGACTTACCAAACTTCAACCAAACTTTTCTATGGTTTCTAAAAGCTTACAGCTGCATGTAAAGATCATTTTCTTTTCATTTAAATCTTTTTAAAGACTGTGTACTTGGGATGGAGAGATGGCTCAGCGGTTAAAAACTGACTGCTCTTTCAGAGGTCCTGAGTTCATTTTCTAGCAACCATATGTAGTGGTTCACAACCATCTGTAATGGAATCCAATACCCTCTTCTGATGTGTCTGAAGAAAGCTACTACAGTGTACTCATATACATAAAATAAATAATTCTGAAAATATGTATATGTGTTGATTGCAGGAAGGGGAGATTTGTATCTCTTCCAGTCCTAATAGGAAGATAGGAGCCTAACTTCTGGACACTTTGAATCTGTACTCTTGAGTTAGAGGTGAAAACATTTTTATTGCTCAGAAATAAGCAATGATTATAGTATCTAGAAAATCTGGTTATATAACCAGAAGATTCTGAGTGCCAAAGCCAACCACCATACACACTCAATGTCCTTCTATGCCCTACTGTCAATTCCTCCCAGCATTGAGAAGCCTCTTGGTTTTGTTCTAACAAAACTAAGCTCTATTTGAACCAGACACTCTCCACTATTTTCCTACTTACTACTGTGTAAGATCAGTCTTTTCCACCTTATTGAGCTGTCCTACATTTGATACTCTGACTCACTCAAATAGGAAGTTAAATCACATTTATTTGTTTGACTGCTTGAGAGATATGCTGTAATGTACTTATAGAAAGAAAATGAAGGTAAACTACTATTGGTAAATTGTGATCTTGGACTTTACTTGGCCTTACATTCCTAGAATTTAGAATACCATGAACCTTGAGAGATCTTCTATCCTTTTATATTTGAGGAAATGAAAACTGTCTGGGATGGGAACGACCATACAGACAGAGCTTTAATATTTCTTTTTCCTATTACAGCCAAATTGTTGACCTTAAGCTTTGATTTTACAGAAACTTTCTGCCACTCATTTTTTTATTTTTATTTTTTAAGAAATGTTTTCTAATTTAATTGTATGGGTATGCATATGCGGCTTAGTGTACACATTTGCTCAGTGTACATTCGGTACCTACAGAAGTCAGAAGAAGGCATGAACTTCTAGAACTGGAGATACTAACGGTTGTGAGCTGCCATGTGGTTGCTGAGAATCAAACTGGGGGCTTCCGGAAGAGGAACAAGTGCTCTTAGTCATTGAGCTATCATTCCAGCCATTTGAATATTTCGAAACTATATTTTGATGGATCATGTTAGCCTATATATGCATGTTCTAAAATTCAAGAAAGGAGTTCTCATGAGAAAGAGAAATGCAGAAGAAAGGGCTTTGGAAAACCATTAAAGAATTCAAAGAAGATATTAATAGAAAAGATGTTTTATTTTTCTTTGTTCACACATGACAATAAATGATTAAAATCTATCACAGTACATTCAGAAGATATGACAAATCGTGTAAAAAATCTCTCTCTGTCTCTCTCTGTCTTTCTGTCTCTCTGTCTGTCTCTCTCTCTCTCCTCTCTCCTCTTTCTCTCTCTCTCTCTCTCTCTCTCTCTCTCTCCATTCTCTCCTCTCTCTCTCTCTCTCTCTCTCTCTCTCTCTCTCTCTCTCTCTCTCTCTCTCTCTCTCTCTCT
>NW_021620528.1:1508646-1511646 GCF_004785775.1 Grammomys surdaster | reverse complement strand
TCTCTCTCTCTCTCTCTCTCTCTCTCTCTCTCTCTCTCTCTCTCTCTGCCTCTGTGTGTGTGTGTGTGTGTGTGTATGTGTGTGTGTGTGTATGTGTGTGTGAATGTGTGCACACACATGTGCATGCACGGTCCATGGATTTGTTCACTAGAAATCAGCAAATATTGCATATATAACAGCAGTAGATAATGGTCACTGGTGAGATGGAAGGAGTTTATGAGACAACATGATAGAGGTACCAAGGTAGACTCAGCTACAGAAACAGATAATACATCATAGGACCAGTCAGCCAATGGCCTTCTAAGGCTAATAAGTCTGACTACTCAGGAGAGTGGCTTTCATATGGACATACATAGAATAAGAAATTCTATGAGGCACTGATCTTGCTTTTAATCAGGAGATCTCCCATCTAATAGAAGATGCTGTGAGAGGAAGTATTCCCAGGGGATAATAGAGTTCGAGTAATATTTTAGTAATTATGTAAATGTTGAGAATATTGCATAGGTAAGATATTTTTCTTAGTACCTGGTATGAGACCTAATGGAATTATACAATAGAGACTGGTGGGCTGAGCAGTGGGTACATATCAGAAAACAATGACACCTCTTCTCCCAGAATCTAACATATAGCCAGTAGTTCAGCATTGAGAGGGTATCATGATATCATGAATCTTTTGCCATCTATGTCAGACTGTAGACAGGACCAATCTTGTGAAAGGTCAGCACAAGTAACCATAGCTGCTATCAGTTTGTAATTGCAAGAGTTTAATCTTGCCTAGAGCATAGAATTTCACAGCCCATCTTGTTTTCTTCTGGCAGTTAAGTTCTCCCAAACTCAGTGTTTCACAATTTCTTCCATAACTTTAAGAAGGTAGTACAAATGTTTTGTTTAAGGCTATACACTCAGCTTTCACCTATTCTCCACAACTTGTGCAGCTATGAGTATCTGTGTTCTCCATTGTTCACCGCAAAGTGAGCCTTCTCTGATTAAGGCTAAGAGTAGGCATGTCTATGGGTGTAAATATGGATATTTAGAAGACAGTGTGATGCTATGTCAATTTAACTAAACAAAGGTAGTAAATCCTCCCCTCTTTGGTCAGGATTGTTGACTAGTTTTACTGTTCCAGGCATGGATACACTGTGGTGAAAAAGTTTAATGCCAGTAAAAGTGTGGCTATTTACACCCATAGCAATCATGATACCATCTCACAAGTGGGTATATTTTCTTTGCGGGTTGGTTATATTATTTATAGGGTTCACAGCTAGACAATATTTCTGATGCCTTTTCTGCTTTAATGCTTTCTAGCACCTTGAAAGCTACATGCACAGAAGAAAGTTGCCAGCTTAATTCCAGCTTGTTTTCCTTATATCTTACTACTAAGCTATAGGTAGTCTTCAGCAACAAGGTTTTATTATATAGCTCTGGAGAGCAATCAAGAAAACTAACAATACCCTTTATGGTTTCAGTGGCTTTTGGGACTTCCCTGACCAACAACTTCCTGTTGAGGTTCTCCAAATCTGACACTAGAAATTTTGTCTAATGACCCACTGCTTCTAATATTGTATTATTCTAGCCATGTAGAGTGTCTCCTTTCAATCTTTTGTATTTTTTAATTGTATTATAAGATGATATGTTTCCATTGAGACTTTTAAAATACCTGTTTATAGCCATATTAATTTATCTACTAATTTCATATTTTCTTTACAGTTGGGTAGAATTCTGTTGTGTATAAATACCACATCTTATTTTTGTGTACATCAGTAAATGGATATGTAGACTGAGTCAATTCCTTAGCATTGTGAATACAGTACCAATGAACATGGATGTGAAGGTATCTATATATAATGATATAGAGTCCTTTCCATATATTCCAGGAGTGGCCTATCTGTATCCTACAGCACCTTATTTTTCCATTTTTTTTTTGAGAAACCTTCAAACTGATTTCCAGACTAGCTGCTCTAGTTTTACACTCCCACCAACAGTGTCTCCTAGTGTTTAAGGCTTGCCAGTTCCCCACATCCTTGTCTGTTTTTTGCTGTTACTTGTATTTTGAATAATAGACATTTCAACTGGGGTAAGATGAAATCTTAAAATAATTTTAATCTGTGTTTTTTTAATACTTAAAGATGTAGACAATCTGGAAGTGCTTCCTGGATGCTCTCTTGGCCTTTTTGACTCAGACTTATTAAAACACTGAAAAAGATCTGAATGTAATTGCACAGTCTTGTAATTGCAGCACTTGGGAGGGTAAACTATGAGGATCAGAAATCCCAATGCCTTCCCTAGACTACAAGGTGGGTTATATGACAGCCTCAGATACAGAAGCATATCAGAAACATAAATTCATTATATATATATATATTACTAGCAAGGAAGAAGAAAAATAAAGTTCTTAGCATTGAAATGGCAAACTCAGGGAATTTCTGTATTAAAATCTAGAAGTTCTCCTAAAACTTTAAGGCAAATTATTTTGTACTAAAAACAAGCATCCAGACTTAATATCATCTAACAGAGTTCATTGAGAAAATGGAAACTGTAAGGTTTGTTTAACATTGGTGGTCCATTTAATCATGTTTTTATTCCTGCTTGGGCTGTAGGGGGTAAATGACTCAGTACACAAATGTTTTATTGGAGCACAGTCTCTGATAGCTGAACCTTGTGGGAATTACTTTACACCTCGATGCATTGCAAATAGTGAATGGTAATGTGAAATAATTCCATTCAGAGGCTGCACATTTTGTCCTAGCTGGCAGAGGTTCAATTGATCTTCCTCTCCCAATGTGGACAATACAGTTTTGACTGTGTTTACACTTTTACATTAACATTCCTAATGAAATTCCTTCTTCTTTATAATAGTCTTCAAGCTGATTGTAAGTTCTTGCTAGTTTTTCTTCATTAGGAAATTAAATGAAATCTTTGGTAAGTTGAGAGTTGTGTTCTTGGCTTTCTTTCTTCTCTCTCTCTCTCTCTCTCTCTCTCTCTCTCTCTCTCTCTCTCTCT
>NW_021620528.1:1490251-1498646 GCF_004785775.1 Grammomys surdaster | reverse complement strand
AGAGAGAGAGAGAGAGAGAGAGAGAGAGAGAGAGAGAGAGAGAGAGATAGATCTGTATTTTTCTCTCTAGGAGTTGCTCAAATTCTGTATGTGGCAGCAATGTGCACAGCGATACAATTACATTTTCATTTCATTAATTATTCCCAAAATGACCATGCTCCTTGCTGCTCTCTGCAATGGGTCATCACTCTGAATGCTGCCAAAGTGTCAGCTTTGGACTCACCAAGCTACTGCACAACAGTGTAACACTATATGCATGGTATCACTTTTGGCATTGTAGTAATATCATTCAGTTGAGTTCAGGAGGCGCCATCACAATGCAGTGAGAAGAAGCCAGTGACACCCTAATGAAGCCCTTGGCAAACTGTTCCTTCCCAAATTGTGCAGCCACTTCTACTGCAGTGACATCAAAGCCAAGTTATAGAGTATGGCAAGAGACAGTTTCCATTATGGATAAAACCTCATCTTTGCATTGTGTAATTTTAGATTGTAGCTAAACCAATCTGAGAATTTGAGAATTTCTTCTATAATAAGAAGTCAAGGGCTAAAATACACTACAGAACTGTAGAATCTCCCAAACAGCTTTGTGATATAATTATAGAAAACAGGCTCTACAATATTTTCATGATAAAGTGAATAAAATGAAATTATTCACAGCCCTTTCCCAATCACTATTTTAAAATTTCAAATAACACAAATATCTTTAAATATATTCAGTGAAAATGTTCCTTCTTGGAAGTAATGATGCACTGAACTGTAAATATTTGAGATTCCCCAGAATGCAATATATATATATATCCCCACCTATGACATTTACTCTATTTTTCTGGTTTTATATTTTATGCATAATTACATGAAAGAAACAGACGAAATATATGCATGACCTGGAAAAACACCCCAATTGTTAGCATATAAATAGTTGACTCTATATTGTTGAAACAAATTTAATTGTGGGGGCTGGAAAGACATCTCAGTTGGTTAAGTCAGCCACACAAGCATGAGAACCAGAGTTCAAATCGACAGACAACTGTAGAATCCTAGACCCAAAGTGCTAGAGAGGCAGAGACAGAGTGATTGCTGTGGTTCGTTGGCCATACAAGCAGGCTACAAAGTTAGTGAAAAATCCTGCCTCAAACAAGGTGGAAATGTTGACACCTGATACTGACATTTTGCCTTCATATACACAAACACAAGCCTGCACACACAGACGCACGTACACACCAATACACACACACACACACAAAAGATGGCTGCACTTTTAAAAATAATTGGCATATACTTATCACTGTAATTTGTATCACAATTGGCCTCTGGTCAAACCCAGTTCTATTCCTACCAGCATTGACTGGACAAGAAACTTGTGTCTTTGGATTTTTTTTCCAGTAAAATAGGATAGAACAAGAGAATATATCTCATAGGGCTACTGTGAAATTTTAATGAGACCATTCACCGTCCTGGATGCTGCCTAGGTACGAGTTAATCACAAATGATATTATTTTCTTCCCCTGTGGCCTCGTAGGATTTGTTGCTTTCAAGACTCAGGTAACATTTGGAACCAATATTATAGTTACATGACCTGCAAATAAGTTTTGAGTACTTGTTTAAATGATAGGCAAGCACCAATAATAGTGAAGAAGATGGCTATGAACATTCAGCTAGCATCTGTGCTAGAATAACTATACCAACAGAGTAGTGTCTGTGGAGAAGAATGAAAAACTATGGATAATGTAGGGAGACTTTAAAAGAGTCTTTCAGTATATAAGTTACATATAAAATAAAAAGGTTATCATTCTGCTTTAAAAAAAAACTGCATGTCATTTTGGTTCAGATTATGTGGAGGTTCCAAGAAATTGCATGTCATCTTGCTTCAAATTATGTCGAGTTATTTTTGCTGTGTATTACTCTTCTATACTTTTTCTACAACAAAAATAAGCTGATGTAATTTTCCCCATCATTCCTTTCCTGCTGTTGACTGCATGCAGTCAAGATGCTAATTAAAACCACCTAATTTAAATGCCAAGTTTGCCCTGAAATAGATTTTCAGTAATTTTGCAAAATTACCACTGGGCATGAAGGTTGCAACAGATATGCTCATATAATCCATGTTTTGCTCAAAGTGATTTAAATGGAGAACTCTGGCATTTCCAGCCTCAAAGCTTGCAGATATCATTAAGATTGTGTAGGGGCACAGCCTAGCTGGAATTCCACCAGTGGAGGTGCTAACAGAGTCTGCAGGACTTCTGCAGCTCCCGTTTATATTTTGGTCGTCTTTCCAAAGTCAGTCAGATGGGCTTTGTTAATATTTGTCACAGAGTTAAACTACAACGAGCACCAGTATGACCAATGTCTCACTTTTCCAGATCATAAATGGCCACTCTCCATGGTATGTGAAAAGGAAAATAAATGCAGGAGAAGACCTAGTCCTCTTGATAAATACAGCATGGCTGTGATTTCTAATATAGGTCAGTTTAGTCTGATAGAGGAACATTTCTTCAAATGGACAGAACTAGGCAGAAAGGAAGAATTAAAGACTGGATGAGGAAAGACCTTATGATGACCCTACGTATGGAACTGGATAACAACAAATTCAGTATTCAGGAAACATACATGTTGCATGCTTTTGACAGAGCACTGGGAACAAGTAGTCAATAAAAGGACAGTTAAACTAAATTATCTCTAATATTGTGCATAATCTTCAAATGTATGATTTTTTGCTAATAGTCTTCATTTAAGTGAATTTTCTTTCCTGCCAAAGGAGTCTTTTTATTTAACTAAAATATAGTTGCAATATTGTCTACTTCCCTCTCGTTCCTCCTACTTCTCCCACATAAAACACCACCTTCTCATATCACAACCTCTTCTAAGACCATTTTATTACATATAGGTATGCACTAATAAACATACAAATGCAAGGTGCTGAGTCTGTTCGTTCAGCTCACTCTGTCTCTCCCTCTCTAGTACAGTAAGTCTAGGACTCTACAGTTGTTTGTATTGTTTGCCTACATATGTTTCTACAGCTGACAACTCAATATTGGAGACCCCATCATGTGCTCACTTCCGTGAAGACTTATTTTCCCTAAAGCTCTTCAAGGGTTTCCATGTGATTTTTCTCATTTACATTGATAGGTCAACTAGTGCTATAATCTTTCAGATGTTATTTAGGCAGCCAGGATGTTAAAATGCCAAGGACATAGCTCAAAAACACAATCCCGCAACAAACTTCTTTTAATTTTTTTAATGACAATGTATATCGAGGTGATTGCTCATGTCATACATCTGGATACCCTGCCTCTCTGTAACAGAGGCGGAATCCTCGATTTGAGTTGAGGAATACGATTTGCCTCTTCAAGGCCACTATGAAAATCTTTTCTTAAAAACACACTGAGATTTCCATTACACACAGGGCCCATAGAATTGATGTATTATTCATGGGTAACTTTTTTTGCCCATTCCTATTCCATTCTTGAATATCTAAAATAACTTATAAAACTGATTTAGTCAATGATATGTATCTAATCAATTGACTACATATTAATTGATAATCCACAAATTGCATGGATCTGTGCTTCAATTAGGTGACTCACAGGATGGTTTAAGTCAATCAACTAATGATGTGCAGCTGGTAATTCAGACTCTTAAATGTTGGTACCATCAGTCTCAGTGCTGCCAATTGACCTATCTACACAGACCCTCACAGATGCAGCTGAATTACAAGATGTCATGGATTAGCAAAAGGAAGAGTAGACACAATCCAAACAATTAGCTCTGCACTGGTGTTTAGCATATTAGTAGGAAGCCCATAATTTCTAGTACATAATTGATACTGTACTTTTTATTATCCCTGGGACCTTAGAAATTACAATAAAGAAAAAGGGAATACATAATCATGGTGTCTCCTCTTGCATCATGGTTCTTGCTACAGTAGTAACATATCTTTAACGTTTATATATATTGTGGCCATGTTAACCAATATACAATATGTTTTCATCTTCAATTTGGGAATGCTTTTTGATATTTGTACATCCGCCATCAACTCAGATAAGATTTAGGAGAAATGTTTGGGTCAGTGGTGCATGAAATGTAATTGAATAGCTCAGAACTCTACCATTTACATCTGCTCTGCTTTGCCGAGATCATACAGATGGAACAGAGTGGCTGAAATAGTATATGATATTCTCAAAAAAGTCCTCTATTAAAATATTAACTTGCCAGAGCCTAGAAGGTATAATTTGAGAGTAGAACAAGGGCATATCATGCACAAGGCTCTTGGTCTTACTCACCCCCTCCTCCCTTCCTCCCTCCGCCCCCCCCTCTCTGACACACACACACACACACACACACACACACAAACACAAACGTGGATTGGCTTCCACTGAACATTTGATTTTCTTGCAAGACTGAAAATACTCGTGTTTGAATAACTTTTAAACCCTAATCTTCATGCATTTCCATGAAAAATAAATCAGTTAAGGTTTCACAGAAATCAACTTTGGGACTAGGAAAGCTATTGTATGACTCCAGATAATAGAAACATTATTCTTACATATAAATATTAACTGATGGTATGTGGATTTATCATTCTACTAAAACTTCTGGAGAAAGAAAAGTCAGTAGGTTAATGGATAAATGGAATAGGCACAAAGATTGCCCAAGGCTCTCGGCTCCACACTTCCCAACTACGTGAGGGATGATAGCTTTCAGGAACATGTTTTCTTTCTTTTCAAGTCATTTATGAACACTTCTGCTGGCATATGAGATGGGAACATACTAATTAAGCAACTGACACACTATTTATAATGCCTACAAAATCAATACACAAAACTTCTGTCTTTTGTACAATGGGAAATAATTTAGGGTCCTTTGAGATTACTCATATGTATTCTTTTATATATATATACTTAGAGAGAGAGAGTCATACATTATACATTATTAAATTCACATAGTTTATATATTAACCTTTCCTGATAATAAGATATTTGATATCCCAAAATACTGGGCCAGACTTCATCTGCTATGAATTGAATAAGCACTTTAATACATGTATTGCTGTGAAAATGTGTTAACATGATGCATTATTGTTATTATGAAAGGAAACATTACATGCTAAATATGGTATATACAAATATATACTATACATACATAAATATGTATTTCTATGTGTACATTTGTATATATAGTAATAGAAATAGTGTATATAGGTGGATAATGGCTCAGAGTTAGGTGATATTAAAACTTAATTTAAAAATTAATTTATATATTTTATTGATTAATATTTTATTCTATTTATACTAGCAATGGTGTTAGAAAGGGTGTAAGGATCTTTTCATTGCAGAGATGCAGAGACAACTCACTTTGACTTAATTGTCCATGATGAATAATGTGTGGCTGGAGAGATGCCCTTTCCCGGCCTTACCCCTAGCTACTTGCAGCAGGTAGGATAGCTGGCTGAGAGTTCATGAGACCTGAAGGCTCTGCCCTTTATTGGTGTAACACTCAGGGAAGTGGGCCCCACACCTCAACTGAGCAGGAGAGTAGATCTGGCACTGGTGGCATGGATGTGGTTAAGCCAGCCCTGGGCATATAAGAATGAGGAATCTGGCTCTGCCTCTTGAAGTCTTTGGCATTGTGTGAGCTACCAGGACCACTGCTGTAGAGATTTACATGGTGCTGTCATTGCAGGAGAACTAGAGGTCTGACCAACTCAGCCCCCATCTAGGCTCAGACCCAGGGCTTAAAGTTGACACACACCAACATCTACCTTATCTATGAACTGTTGCTGGGTGAAAAGAGCCAGTCTTGCAGATCCAAAGCTACAGGATCAACATGACACAGGACAAGAAGATATCCAAGAGGAATCACAGTGAGGATGTAGTATTGATCATATGGCAGAAGCCAGAGGCCTTTAACCAGACTAATGACTCATTTCAATAAACATTTGGAAATAATGATGTGTGGACAAAAGGGTTTGTTTTGGGAAACACTGTTATACATTATTGATTCTGCAGTGAGGTTTTGTTTTGTTTATTTACTTATTTTTATTGTATTTTGGAAAGGGAAGTTCTATGTGTAAAAAGTAGATAGGAAGAGATGGGGAGATGAGTGGAATTAAGATATATGATATAAAACCCACCAAAAAAAGTTTAAAAAAAGAAGAATATATATCACTAGTTTTGACACCAGAGAAAATGATAGTAGTAAAGGTGGAAAATAAAAAATGAAAGTGAAAATTGAACATAGGATTTAGGATAAAATGAAAAGAGAGTTTCTTCCTTAAAAATAAATCTTAGAGTCTTGCATATGGAAAATCAGTAACATATACAAGTGTTATAACAGAAATACTCCTTGATTTTAAGAAGATCTAAAGATTTTAATATTTCAAAATCAGACTAAGCAAAGACACACTGAATGGAGGTGGTGCTTCAGATGTTGTATCATTAAAATTTATAACAATGCTAAAATAGTTTGTCCTTTATCCAGACAATATTTTACATGGCAAAATAAAAGCTCAGCAATGTTATGTCATAGACCCAGCAACACTTCTTTTGGACTCTAAGCCATGATGCAGTGTGCACTTGAAGGAGACAGTTTTACAGCCATCCAGAGAAGACGAGTGTGGAGCTTAGGAGAGTCAGTATGACTACACAAGGAATTCCATTCGGGAATTCAGGAGTCACTTGAGTGCATAGTTTAAAAGGAAAAAAAAAAGGCTTGCTCTGCAGATTCATACCTCCTCTATTCATTTCCTGCTTTAGTATACATTGAAGACTTATCTGTCTTATTGGTTTTGTGGAAGGTGGCTAAGAGTTTCTGACTGTCTGGGCCCCTATCAGTCTTCTCATACTATGTAATGCTCCTGAAAATCTAATACAATGTCTTTCATGGAGATGTTAAGATGTGGGACAGATTAATGAACAAGGGGTTTGAACAATTCTGAAAATATGACAAGGCAGAAAATAAATCTGGCTGTAAGATCATCATGCAGAGAAGCATATGTGCTAAGCAGGATTGAAATGGGTAGTCTAGGAATATCACCAACAGCACAGTATACAAGTGTATGCTAACCACTGTCAGCTTTTCCTTCCCAAGGAGAGAAAAGACTAACAATCGAATGACTAAATTCTAATAGACTTTTTCATAATTGATTCATGGAATCCTTAGTGAGTCATCGGCCTTAGTCAGATAAAATTTAGAATCTCAAATTTTCTAAAAAGGTATAGAGTAATTTTATAGTGCCTAAAGATGATAGTGTCTGCAGGCTGCTGGGAAAGAAAATACATAAATGGGTGTGCACAAGCACTGGACCTTGACTACCACAATTCTGAGCTCTGAGACACAATGTTCCCACAGTTACAGTGAGAGTATGACTGTTATGGAGTAACCATTTCTGATTGGATTTGAAGATTTCTCCACACATGGGAACTTTGTGCCTCAAACTGTAACACTGGACAAAAGCCTATGGCTGGGAATCTGAGGCTCTTGAGTAAAACCTGCTATTGTTATTTTGCTAAATGGCCGTGCTTTCAAATTGCTTTGCAAATATTTATACTTATAACCATACACCTGAGCTGCTCTCAACTTTCGTTAGAGATATTTCTTTTTGTGGTTAGTGGTCATGCTGAGAGGCAAAGTTGGTATAGGTACTGAGAATAAGTGCCTGATCCCTAAAAGACATTTTAAACAATAGGTCTTTCCCTTTAAGTTCAAAAAACATTGCAAGAGAAGAAGTATAAAGAATAGAAGAGCTGGAGGAAGAGGAAGAGTGCTTTCATACACTGGTCATGATAAGAGCCTTGAAGAACTGGATAAAAATGTAATATTTGCACAGTTTCACTTTGTTATAAATATCAAAGACAGGGGGTCTTGGATGCCATGGACATGGTGTTTGCCTTTTGTAGGCTGTGCTTCTGTAAAAGGTAAAGAATTTAACAACCTGATTCCTACATGATGAGGATCACAGTGTGATTATGAGAGGGATGAAGTGTCTGTCCTAAGAGAGGAATTGGCTAAAAGCCAGAAGAAAGCAGAACCATAGAGAATTTTGCCATTATTGTAAATAGCACAGCTAACTTTCTAATGCGCTGCTTAGCTTTTCATTCAATGTGTGTAGTCATAGTTTAGCAAAGGAAATTCCAGAAGCAGCAGATAATAACATTGTCTCTCTACAAAGTCCTCTCTGCAAGAATGTGACATATATTCACCTGATTTTCAGCCATGACTGAAAGATTTCAGTGCGCATCTTAGACAGACAACGCCAGACCAAACGGTTAAACGAGGGGAGGGGGTTTATTCAGGGGAGAGGGCAAAGGTGGGGAGAGAAACGGGAGGAATGGCAGAGGGGGGGAAGAGAAAGAGAGAGAGAGAGAGAGAGAGAGAGAGAGAGAGAGAGAGAGAGAGA
>NW_021620528.1:1438715-1490241 GCF_004785775.1 Grammomys surdaster | reverse complement strand
AGAGAGAGAGAGAGAGAGAGAGAGAGAGAGAGAGAGAGAGAGAGAGAACGAACTAGAGGTAGAGGAGTAGAGGCCGGCCATGACCACCTGGGAAAAAAAGGAGGAGGGGCAAGGGGACAGAGAGAAACTGGAGGCAAGAGAGCAGGAGAGCAAGGGAGCAAGAGAGGGAGGAGGGAGCAAGCAGCCCCTTTTATAGTGGGCAGGCCTACCTGCCTGTTGCCAGGTAACTGTGAGGAGGAGCATACCTAGCTGTTACCAGATAACTGTGGAGGTGGAGTTTAGACAGAATACTAACAATGACCATTTTCACCATCTGTTGATTCATATAAAAAAAGGAAGTAAAAATTCTCTGTCCCTTCTCACATCCTGTGGTTACATGTAACTTGAGGTAGGAAACACCACAGATAAAACTTTAGTTCTACCTTACCTATTCGTGGCTAAGGTTCTCAAGAAACAAGAAGACATATGGGCTCCTTGAGAGTTAACAGCTTTGTGTCAGCCTTTGGCTGAAGAAGCTACAAAAACTACAGACCTGTGTCAGGCATGCCAGAACTTGCAGACTCACTACACTTCTCAGTAGCTGTGACCTTGAGAATTAAGCAATCTTCCGTCTCTTCGGTTTGGAAATGGAGCTAAGAAGGGCAGCTTCATTTTAGGTCTTCCATAAGGATAAAATGAGACTTTTATTTCCTCATCTTATTATAAGCTTTTTAAAGACAATCCCATTAATTTTCATTTCATAGTTACTGAATCTCTGTTCACCTTTTTATTGTGATCTCTGTATTTGGGGAGAATAATCATCTGAATGCTATTTAAGAAAGTCGAGAGAGTCAACAAGTGTGACACATGTTTCAGAAACCTTCCTCATGTAATGGTTTCCTTGATCCATCACACCTCCATGAAGCATCAGCCTAACATGGAGAAGCTGATTGATGTTCAGAAGATTTATGCATATTATTGAGTTAAGCAGTTGTTAGAGTTGGCCGTCCCTTGCTGTGGTTTAGATTTGGTATGCTTCCTAATGTCCATACACTAGAAATTTTGTCCTGGTGTGGCAGTGGTAAGAAGGTAGAACCATTTATATTGGGACAAACAGAAGGTAATTGGTTGTTGGAGACTACATTCTCATAAATGAATTTTTTTTCCAGAGTACGTTCATTCTTGGAGGAATTAGTTCTGGAGTGAATAAATTTGTATAAGGCAAGGCCGCTTTATGTGTCTGGCTCCTTTTGCACATCATTGGTTCCCTTCCTGCTCCTTAACCACTCAAGAATCTGTTCTTCCCCTAGATTACCTTTTGAGTTTTGTGTTGCTCTAAATTTATTGTCAGGATAAAGTCAGATCTGGAACATTATTGAGTTCTGTCTTGCTCTAAGTTTATGGTCAGGATAAAGTAAGTGCTGGAACATTATGTCTGCCAGGTCTTCTCCCTCATAGATCCAGTGTAGGGTTTAATCTGTTTTACATTACTAAAACATAGTTCAATGAGAGTAAACTTATAAAGCAAAACAGTTTATTTGGCTCAAAATTCTAGTACAAGGAGTGTTTAAATATCATGATGGTGGTGTCCTAAGAATGTCCCATGGAAGTGTTTTAAAGGACATCTACATATGGAACAGAAATTTCTTGTGGGACCTCAATTCAACTCAATAATGTTTAATTGCCTTGTCTCCTGCCGTGATTCATGTTTTGAATTACAATTTCAACATTTGACAATCAAAGAGACAAAATTCACATGGTTCTTTATGATTTTTCACTCATATGCATACATGTCCATACTTGTAAGCAAGCATGTGTGTATACACACACACACACACACACACACACACACACACACACAATCAATCAACTTGATTAGGTTTCCTGGCATTTGTGTTTGGCATCACAGTTCTGGCTGGCTGGCTGGCGGTTACGATGACAAAAAGGCCAGCTCCCTGCCAAAGTCAAAGACAAATGTCAGTCTTGTAGTATAATTCAATTATAGTCAAATTAATCACAATAATGCTGTAGCCCGTTAGAAAAAATGGAATGATCTGAAATCTGTCCAAATCCAGTGTAAGCTATACACCCCCAGAAGTCTCTTAGGCCCAGAAAGGTGGGGGCATAAATGGATGGCAGGTGGATTTCTTGGCCAGAGTGCAGGTCCTTACAGGAGTCCTCAGAAACAATTTTTTCTCCCTCTGTGATATTTCACATTAATGGACATTAATAAAAGCCACAAATAACCTGAACCCAGTTTTCCTCGTGGCATACTAGATTCACTTGCCTGGTGTGAACAGCTGTTACTCAGATCTTGGAGTGAGCCAATCCTGCAAGTGCAATTGATAACATAAGAGTATATATGTGTGCCACAGAGGATGAAGAGATGATTTCCATGTTAGTCACCCATAGAGCACCCTGCAGCTCTGGACTTCTCATGTTCTGATTTGCTGCCTGCTCTAGCACACATGCCAGCCAAACGGTGTTAATCTATCAGTTTTTCATCAGACATGCTATCTCTCTAAGCAATTTTTGGTTTCATTTTAAATTTCTTAAGAAAAATGTCTTGTGGAAAGAAACCAAGAAGATTGTTTGCTTTAACTCCAAGCAGACACTTAAATCAGTTTCTTTTTTTTCCCAGACGTCCTAGCCTACTCCTCATGCACCAGACCTCAGACTTCCCCTGTGCTGTATTGCCTTTCTTTCCTAAAACTTTGACCATCATGTAGGCAAAAATACACATTTGGCCATGTATTCATCTTACATGGGCAGAGTGTTATCGGGTAGCTGATTTCTCTGAATTGAAATATTACCTCCCAGAATGAAAGTCATAAGATCCAAGAAATGAATAAAGTATACAAGACTTATGAAGTAAACTAAAGTGTTGAGATGAGGTAAGTTCCTGAAAGCTGCAAATTTACAAAGTCCCTCTCCCAAGTTACATAAGCAGGAACAATTGCTGGGAAAGGGAGATTCTCTGAGTAGCTGAGCTGATTGCAAATTGTGAGGGACTTCCAGTGCCACAGTGCTTGTGATGGTTAATCCGTTCTGGAGTGGGTATTTTTGTGCTTGCAGATAACTTTGACTCAATCATTTTTTTTTTTAAAGAGAATGCTCTGCCAACACATCAAATAAATAAGTGTAATAAGCTCACTAGTTTTCTATAAGACTTGGGTGAACCTGTTTCAGAGACAGATCTGAAGAGAATAGACATCTGCTCACATCACCCTGAAAAAGATCACACAGCAGAACTCTTCTCAGCCAACAAGGAAAGCACTGGGGCTTTGTAGTTTGCCAATACCCTTACATGGAGGAACATTTTCCATTTCTTCATCAGTAGAATGAGTTATAGTGAAATCTTATTACTAAGATTGGCTTAACGATCACAAGCGCTGTGGCACTGGAAGTCCCTCACATTTACCAAACTTCCAGTTTTTCATCTAAAAATGAAGAGATGACTCATACATCATAAAAGTCTGCAACGGATTAAATGATCTAAATAGTTGTGTGATAGACATCTGGGGTTGGGGAATACTTGACTGAAAAGTAGTGTTCTTCTGGCCTTCAAGCCTGAAAGTTACTAGTGGAAAGAGGGAGGGAACATTTTAATAATGACACAATCCGTTGGTGTTAGTTATATACTGTGATGAAATCTGCAATGGATACATTACAAAAGTAAAAATTGATTTCAAAAACAATAAAAATAGATGTCTATAGAATTATGGACTGGTAAGGATAGATGCCATTCAGGGAATGAAATTTACTAATGGGATTTAGAGTAATTATTGCACAAGTACAGGAGAAAAAGATTTAGAGTGAGAGTTGAATCCAGAAAAATGTTCTTGGAGGTAGGAGAGTCAGGTTAACAGGAAAGGGACAAATACATACATACCACATTCTGCCTGGCTTTATTGTAAGTAAATTAGATTAATATGGATAGGAAAAAACAGCAAATATTGCACATAAATGAGCTATATGAAAACCCTCTCCCTTTGGGTTAAGTGAAATATTGGTGACTGCTTAGAATCAAGGTCCTCAGCATGAAGAAAGCCATAGTGCATCCAATTAAATCTGAGTGAGACTATATAACATCAATCAATATCCTGCATAGTAAAAGAAGGTTGTTTTAATTTTGAGTACACTGGCTTTCATGTTACTATGGCAATAGTGTTTTCTGGGAAAACATTATTATAATGATTTAATAAGACACAGTGGAAGCCATTTGTGCCTTGAAGGTTTACAGTGTGTGTGTATACACACACTAGACCATGTATGCTCTTTGGTTGGAGGCTTAGTCTCTGGGAGCTCTGATGGGTATAGATTGTTTTCTTCCTCTTGGGTTGCAATCCCTTTCAACTTCATCAGTCCATCTCCTAACTCTTCTATAGGAGTCTCTGAGCTCAGTCTAATGGTTGGCTGTAAGTGTCTATATCTGTCTCAATCAGTGGATGGTAGAGCCTCTAAGATGACAGCCATGTGACAGTCCTGTCTTCAAGCACAACATAGAATCACTAATAGTGTCAGGGTTTGGTGCCTATGCATGGGATGGATCCCAAGTTGCATTTGTTACTGGATGGCCTTTCCTTCAATCTTTGCTCCATTTTTGTCCTGGTATTTCCTTTAGACAGGAAAAATTCTGGGTCAAAAATTTTAAAGATTGGTGGGTAGCATCATGCTTCAACTTGGGGCCATGTCTATCTATTGGAGAGAGTCTCTTTAGGCTCCATCTCCCCACTGTTGGGCATGTCAGGTAAGGACATTCCCATTGGGTTCTGGAACCTCTCACATCCCTGTGTTTTAGACTTTCTAGATGGTCTCCCTGCCTCCAACCCCACACTACTGAATATTTCTATTCATTATCCTGGCCCTCTTGGTTCTCTCCTATCTCCCCCATACCTGATCCTATTCTCTTTTAATCGCCCTTCCTCTCTCCAACCCAGGTAACTTTCTCCCTCTTCCTTCCATGATTATTTTGTTCCACTTTCTAAGTGGGATTGAGTATCCATGTTTGAGCCTTCTTTCTTATTAAGCTTCATATGGTCTGTGAGTTGTATCATAGGTATTCCGAACTCTTTGGCTAGTATCTATTTATCAGTAAATACATACTATGCATGTCCTTTTTGGTTCTGGGTCATCTCACTTAGGATATTTTCTATTTCCATCCATTTGCATGCAAAGTTCATGATGTCCTCATTTTTATAGCTGAGTAGTATTCCATTGTGAAAATGAATCACATTTGCTATATCCAATTTTTTGTTTGAGGGATATCTGGGTTGTCTCCAGCTTCTACTATTACAAATAAGGCTGCTATGAACATTGTGGAGTACATGTCCTTGTGATATGGTGGAACATCTTTTGGGTATATGATCAGTAGTGGTATAGCTAGGTGGTCAGGTAGAATTATTCCAATTTTCTGAGCAACTGCAAGATTGATGTTCAGAGTGGTTGCACCAGTTTGAAATCCCAACAGCTACAGAGGAGTATTTCCCTTCTCTACATCCTCTCCAGCATGTGCTGTCACTTGAGGTTTTTATCTTAGTCATTCTGATTGGTATAAGGTGGAATCTTGGGGTTGTTTGGATTTGCATTTCTGTAATGACAAAGGATGCTGAATATTTCTTTAATGCTTCTTAGCCACTCGAGATTCCTCAGTTGAGGATTCTCTGTTTAGCTCTGTACCCCATTTTTAATTCAGTTATTAGGTTTTTAGAGTCTAACTTCTTGAAATTTTTTTGTATATTTTGGATATTACGCCTCTATCAAATGTAAGGTGAGTGAAGATCTTTTGCCACTCTGTAGGATACCATATTGTCAAAGTATCACTCTTGTGGATGATATGATAGTATACATAAGTGATCCCAAATATTCTACCAGAGAATTCCTACACCTGATAAACAACTTCAGCAAAGTGGCTGGATAAAAATTAACTCAATCAAATTAGTAGCCTTCCTTTATATAAAGGATAAATGGTTCGAGAAAGAAATTAGGGAAACAACACCCTTCACAATAGTCAGAAATAATATAAATATCTTGATGTAACTCTAACTGAGCATGTGAAAGATTTCTGTGACAAGAATGTCAAGTCTCTGAAGAAAGAAATCAAAGAAGCCTCAGAAGATGGAAAGATCTCCCGTGCTCATGGATCAGCAGGATTAACAGTGAAAATGGCCATCTTACCAAGAGCAATCTACAGATTCAACATAATGTTCATCAAAATGCCAACTCAATTCTTCACAGACATGGAAAGAGCAATTCTAAGCTTGATATGGAATTACAAAACACCCAGGATAGCAAAAACAATTCTCAACAGTAAAAGAAATTCTGGGGGAATCACCATCCCTGACCTACAAGTAGTACTACAGAGCAATAGTCATAAAAACCGCATGGTATTGGTACAGAGACAAATAGGTCGATCAATAGAATAGAATAGAATTGAAGAGCCAGATATAAACCCACACACCTATGGACACTTGATCTTTGACAAAGAATCAAAACTATACAGTGGAAAAAAACAAGAAAACAACTTCAACAAATGATGCTAGTCTAACTGGCAGTCTGCATGTAAGAGAATGCAAATTGAGCCATATTTATCCTGTTTTACAATGTTCAAGTCAAAGTGGATCAGAGACCTCCACATAAAACTACATGCAGTGAATCTGATAGAAGAGAAAATGGTTCATATCTTCCAACACATTGGCACAGGGGAAAATTTCCTGAACAGATCACCAGTGGCTCAGGCTTTAATTGTCTAGCAATTGACAAATGGGAATTCATGAAACTGAAAAGCTTCTGTAAGGCAAAGGACATTGTCAATTAGATAAACTTATTATAAGTGTTGAGATCAAATTCTTAGTTGTGCACTCCATGAGCCATTTCTACACTTTTATTTAATCAATCTTAAAGCCTGAAATACATTAAGTAGACATGACAGTGAAAGACGCTCCCTTGCAATGACAATATCTAATAGAGACTTATTTAAAATCTGTCTTCAATAGATTTACACTAAGTTTCAAAACTCTACTTGAATATGTAATGACAGTCCTACAAAGTATTCATTTGTAGAACGAGGCTTGCATAAATATAAAATACAAGGAGCAAACACATTTTCCTTACATCTACTTTTGTAAACAGAGCTGTATCAGGGAATTCTCCAGAAAACACAGCTACCTTTACACACGATACCTATGCACCTGCGCCTTCACACACACATACTACAGACAGAAACATAGCAGTCGGTTAGTACAATGAATAATAACATTGCCTAATTAGGGCCTCCCTGTGATAAGTAATTAAAGAGGACTCCAGGGAGGTAGCAGAATATTTAATATCATCTTCAAATCAATGACGCCTAGAGTCATATGTCTCCCAACTTGCTCTAATTGGATCAGGTATTGACAGTGTTAATAGAATTTAAAGCAAGAAGATAAACAATTTGTGAAGGAGCCCAGGAGAAGAGGCCATAATTTCAAGGCAAGTCCCCAGACAAGCAACCTTTAGCTCACCAGGATCTTGGAGATCCCAATGCTTAGGCTCTACTGAGAGTAACTCGTAGGCTCTGGGAGTGACATGTCATAACCTGTTTGAAACAATAAGTCTTCTGGGAGACTGTATTCTGGGAATCACATTTGTGAAGAATGAAATGAGAGGAGAAGAAACAGTAGTTACACAGTTGCAAACCTCTGACATTCATGCAAACTACTAGTCTCATCTAAATTAATTTCCTTTGACGGTCGCAAAAATTGGATAAAGCATTAAACAGTATATATTAGTGTTGAGTACTGATTATTTTATTAATGATTTTCTAATCCACAAAATTAGAGCTAGTGAATACTTCTTAAATCCAATTTAATTAAAAAATCTATTTATAAACACTTTCCAATCTGTAAAAATCAATCATTGCCAATGGCATAGCTCTCTAAAGTGTACATTTTCTACCTTCTACCTATGCAGTTCATCAAACCAACAGGTATGAAGTAAACACACTCAGTCTCTCCATTACACTAGAACAGCAATGCTCAGTCTTGGTTTTGAGAAATATGAGAATTAACAACATGAAAATGGGGTTTATTGTTAGCATGGTGGTATCTCTCTAAAACTTTTAATGTTTGCTTTATTTTAAATATAACTAAATAAATAAACCAGCCACATTATGCTCCGACCACTTAAAATATTATATACATCATAGGCACAGCATCATGCACAAAATAGAAAGTTTTATATAGTACGTGAATCCCTACCTCACTAAGAATTAGAAAAATGATTCTCAAAGAACAGCTTTAATCATAGTCTATCAAGACTAACAGAAAAGCAATATCTTAAAGAATGTTTATAATTAGGAGTAAAATATTTTTGTTTGTAATCTGCTAATGTCAATATGTACAAACTCTTGATTCTCAAACTAGAAAAAGAGTGGAACTTGATGATCTAAAGGAGAAAACAGATTTTTTACAGGTAGCATTAATAGACAATATAGTATAGAGATTATTTAATCTGTCTCAATCTAGTCATGTTAAATGTCTCCTCTTCTACTCCAATTGTGGTCAGAAAATGTGCAGCTGCAGCACTCAGTAAGGTTAAGCCCTGGGCTGGCCATGAACTAGTCTTGCTGCCTGAAGGATGATCAGGGAAGCATCAGAAGAAACATTCTTCCTAATGGGCTGATTTGGCCTCTGGCTGCTAAACAGCAGACAGGGAACTTGCAGTGCTACAGCCAAATGCAGATCAATCTACTGATCTCCAAAGTAAACTTCTAAGAACCTGTCCTTCCAGATCCCCTACACAAGTCCTCAGACGTGAGAGGCTGTAGAGATCAGCCAATCAAGCACGCCACACCTCCTACCTAATGTCCTGAGAGAATAAGTTTCACAACCACTTATGTGGAGATTCACCTTGCTCTCAATAGATACCCATATACATCATAAGTATCTAGGAGTTGTGTGACACAGTTCGTTCTAATTTATTCTTTGCCCTTTTAACATTTCTGAATATACAATGAAGAATTTAAAATAATTAAATTTTAATATTATTATAACCTTGGCTTTCTTAAAGATAAGGCTCAATATATTTATGGAAAACCAATTACCATATTGAGTGTGATAGTAAGCAGATGAGTTTTCTAATACATTTTCTAATTATTCTTAGAAATGCAGCAATCCATTGTCTCAGCATCACCTACTGAAATTCAATCTGAGTTGTTCTCTATCTCTCCCAGTGGAAGGGCACCGTTATTATGCTCCAGAAAATAGCACTGCTGGAATAGCAGAGGGTAAAAAAATATACTACACTGTTGAAACAAAAACCTTGCCAGACACAGCTCTATACTGGCCCAGAAGAGTGACACTGTTCTATATGATGATGGATTCACAAATCAGGATAAAACACAACTGGGCTCTGATGGCCACTATGTGGAAGCTGCTAGACTCAAGTTAGTACAGACAGAATCCTGTGACCTTCCCATTTAACACACCATTATTACAGAAAGCCAGGGAGTGAAGCCCATTACATAGGCACTTTATATATGTAATTTTGATCCTTTAAAATTCTACCTTTCTGTGCATTTTCTTTTTTTATTGGATATTTTATTTATTTACATTTCTGATGTCACCCTCTTTCTTCATTCTCCCCAGACTCACCCTATTCCATCCCCCTCCTCCTTTTAGCTTTTATACCATTTTAATTACATGCAAGTATTAAAGTCAGTTCTAGGTTGAGGAACTAACAATATAATAGATGCAAATAGGCAAGGAACAAGCAAGACAATAAAGACAAATAGTTAAAGAAAAAGCAAGCATAGTTCTCTGATAACTCCTATGATCACTATTTCTAAAGGCTTATCAGGATGACCAAGACATCTGAGCCTATTTCCCTGTCTTAGCCCAAAGTCATTTTCATGTCTAAAGCAAAATTTCCTTTCTTTTCTAACATCATAAATTTATAAACCAATTTAGCAACTAAGTTCTTATCCCCAAACAGAACTTTGTAAAGTCTATTTATAAGAAATGGGGAGACCCTATACTATATCAAAGCAATTTTCTCATTGTTTAAAATAAATAAAGAGAGCTACTAAAATAGAAAAAATTAAACAGTAACTGACAAATTTTTAGAATCTTATTGTAGTTAAACTTGATGGTAGATGAGGAAAAATAACAAATTTACTTTATTTCATGAAATTATAACATTGTTTGGTGCAAAAGACCATATTCTTTCTTTAGTAAACTATGTTAGCTCCTTTGACAAAGTTGACATTCTTTTAGAATGTCTACTTCTGAGATCTTTGGATTCCATGATTTTTCCTCCAATAACCCACAGTGTTTAGATATACTAACTTTGCAAATTATGCTAATACCAGGTGCTGTCAGTGACCCAGCAATTATGAATTGTGGTACTGACCCAAATTAGCTGAAAACTGTACCTACAAAAGGCCATCATGACTGTGTAGAACAGCTTTATTTTTAACTGACAAAACTTTCAAGCAACAAAGATGTCTTTACCTCTGGGTAAATGTAACTGAGTCATCAATGCAGTGGCATAGTACTCATTAATAAATGGGCTATGAGGCAACAAACAAATATTAATAAACACTCTAGGGTGTTTTTAAGGCTTTTTCTCGGAGGTGTACCTGAGGAAGGAAGATTTATCCTAAATGTGAACAGCATTTGCCTCTATATCCATACAAAAAAGGAAAGCCTTTTCAGGAAATTGAAGCAAAAAATGTTACCCATAATATAAAATGGCTTGTTTGGTATAGAAGAAATAAATTTTTGAGTATCATAAGAAAATAATCCTGTTTCCTAACAGTCTGATTCTATTATGCTTAATGATGATACAAAATCTAAGTTACCCTTTCTTCGAAGTGGGCCAATTCCCAATTAGGGCATTTTATGTCACTTCTTTTACTTTGTTCCAATTAATGTAGCAAATGCAGACTAATATTAAGACATACAAACTTATTGGATCAGGAAATAACTAAAATAACCATAGAACTAAAGAACACACCAATAGTTTTATCTTCCAAGTGCTAGATTCTTACTATACCTACAGCAATACTTACTAGTGTGTTCAACTACTTGACCACTTACTTGAGCTTCATTACCCGACTCTTCAGTCTTTAAATGTTTTGCCCCATGTGAACTAGAATTGGTTGGGAGTCCTGGTGTATCTTTATTAAACATGAAGAATCACTTCACTATCCTAGTATTTCCACCATTCAGAATACCTCTACAGCAACATGGTCATGATGCACTATCTGAAAAGGTAAAGCTACTCAGGTAGGTCTTAGCACCCTTCAGCGTCCTTCGCCGTGCTTCACAGTGCAACTTGTCTTAGCCCACTGTTTTTCAAAAGGGTAAGTGGCCAGATAATGAGAATTTGCTGAATATGATTTGTGTCTAAGTAACTGTACTTGGATCTTCTTATATGACAAAATATAATTCTCAAAATAAAATCAGATTGTGAAAATATTTTTTGTATTTCACTCTTCTAAATTAAGTACTTTGCATAGGTTTATCTAATCTTGGAAGTACGGGGGCCTCCATGTGAAATGAGAATGCACTTGCTTTCCAGTGTTAAGCTATGGTAACCCAAAATAATGAAGTACCAACAGTGAGAATCTCTGTAACCATTGTAAAAAATGAAGCTCATTCTTTCAGCTGTTATGTTTTCCCTAAAATTAATTGTGTTCCCTGTGATGTCACATGATATTTACTTGACCCCCTTGATTTCTAGTGAAAACAGTAAGCAAGCAGAGATCAGCAGAAAAGCAAAAGTGAAAGCATAAAACAATCACCACAAATCTCATTGCAAACCCAGCAGGCCAGCAAAGGCGGAATTAAAGGGCAAGGCCAAAGAGGGATAAGAGAGTGTGAACTAGACACTTAATCCCTTGTTAATATCAAACTGCTTAGGAAAGAATTGCATGTACTGAAGTCAGTCACCACTTCTTGCTTATTAAAAAAAGAAATTCCTTTCCTAAAAATAATTCTTTGCTTGTTGTAGCTGTGAGAAAGACAGCTGGGGAATTTGAGGCGAGTGGGAAATGAATACATTGTAGACTCAACAAATATGCTCAGATATCCAATACTGATAATGGAGCAGCATTAGAACACTAATGGATGCCAGCAGAAGAAAAATGAAAGAACTTTCAGATACAGTTTGAAGAAAAATATTTTCAAAGTATGAAAATATCCACACCATTTGCTTCAATGTTCCTATTTTTCGAGAAACATCTAATCACAGAATATCATCAGTGTGAGAAAACTCTATGACTGAGAATACTCATTTTACTGTTTACAATTAGAAAACTGATGTTTATTGAAAACTATAAACATCTGAATAGTCATTACATTTATGAATGAACACATTAAATCTTGATGACAGACTAAGAAACTGAGCTATAAATATATAAATTCAAATGTTCTTAATTATACTAAAATGCCTTCAAATAAGACTAAAACATGGTTGATTCTATGGGTTTCATTGTGGTGTCCTTGACCCCTCTGGCTCATGAAAACCCACTGAACTAATCAAGGTGGGAGGGGGGCCATAGGGCCTCACAGATACTGAACTGGCACTTAGGGAGCCTACATAGTCTCTCTAAATGTACGTTACAGTTGTATAGCGTGGTCATCTTGTGGGAATCAATATAATGGATCTGGGGGCTGTTTCTGACTCTTTTGACTTCTTTAGAGACTCTTTCCCCTTACTGGGTTGCCTCTTCGAGCCTCCGTACAAGGAAAGTAACTAGTCTTAGTGCAACTTTATATGACATGGTTGGCTAATATCCATGCAAGGGGTGGATGGGGGTGGTGAGAGGGGATGTGGGGATGGAGCTAGGAGAAAAGGAAAGAGGGGAAACAGAGGTCCAATGCAAAAAGAAAGGGAAGAAAGAAAATAAACAATACTATAATGATATATTAAAGTAATTAAATTGTTTGAAATGGTAAAAAACTGTATCTTACATACATGCAATAGTCTATGAATTTGGTATTATATATATATTACTTAAGATGGAATAAAATTATTGATGGAATGTCCAGTGTCTTTTTAAGACAGACTCTTGAGCATAGATCTCTATTTCTGTTCATGTCACCACAAATTTACGCCTATTTTGTGGACAGATGTGCTGAGAAATATACACAAACACTTATATAAGTGTTCAGGATATGAGAAGCCTCTAAAATACATACAAATGAAATCTAGGAATTCATATTAGAAGCTATGCAACCAATTGAATTAAGAAAATAACATAGAAAGAGTAATCAGAGCACTGCTAATCAATGGGCTTTTGCAAAGTATTGTGGTTAAAGACTATATAGAAAAATCACGCATGAAATTGATGGCAGCGGGCTGTTGGAGTTCCTGAGGCATGTGTGTGAATCTGCAGATAATGACTCATCATTACTCATCAGTATAATTCAAACAGCTGCCAAAGGAGAGCCATAAGCATTGGAGCCAATACCAACTGGACATTGGCAGGGAGGGTTTGGTTTCCACTTGCTGACAGCGAAGGGTGAATCTCAACATTGCAAGGAGACCAGGAAGTTGGCAAAACATCAGCAAGGTGATTGTGAAATATCAAACTCAGTCATACAGTTTAGAAAACAGCTCTAGCCCAAAATGCAATGTGGGTAAATAAAGGGAGGGGAAAATGGTAAATAAAATAAAAACTACAAGGCCTCCTATAGTATACAAAACTCAACCCTCCTTCCTGTAACTCCTCTATTGACTTGTCCACGAGGACATCTGCAAAACTCTTATCTAATCAGTAATTGACAGGGGACTTATCAAAAGATCTGGAAGGGACAGGGAGGCAATAGAATTTACCTTTGATATAAAGAATAATCTGAATCATCCTCTTTTCCAACCTGAGCAACCAAACCAAGTCTTAACACACAAAAGCATCATGTAGCAAAATTGACCTAGGACTGCAAAGTACTTGGCAAAACACGTAGCATCTAATCAGCTCTGAAAGTTTATACTCACTGCCTTAATAACTGAATTATAAAGTCTAACTGCCCCTTCTTTAGCTAATTCAACTTAACAAAGTCACTGTTACCACATAGAAATGTAGCATGATGGGGTTTCTAACCTCCACATCTCTCATTTTCCCTTTTTTTAAAATTCCTCTTCAGCTTTGTGAGATAGATAGATAGATAGATAGATAGATAGATAGATAGATAGATAGACAGACAGACAGACAGATAGATATGTGTGCGTTTTCTATAAATCGTTTCAGTACAACTGCTGGGGTAGCACATGTCTGTGATCGTGACTTAGAAGGGAGAGGCAGGAAGATCCTGAGCCAAGCTGAGATACATACCTAGATGCTACCAAAAGAGTTCTTTTGAAATATAAAAGAATATTAAAACCTCCAAGCACATTTGAACAGTAAATATCTACCACCTGGATTCTACAGTTTCCATTTTTGTTTATTTACTATAACATGTATAACTTAATCATAATTATCCAATTTATTTTGAAATGGATTTCATACTCAATTGTAAACATTAATGCCCTTTGCTTTTAGGCACTCAGTATACTTATAATTAATTATAGTTCAATATTTACGTATACTGCTAATATACAGCAATTTGCTTTTCTTCATCATCTTTCTCGTGCTTTTATAAAATATTCTAATTCCCCATTCAGTATAGTATGAATTCACTATTAAAGATGAGATAAATAAGTATTTGTACTTTACATATCTTACTTTGCTTTCAATCACCTGACATCTGCAGGGAGCAGAGAAAGCCCTGGCTGAGCTTACAAGGAGGCCCAGAATTCTTAAGCACATATGTAGTCCTTACAAGACCCCAAGGCCTCAGAACTAGTCCCATTCTCCTGGGGATCCTATGCAATTGTAACTGAAGCCTTCTTTCTAAATATTTACAACCAGAGACTTTCACCTACAGATCCCCCCTACTGAGAGGAAGGAGCTCCTTTTCTCCTGCTGTACATAACAATGGCACTCAGGTGCATGGTTCTTTGCTTGTTTGCTTAGTTCCACTACTTCAGAGTGATACCACCTCCTCATAGTTTTTCTGTACATGTGTCTGTGTGCTTTGTGGTTTTTCATTCCCTTGTCACCCTAGTCCATTTTTAAGGACCAAGCTGTGTTGGATGAGGAGGACATCGTCTTCTTAATTCTGCTGATTAATTAAACATTTCTATGTTATGGCTTAGCGTCATACCTATAACTCTGAGACACGTAGCTGTACCTCTATATTCAAATGGTATCAATGTTTCAGGCCATTCTTCAGCTCACCGCTGTTTCTTACCTGTCTTGATTAGTCGTTTTGGTATTTATCTATGAATAAATTCTATTAACTTTGTATATATTGCTTCTTATACTTGGTTTACACTTTCAAACGCTCTCAGATGAAAATCCCTCAGTCATTTCACCTTTCCAAACACTGGGCTGTTTGCTGCTCTCTCCTCTGTCACTTCCTTTATTACAGTCATCACTAAAAATATCAGGTGAAAAATTCTCTCACACATCCACCCTCAGTTCTACCCTTTCAAATCCAAACCATTACCTCTTGCCTCCAATTGTGTGTGTGTGTGTGTATGTGTGTGTCAGTGTGTGTGTGTGTGTGTGTGTGTATGTCTGTGTGTTGGTGTGTCTCTCTGTATGTATGGGAAGATGGCCCTATCTCATTTTTCCTCAAGGGAAAACAACCTTCACTACTTTTAATATACACTTTGTAAAACTTACCTGTGTTTTATTCTGTTTCTGATTTGAAATTTCAAATCCAACAGACACAACTTTTTTTTTCCAAAACAAAGATCTGTTACCTATCCTCATTTCCCCTTTCATATCATTACTAGATACTCTATCTACATGCCCGTGTTAAAGCTGTCTTCTCTTGCCTTCCTTCATACTAAATTTGTCTGAGTTTCTTGTTATTCTATAAATTGTTTTATTTTTCGTCCAGAATTCCAGGTATTATGAGCACAATAAATAAGAATTATTTGAAGTGTCAAAAGATTTGGAAAATACTTTAATCTCATAGACACAAACTTGAAGCCATCTGTGTTCTTTTGATCTGATTTCCTTCCCTGCCAACCTTACTACATGTAAAAAAGGTTGGATTTGAACCACACAATTGCCTTTCTTGAAACCTGATTTTATTGCTTACAAGGAGGCATTTATTGTCATATTTTCTCAGGAAAGCAGGCTAGATTTATTTACCCATGAGCGAAATAATTGGGTATCTGCGAGTTACTGCATTACAAGGACGGGATCGAACTGACCTTCAATTTTGAGTACAATTTCCCCAACTCCACCCTATAAAGTCACTCACACTTGCTTATAGCAGGGATTAATTTAAACAGTTTCATTATTATGACTCAGACCATGGTAGCCACAAAACACAGCTCTTGGAGATTCATGTACATGCCTAGAAAGATTGCAAATCATACCTTACTATCCAAGTACATATACTATAAAGCAGAGTAAGTTTGCTGTTATAGATTAAAGCAAGCAGCATTTAACAGGATATGAAGAAGGAGATTAAAATCAACAATAGCATAATTTAGTAACAAAATACAGGAGAGTTTGTGAGAAGAAAAACGTCCTTATTTCTAATACAAATCAAAGGCCAAATAGGTTATTAAAACAGATTCATGAAGACATATCATCTTAAAGTATCTACAGTCAGTGTCAATCTATATGCCAAAGAGGGTATAAAACAATTTCCTTCTCAGTTTGACTCCGCTCATTACCTTATCTGACCATAACCTTGTCTATACTTGCTGTGGCCTCCTGCTACTACTAAACTCTCGCTGACTGGAGACTCACACCACTGAATGAATTTAGGTGAGAGGGTCTTAGTTTGCTTTATAAGTTTTCAATAAAGCCCAGACTGAGATATATTTGAAATGTATATAAGCTCCCTGCCTCTGTCTCTGAGCATCTGTCATGTCAGTTGTCAGCCTGGAATTCAGGCTTTGCAGTGACCTTTGACATGCCCACTTTCTGCCACAACAAACAGTCATTGATCTTTCCATTTGTTGTGATATTTAATTATTAACATCATATTAGTTCTTTTGTTTTTATCCTACTATCTTTCTCATCTCATTTATTCATTTGTCTTTCTTGGGTCTACATCATTTTTATGAAGAGTTATTAGTTTTAATTGAAAATATAATTTTTCATATAATTTATTCCAATTATAGTTTCCCCTCCTCCAACTCCTACCAGCTCCTCATACTTTCTCACCAACTAAAATCCATTACCTTTCTTGATCTCTTTCATTGGAAAATAAATATCTAGAAAAATAAAATAAGATAAAATGCAAACAAAAAACTAGGATAGGACAAAAGAAACAAATATTTAAGAAGAGTCAAAGAAAAGCACAAGAAATGGATGCAGACACAGAGACAAACACATTCTCATGGACAGAAACTCCATAAAAACATAAAACCAGAAGCTATAATATATAAGAAAGACCTATAAGGTAAGATAAACAAGTAGATAAATGCTCAAATCTAAAATATTGCTTTTAAAATACCATTGAGCTTATCTTGTGCTGGCCATCTACTGCTGGTCATGGAACCTGTCCATGAGTATGATTTGTACATCAAGTGCGACTCTGTTGTAAAAAACTAATTTTTTTGGTGTGTGTGTGTGTGTGTGTGTGTGTAGAATCAATTGCATATAACTTCTGTTTTATGAATGGGGGATTATGTCTATATCCCCACTCACCACTGGGACTCCATCTAGTTTAGAAATGTGTAGGCCCTGTGCATTCTGCTGCAGTCTCTGAGTTCATGGTTACATAACCCTCATTGAATCAAGAAGATGCTAATTTCTTTGATGTTCTCCACCCGACTGGCTCTTATAATCTTTCTATCTCCTATTCTGCGTAGATGCATAGCCCTATAGAGAAGAGTTATATGGAGATATACCATTTAGGACTGAATGTTCCAAGGACTCTTACTTTCTGTACATTTTCCATTATGGGTCTCTATTTGTTTCCATCTACTGTGGGAGGAAGTCTCTCTGTTTATGGCTGAGCAAAACTCTGATCTATGAATATAGTGGAATGTCAATAGAAGTCATTTTATTGTGATGTTCCCTTAGCAACACAGTAATATTTGGTTTTCTCCCAGGTCCTTGGCCTATCTAGTCTCAGATTTTTAACTACCCAAAGAGTGTTGGACCTGCTTTCCATCTCAGAGAATGGATCTTAAATCCAACTAGATAAGGCTTGGTTACTTCCACAATGTTAGTGCCATTACACAAACTGGTCTCGCAAGTAAGACCATTTGTAGTTGGGTTGGAGTTTACATTTTTCCTTTGGTAGTATGCAGAGTACTTTTCAACACCAAAAACAATAGTCAGTAGGGGTGATGTCTCTAAGAAGGCACCAACTTGACTTCTCCATGCTTAATGAATTATGAGGGCCTTGTCTTTAGCAGTAACATTTCACCATCAGTTTGTAGAGAGAAATGAACTGCCTTGACAATAGGCAGGGTTGTTTAGGGTTTCATGGGGCCCCCTTTCCAACAACATAAGTAGATATAACTTGTTCACAGCACTAGCGGTTTCATTTGGTGGCAAGAGATGTCTAGTAAGAACTTTGTCTCCCATGTTATTTCATGATTCCATTTAGTTTTCATTCATAAGGTACTTATTTTAAGAAGCTTCTTCTGTAGTAGGTTTCCAAGTGACCCATCAAATGGCCCTTAGGTTTATAGCTCTCCCTCATATTCTTTCCCTTACTTTCTTCTTCCATCCCCTACCTGATTTTATCTTCCTCTTCTAGTCCCCCATCATCCATTCATAAAATCTTCTATTTCCTCTTCTTAGGACTATCCTCCCCCATCCATCTCCTTACTCTGTAATTACCCTCTGTGATTATAGTATATGGATTGAGGCCTGCTTATCAAAAACTTAGTAGATAATATATAAGCAAACACATACTATACTTGTCTTTGGGTCTCTGCTACCTCACTCAGAATGATATTTTTCTAACTCCATTTACGTTTGAATTTCAAATTTCACTTTTTTAAACAGCTGAGTAACGTATTTAATTATATAAATGTATAACATTTTCTTTATCCGTTCATTAAGTTATGGACATCTAAGTTGTTTCCAATTTTTGGCTATTATAAAGAGAGGAACAATAAATATGAGTGATCAAATGTCTCTTTAGTCAGATGTAGGGTCTTTGGGTATATGCCCAAGAATGATATACTTGGATCTTAAGGTAGATCAATTTCCATCTTTTTGAAGAACTGGCACACTGACTTTCATACTGGTTGTTAATGTTCACAGCACCAGGAGTGGATGAGTGTTCCCCTAATCAAACATCTTCACCATTATGAGCTGCCATTTTATTGATCTTGGCCATAAGACGGAATCTCATGGTAGTTTTGATTTGTATTTCCCTGATGACTAAGGATGCAAAAGATTTCCTTAAATGTTTGTCAGGCATTTGTTTTTCATCTTTTGAGAACTCTCTGTTTAGATCGATCTCTAATCCAGTTTTATTTGGGTTATTTTTCTTGATGTCCAATTTTTAAAGTTATTTATATACTTTAGATGTTAAACATATAGGTGATAAAAAAAACTTTAACCATCTGGTTGCTTGTCACTTTGACTAAATGATAGCGCCCTTTGCCATGTAGAACTGCTTTTCAGTTTCATGAAATCTTATTTATTAATTTTTGTTCTTAGTGCTTGTGTTATCATTGTTTTGTTCAGAAAGTCTTTTCCTCTGCCAATGGATTGAAGAGTATGCCTCACTTTCTATTCAATTAGATTCAGTGTCTCTGGACTTACTTTAAAGTTGCTGATCCACTTGAGCTAGAGATTTGTCTATTCTTCTAAATTTGAAATTCAAACGTAAATGGAGTTAGAAAAATATCATTCTGAGTGAGGTAGCAGAGACCCAAAGACAAGTATAGTATGCGTTTGCTTATATATTATAAAAAATATATGAGGGGAACTTAAGCTAAGATTTCTAGAAATGGGGGATATAGAGCCTGAGTAGGCCATCTCCTGTAACCAGGCAAGACTTCCAATGGAGGGATTGGGACCCCAACACAGCTATAAAACCTTTGAGTTACAATCTGTCCTGCCTACATGTTATGTAGAAGTAATGATGGTGTAGAATTTGATGGAATGGCCAAACACTGCCTGTCCAGCTCGACTCAATGCCATGAAAGGGAGCCCACCCCTTAGGCTGTTAATGATATTTTGCTATACTTGCAGACAAGAGCCTAGTATAACACAGGGGCCCAGAGAGACTGAACTGCCAACCAGGGAGCATGCTTGGGACTAACCTAGTCCCTCTGCACATATGTAACAGTACTGTAGTTGGTTTTAGTGTGGGACTACTAACAGCATAAGTAGGGGTTACGCTGTTGCCTGACTTGTTGCCTCCCTTTGATGTCTTTTCATCTTACTTGGCTGTCTCTTCTATATATAAATAATATACAATATATATAATATATCAATCACCAATATGATGTATAATATAATGACATATAATATGATTATAATTAATATATATATATATACATATGTATATATATATATATTATATACAGACAGAGGGAGTGAATATAATGAAAAGTACTGTTTTACTGATGTTATTCAAAGTTTATTTGTCATTTGTATATAGGAAAGCTACAGCCTTTTCTGTGTTAATTTTGTTGAAAGGGGTTATCAGCTATAGGTATTCGCTGGTGGAATTTTTAGGTTGATTTATTAATATAATCGTATCTTTTGCAGATAAAGATTCTTTGACTTCTTTTTTATTTTGTGTTCTCTTTTTTCCCTAGTTTTCTTATTGTTCTAGCTAAGACTTCAAGTAGTATATTAAATAGGTATGGAGAGAGTGGAGACCTTTTCTTGTTGCTGACTTAGTGACAAAGCTGTGTTTATCTCCATTTAGTTGCTTCAGCTAACATCTTAAATGAAGAAGTTCTTCAAGGCTTGGGCAGAACAGTTCTTTGCTGTCTTTTCAGATGATTTCATTTATTATCATATATTTTCATAACCATTGCTTTTGGAAATACCATCAGAAAAGCAGAGTTTACATGGAGTTGCATATCTTTCTTCAGCAGTTCATACTCAATGTGGCAAAATACACTGTCTGTTTATCCTGATCATTCTCTTAGTGTGCTGATAGACATGTGTGCCTGATAGATGTGGCAATTCTCCCTGTCTTTCCCCTTCTCAGGAGCCATGCTTAAAAACTACTAAGCGATATCCATTCTGTGGAATGACTAGTCTATAAAATCAGCACATCCTTCCGTTTCTGGCATCTTACCTATTCTATTAGCTCAGTGTTATGTATCATACTCTTTCTGTAAACATGCAAATGTAAATGATAAGAAGAAAGTTTGAATGAGCAGGAGCAGGCAAGAAGTCATGAACTTGGCCCACACTGTCTGGAGATTACCATAGCTCTCTTCTATAGAAACATCTGGAAACATCTTTTCTGTAGTTTTTGACAAGCTCCTAGTATCCTTGCTTGATGGGTAGAGAGCCTCAGCAGAAGTTGCCTGTCTTATCTCTGTCTAGTATTCATTCCCTGGTGCTTTGTTGCTGGGATTCTCTGAACTTGGAAGCCTGCCTGTTGAAAGGAGCTGATTTTAAAGTAGTCTTAAAATAAAATAATTTAAATAAAAACAAAATAGAATTACCCTATGCCGAGAAGCATATCTGTAGTTTTCCATCTGGCATGAGATTCACAAGTCTTTGCTCTATCATCAGAAAAAATTCAGTGACTTTCCTATTTCTAATCTGACATGCTCTCTATCCTGGTAGCAGGATCTATTTCACCCATCTTATGTGCTCATTATCCCAAAACACCTTTGAGCCTTAACCATAGAAGACACAGAGGACACAACAAAGAGGAGTCCTATCAAACTCTTTTTGGTTTTCAGAGGAGATAGGCAACTATATACTAAATAGTATGGCTTGTTCTTATGCACATAAAAATCATCCAACTTTCCTTAACCATTTCTTTGCAGAGTAGAGAGCAGTCACTTTCCCAACCACTTAATACCTAGTATGTTACACTTACTATACGAGGATATGACCAAAGTCTTTCTATTCTTCTAATAATTGAAGAAAAGAAAAGCTTCTCCTCTAAATCATACCTGGCAATCATAAATATGCTTGAAAGTAGTAACTGTTCTACTGTCACATCATTTCCATTTCTACCAAGTCTAGCTTCTCATGCATGAAGTACCCAGGTAGAGCAAAGCAACTACATTGTTTTATGTTTTTACTCTTTTTATTAATCATGTTTATCCTTCTGGGAAAGCAACAGAAACATATGTTACAAGCAGACATATTTATGATAATCCATCCTAGAAACTAAGGAATCCCACACATATTTTAAGATATATTTTGAATATTATACCATATTATTGTATCATAAAATAAGATGAGTGAACAATGACACATAGTAAAATCATTGTCGTTGTTTCTTTCTACAACTAAAAGCCATAGCCTATTCAATTTCTGGCCTCACTTAAGAGCAGTGGTTGCAATTACAGGGTGATTCTTACAAGGCTTAAACAATTTGCCTACAGTCACATGGACTCCAAGGTGAGCTAATTAATATAACATATAAATTCAGTTTGTTTACAAAATATGTTGTTCAACTCTATTATCAAGGAATGAAGTTCAACTGCAAAACCTTAAGATCTAGCTGAAACACCCAGAACCTGAAAAATAAGAAACCAACTACTCCGTGGAACATCTCACCAATATCCTTACAGGCGTTTACCCTAAATGGGCATAAGGGAAATCCATAGGCTTTAGCAAGTCTAGAAGAGACTCACATGAACTTTTAAGATTGCACATTGTCCATGTGTATGACCCCACTCTGGCACATCAAGTCTCCATGAAGCTAGATATATCCTTTCCCACTGATGTCAGACAAGGCAGCCCATCTAAAGAACATATCTCAAGTACAAGTAATGGGGCAAGGATGGGGGGGTGACCAGGATGGAGGCAGTAAGTTGGATGTAAAGTGAATAATTAAAAAATAATCATAAAATTTCAAAAAATAATGTGCATTCCCATAAGAATACCCAAGAGGTCATAAAGAGGTCGGCTTCTTTCCCATAAGTGTTCTGTAAGAACAGTCAGATGAAGTTATATACAAGAATATGAACACTGGCCAAGACTCAGTTGCAGGGCTTCTAAGCAGTTTCATCATCCCAGTCAAGCAATGTGTGCAGATTTGAGATGTGTTTATGAATGCCATATGAGACAGATGGTATCTTCTTAGACTTAAAAAAGATGGAAGCCCAAAGCCTTGTCAAGGAGCCTTCAAAAGCAGGTGGCTAGAAAAACAAATCAGGGACAGGTTCTCCATGTCCTGGGCTAAAATAAATGAAATGGTAGTCTATGAGACAATGAGATAGGGCAGGAGCAACTGTATATGTAGTTTTCCATTTGTTATCTTCCATTCTCCAACAGAAACTACTTGTGTTCTCCCAACTACAAACACACACACACACACACACATACACACACACACACAAACAAACAGGATTATCCCTAGATGGCAACCACACACATTCTTGCCTTTTTCTGTGCCCTATGATTATGGACAGAAGCGATCACAGTCAATCCAAGGCTCTTGTGCAAATATAGCAAAGAACATGTAAGAGCACTCAATATGACATGGTATAAAGTTGTATGCTATTGTTACCAATAATAGAAGTAGATTGCACTTAGGAACAACTTCTTAAAAAGTATGGTCTATATGATGATCTTAATGGAGATGACTATCATACACTGGCAATGCCTTGAAAAAGTATCCTGTGCTTTAAAATGTCTGAGCCAGTTGCTATGCTCCAAGACCTCTTAAACTGACATGCCCTTGCAATAGATACCTTGTTTACATCATTTTAATCGGAAGAACTCTTATCATTCTTTAATTTAAAGATGGAGAAACAATATTAAAACAATATGCATCCTTTCCCATCATTGTTGCCAAGGAAGGTACAACAGCATCTAGCCCTAGAGCTCAGGTGTGTAGCCAAATGTCCTGGATTGTTATTCCAGCTCTTACCCTCTAATACACACCATGAAGCCTTTTCTTTCAGTGTCCTTTCCTGTAAAATATAGTTAACTAGGATGTATCTCATAAAATATATTTTATACATTAATGTCTTCAAATAGATATATACGTAATACATATTTTAATGAACATGGATATTAATAAAATAGTATTATATAGAAAATGCTGTTTCAAAAGTTAACAATTAACAATATAGATGTTTACATATTTTACTAGACACACACCTTATTGGTACTTAATAGTAAATTTGTTTTTTGAGAAGTCTTCACATTATTTTAATGTTTTAAGGAATCCCATATAGGAGTGCTGTATTTACAATATTTTCACCCTTTTCTCTCTGCTTCAAGCTCTGGTGTCCTCCCAAGTCCTCAAACACATGGCCTCTTCATTAATTATAGTTACATATATATGTTTATATATCCATATCTGTATATATAACATGATGAGTCAATTTGGTGTCAGTCTATGAGAGTATTTCTTTAAGAAAGACCATTTGGGACTGCATGTCCTTTAATGAGGGCCATATCTGAAGAATACTAATTCTCCCTTGCTTAGCAATGATTAATTGTCTGTAGCTCTTCAAGTAAAGGTAGGACCTTGGGAGAGTTCAACTATATACATGTCAGAAGATATTGTCCTTGTATAGGTCATGGTTAATTGACCATATTTTTGAAATTTCATGCCTTCAGGTTCCTTGTCACATACAGAAGATACTATCCCAGAGAGGACTTCCTGGTTCTAAGGCATTTTCAATTTTTTCACTCCCACCCCATGATGCTCCCTGAGATTTAGGGGTTGTAGATGTATTAGTTAGGGCTGGGTAACACCACATTTAGTTATCTGCATTTGCTCTACTGCAGCTTTCTGTAGTGGTCTCTGTGTGTGTCAAAATGAAGCTGCTTTGATGAGAGTTGCACTTATTGTGGAAACAGGATTCAGCATTTAGATTAAAGTTAGAAAGCAGACCGGCTTAGGAAAGTGTCAGTATTACATTTTCTACCGATTACAAACAATTATTCTAGAACTAGTACTTTTATGTAGGGGCAAATGTAAAAGCAAAACAAAAGAAAACAAACAAACAATAACAAAAACCCTACTGTATTTCTTACACTGTTTATAGTTCAGTATTAAAATAGGCTAGGCTAGATGGCCTATTATAAATTTGTACAGAGATGTAATATAGTCTAAGGGTTTTTTCATATGCAGAAAATTAATAAAACATACACTCATTTCCTACACATTGAAATTCATTTTTGAAGAAGCTGTGTATCGTCTGTATCCTAAGACTATAATATGGGCATTATTTAATCCATCAACCATTCTGGATTTCTTACTCAGAAAATCAGTTTTCAAAGAATCATTTTTTGTTGTGTTTTTTGGTCCAGCTAATGTTTTAAAGCCTCAAAAAAAGATTGAGCATAAATCAAAGGTAGACTGAGTCTGACATAAAACAAATACAGTACTGAGATTAAAAATGGTCCACTCAAAGAAAGTTGAGAAAGCCAGGATTTGCCAAAAAAAAAAAAAAAAAATCCTCAAACAATACTATTTTAAAAGTCTTAACTGGTTGAAAAATGAAATGGTTTATAACTTTTATGCCAGAGTCATTAGTAACAGAAATAATTTTCATTGCCTTCTATGTTTTCATTTATTGAAAGAATATATATACGGAATATTTAATATGCTATTATCTAAAGTGTTCAATGGCTGGTTATCTTCAGTTGCACAGTCAAAGCATTGCTTCACTTTACTGTACATTTATCTGTTTTTTTCAGATTGATAGTCATTGACAGACTAAACATGGTGATCAGCACTGTGCTAAATGCTTTAGTGTAATTATCTGTTCTCAAATCAAGCATGTGTGGTGTTACTTTGAACATTTTCATAGAAAAAAAATCACGCGTAGATATTTGATTAACTTGTTAAAGTTCACACAGGAAATGGAATCAATAATAACTTGAACAAAATTCTGATGCATAATAAATTACCCATTTTATAAATGTCAGTTTCTACAATTAAATTCAACTTCTATCATCATATTTCTACTGTATCTGATACAATAAGCTTGAACTCTAGACAAGAGTCATCTATCAGTATCAGCTGGTGCCATGGCAAATGTGACCTGTACTATTGGATCAAGACCAAAGTTTTGCTCCAACTCTACATAATCATAGATTTACACAAACCTTTTACAGATCCATTTTCTTATGTTTTAATGTCTCACTACACTATGGCATCAGCTTAGCCTTTGTCACAACAATAGGAACTTAAATATATTCACAATACAAATAAAAGGCATGGGAAGATTCAAATTGGTAGCAGAATTCAAGTAAAAAAAAAAAAAGAGAATAGACTGTGAAAAATGAGAAAACATATGAGGTAGAGAGTTGAGATTTGGTTTTTCAGGGTCTTTTGTGTGTATACATCGACTAAGCACAGTAGATCATTACCTCCTCAAACTACGACAGACTCATTAGGCAACATCCTGAGCCACAGCTCAACCATCATTCTTGGAGAGGAAGAGTAATTTGGGGTTTCACAGAGTCATTTTTAACTTCCAACCCTTTCTGTACTGACCACTCATTTACCCAATGAATTTGAACCTTTTCTAACATTCTTCAATCAAGAGCAGAGAAAATTCAAAGATCTGCATCCTCCAATCTTCAGAAGGTTACCTCAACAAAATATATTTCTTAATAAACAGCAGAGATGGGAGAACAAGAGTCGTTTTAACCAGTGACACTGAACATTGTCATCTCAACCAGTGATTACATGCACTAGGAGAGACCTTATGAATCTGAGCACTGGCTGTGGTCCCCTCTGCTGGGTGTGGGTTCACTAGCTTACATTTGGATATTACTAGCATCTAGATGCTAGTGGTTTGGTAAAGATTCATTTTGGACTTTTTATGCCCAAGAAAATCTATATTTCTTTGACTCCTTATCATGCTATGTACCACTGAAGATTGGGAGTAATATTAACCATACAATTCCCAGGGTTTTTTGTCTTTCTTTATAGAAAAATTTTCTTTTTTCCTGTTGGCTAATTGTAAAGAGACCCCTCAAGAAGGCTTTAGAAAGCCCACCTTACAGATGACTATGACTACTCTACCAAGAAGCACTGTCTTGTCATCTTCCACTTTCCTGTATCTGAGTATTCTTACATTTAATCCATCTTTTACATATTTGGGTGTATTTATTGCTACAGAAAGTTATTAGTTCTAATTTATAATATTACTACAGAAAATTATTCTACAAAAGTTATGAAAGGAAATGTCATATTATAAACTGAAACTCATAAACAGAGTGTAGAAGATGAAACCTCTGTCCCTTCTGAGGTTGCAACCAGAACAAAAAAAGTCTCCTGAAGAAAGTGCAAAAAACTGACAAAACATTAATTTGTGATATTTTTATCATTGTATTTTTATCTATCTATCTATCTACCTATCTATCTATCTATCTATCTATCTATGACTCATTAAAATCAGAGTAATTAAATGATGTCACTACAGAAGCAGTTTTCTAAATATTGTTTTTGAACTCACAAATGCCAGCATAAGAATATTCCAAATCCTGGTGAAATATGAGATATACCAAGATTCTTTTCTCAAGGCTGTCTTTGAAAGTGTGTTGTATTCATGTTCATTTTTCCTTTGTTCATAATAGCCAGAACCTGGAAACAACTTCGATGTCTCTCAATATAAGAATGGATGAAGAAAATGTGGTACATTTATGTGATGGCATATTATATGGCCATTAAAAAATTACATCATGAAATTTGCAGGTAAATGAATAGAACTAAAATAAAAAATCACTGTGAGTGATGTAACTCTGACACAGAAGGACAAATATTGTGTATGTAGATATTAGTTATTAAGTCAATGATAACCAACCTACAATATGTAGAACCACAAAAGTTAGTTATAGAGTAAGGGACTAGTGAGTAAAGAGAGGTCTCCTTAGGAAAGGTAAATGAAAAGGTAAATAGAATAAATAGACATGGATGGATTCACCAGTCTGAAACAGAAGGATAAAGGGGTAATGGGAAGGGAGAGAGAGACAATTGAAGAAAATGGGGAGAGAAACTAACATTAAAAAGCATTTGAAGAATAGTATGGAAACCTAATTCAATTCAAGCTTGCTAAAACACACACACACACACACACACACACACACACACACACGAATGAATGAATGAAGGCAATCTAACTGAAATCACCAAATAATGGGAGAGATAGAGTTTTAGCTAGCCATCTCTTGTCACCAAAAGAAGCTAACAATATTGGGATAGGGAGTGGGTTATACCAAAATGAATTGTTGGCCAAAAGAGTCCCATATGAATTCACAAACAACCTAGACTGTTGACAAGAGCCTAGGTACTGATAGCACCAAACTGATGGCAAATGGTAAGGACCAATGGCTAAAGATAATGTGTGTGTGTGTGTTTGTGTTTGTGTTTGTATTTGTGTGCGTGTGTGTGTGTGTGTGTGTGTGCACACGTGCATGCATGCATGCGTGCATGTGTGTGTGTGTGTGTACAAATAACTATATTAGCCATGAATAGAATGTCTTTAACCAATTTTTACTGTCAGTACTCAGGGAAACCCACAGAAGAGAAGGTGAAAGAGTGGAAGAGCCAGAGGTGATACAGGGTATCATGAAAACAGGCCCGCTAAATCAGCATGATCAAAGGCCATATGAAGAAGGCCTATAGAAGTCTTTACTGGGTTCTCTGCTTATGGATTATGGCTTCCTGTTTAGTGTCTTTATGAGATTCCTGAGTGTGTAAAAGAGTGGGTCTCTGATATCTGTGTTTTCTCTCAGGTACTGTCCTTTCCATTTGCTTGTAGATAGATAATATTTCCAATATGTGACTTTCTGTTTATTTTATTATATTTTATTTTATTAATTTAAAAAGTGATTCTATTGAATATTTTATGGTCTTGCAACTATTATTTTTCCCTAAGCATTATTTTGCTTTAATGGGGATACAACAAATATTTTTATCACTGTGTTAGTAAAAAGGATTTAAAGAGATGATGCATCCAAGAGAACCAGTATTATAAAATCATCAATGTGTTTGAAAGAAAATAAGTGGTAATTTCTTAAGAGAATAATAAGTGTTAGAACTGTTCAGGGTACAACTTTAGATGCAAGCAATATATTCATTTCAAGCTTTAGCGTTTGATTGGTACCATAGTTCATATTCTTTTGAACTCAAGGATGCTATTAATTCCATGCTGAAAACTTTAATATTATTAATGTCATTCTGAACAAATTTTTTCAATTATATTTATAGAAAGGACAACTTGGACAGGCATTGTCTATAAAGTTCTAGAATCTGAGGCTGCAGTCTATTGAGTTGCATATACTCTGCTCCTCCACTTCAGCAGGTGGGGAAGACTTCTCTAAGCTGCTCACCATCACTAAAAGGAGAATAAAAATATGGTCAAAGACTGAAAGCAAAAATGTCTCATCATTATGCCAAGGATTCCTATAGCCGTGTCCCTTAACTATGTGCCATCAACTATGAAGCTGCTTATACCCTACTGTTTTAATTACTAGATATATTAATGAATGTGATGTGTGTTACCCATCTTGGATGCTGGTCCTCCCCTGTATCAGGGTTTTTTTTTTTTTTTTTTTTTTATTGGATGATTTATTTACATTTCCTATGTTGTCCCCTTACCCCATCCCCCACCACCCCCTCGGAACCCCCAATCCCCTCGCCCCTCCTCCTTCTTCTCTGTGGATGTAACCTCTATCTACACCCCCCCACTCCCACCTCCCCACCCTCAAAATTCCCACCCCCTGGGGCATCCAGCCTTCATGAGGTCAAGGTTCTCTTCTTCCACCTATGCCCAGCAGGGCCCTCCACTTTTACATATTCAGCTGAAGCCCTGGATCCCCCCCTAAGTGCTCCCAGGCTGGTGGTTTAGACCCTGGGAGCTGTGGTTGGTTGGTATTGTTGCTCTCCTCATGGTGCCACAAACCCTTTCAGCTCCTTCAGTCTTCACTCTAACTCCTCTATTGAGAACCCCATGATCAGTTCAATGGCTAGTTGTGAGCATCTGCCTCTGAATATGTCTGACTCTTGAAGGCCTCTGAGGAGATATCCATATCAGGCTCTTATCAGCATGCACTTCCTGTCTTCCACATCAGCATCTACCTTTGGTGATTGCACATGGGATAGATACTCAGGTGGGGTGGTCTTGAGACGGCCCCTCCTTCAGTTTCTGTCCCTCACTTTGTCTCCATATTTGCTCCCTTGAGTATTTTGTTGCTCCTTCTAAGAAGGACCGAATCACCCTCACTTGGTCTTCCTTCTTTATGGGCTTCATGTGGCCTGTGAGTTGCATCTTGGGCATTTCAAGGTTCTAGGCTAATATCCAATAATCAGTGAGTGAATACCATGTGTCTTCTTTTGTGATTGGCTTACCTCACTCAGGATGATAATTTCTAGTTCCATCCATTTACCTAGGAACCTCTCGAATTCATTGTTTTGACCACTATAGACTCCCACTTCTTTCTCAGTTGGCTAGTGATTATCCTTTCCTTAACACTTTGCAAATTTACTGGCACCATTGCTTTCAAATAACCTATTTTGCCCTTGCAGAGCTACACCAGTACTATAAGCCCATTATCTCACTCATTATACTAGTTGGCAGCCAGCTGATATTCCACGGTAGCCCAGACTAAGTAGAAATGCACCACAAGCCCTTGTTCATAGAACTTTCCGGTATGTATATAAGTCACTTGGGAATATTGTTAAGTCAACTCAGTAAGTCTGGAATGGGCACAGAACAAGTTCCCTATGGATACCAATGTTGCTGGACTATATTTGATCAGACAATATGTATTATATAGGTCTTCCATTTTCTTTATCCAACAAGGTTTGATATTAGTCCCTTAGCTGTACTGGGGAGCAGCTTACTTTCTTTTAGCATCTCATTGTCTTAAATTCCTGTGTGTCTTCTAGTAAATTATATCCAGGTATTGATGGTAAATCCATGGACTTTCTCCCTTGACACATGTCCATGAGAGGTTCATAATTCAGATTTCCAAGACTCCTAACAATCACTCAAGTTTTGCTAAATCCAAAAGCTTTCCTAATGGCTCTCACATGATTCTTGTTGTTAGAATTACAGTGCTTGACATTGTATAATATATAATAACTATGTGATTAAAAGTACTGAGCTCAATATTCCTGGAAGTTCAAGGTTAGGTCTCCTTAGACTCTGTAAGAAAAGTTTTAAGTAACCCATTTGATACACCAAAATTCAAGCAAATGTTTAAGAAAGAAAAATTAGCAAAGCAAATGGACAGACTTTATGTTAACTTGCTCTCCTGTGAGCTATTCTACAGCTCTGAGTGGGTGTGGATACTTCACAACTGCTAACATCTCCTAAGTGCTCCATCACTTTTCCACAACATCTCATGTGGGATCAAGTTTCTACTTTAGTGGTTTCAGAGCTGGATCATTGTGCATCATAGCCCTGATTTGTTTGCCCTTCCTTTGATGTCAGGCTTCCCTTGACAACTAGCAAGGGAATCAATAGTTGATACATTTGCATAAGATATGATATACTACCCCAGATGAAGCTTTCATTCTCATTAAAATGTTGAAAAACAACCCAAATCATCATTCGCAGTTAGCATGGGTGGAAGGTTGGAATTATATCCAAGAAAACAAGCATTTTTCTGAGTGTTCTGCAACTACATCTGGGTGCAAACTATTATACTCTCTAAACATTTCTGGAAATAAGCCATTTCCACAGGCACAAAGCAGAAATTTGATCCTGATTTTATATTATGTTTTAGTTAAAGAGAAAAACAGATTTTTAAGTTAGCTCACTGGAATTGGCAATTACCTTAGTCAATGGGAAATTACAAATGCAAAATGTATGAAAGAGTGAATCTGGTTGTAGTCTCAGCTAAGAAGTTAATATTTGCTAAACTACTTGGCAGATTGTGTTTCAGCTTTGTGGAGTCATGCATTTACCATCCAGAGAAGGGGAGAAAAGAAAACAAAATTAAGCCCTCTGTCCACTTGCTTAATTCATTTTTAAAAATTTTACTCTTATTATTATGCTTTTGCAAATTCTAAGAAGTACCTTTAACAGAAGGTTTTCCTAGCAAAATACATAACTATCTAAAATTGCCCCTAATTACCCATCTTTTAGCAAGGTGATCACACACCTGGAATGTGTCCCACCTGCTGTCTCAATAGGCTCAGTAAAGGTTCTCTCCAGTAGTGATACCACATGCCTGAAAGAACATCTGGTTGAGACTACATCTGGCATTGCCTGGAGTCCAAACTGGGACACTCATCTTCAATTAGCACCATTTCCTCAGGGTTTGAGTTGACATTTTGTCTGCCCAGGTGTATCATTGAACATCCAAACAAAGAATGTGGGTCTGGCCTCATGACAAATGCCTCTTAATATTGACCTTTCTTTACATTTCTAGGTTTGGGGAATGTATTCATTGCTCCTCAAAGAACAGCAATCTCCCATATAGTTTCTGAGATGGCAGAATGGAATCAGTCTCTCTTACACAGTGTAAGTCTTAAAATAGGACTATTTTGCAATAAATTCTTAGATTTATTCCTGACTGAAATGATGAAATATGAGAGTTCCAGTAAGGAAATGGAGATTAGGGTTCTTCAGTGATGTTAAGACATTTGGAAGATCTCAATCACAAAACTGATCATACACACTCAGTACCAAAAGTCATAAGTCATGGGCAATGGTGTCCTTATGTGTGCCTGACCCCTTAGATTTTGTTCTAGAAGTTTCTTTATGTATAACAAGAAAATAGTTTATTCATTGTAACCATATTTAACCACCAAATACATATAAAGTAGGTATACTAATTATAAAAAATTCATGCATATAAATATCATCATATAGAATACTTAAACTTACAAGTTTAGAACATATTCATTCTCTGAGTTCATACTTTTAAAAACAATATTCACCCTCTACCCTCTACTCTTGTATATATGTGAGTTCATATATACAACTGCCCTGCTCTGTCCAGAATACAGTTTCTTTGTAGTCATTAATTGTCTCTGGCTCCTAAAAGTTTTTTTTTCTTCTGTGGCTATATGCTTCTTTAAAAATATTTTGCTAATAGCTTTCAAGAGTGAGAAGCTGAGGTTACAACATGCCATTCAAGGTAATGTTTTCACTGATTCTAATCAGAATCACAGTGGTCCCTGTTGTATGGCTTGTCCATTCCTTGTGTCAGTGGTTCTGTAATCAGAAAGAACAATGTACAGCAGCTGAGTACTCACTTAGTCCTGCACATCTGGGGCTGGGTGGGACATGTGATATTCAACATCTTTCTTGACCATATTGATGAATCTTGCAACTCAAAAACAAAACAAAAACCACTTGCCCCAGGAGAGTATGTAAAAGCCTAAACATCATCTGATACACTAGTCTTCAAAGGATGGGGCATAAGGTCCCTGTAAAATGACCCTTCAAACCTATGGATAACTCTAAAGATACTTGTTTAACTCACTCATGTTTGGGAACAATTTTCATCTTTAATGTGTTAATTATTAAAAATAATAGTAATAGAGATAAATAAATGACTCAGACACTAAAAGCACATATGTCTGTGGCAGAAAATCTGAGTTCGGCTTCCAGCATCCATGTTGGTAGCTCATCACCACCTATATGTCCAGCCCCAGAGGATCTGAACTCCTCCCCTGGACTACATGTACATCTATACTCATGTGTACACACATGCAGGCCCACACACGCATATTTACTTAAACACATAAATCGTAAAGAAAAATCACTATTAACCCAACATTTGATTAAACGGGCTATTAATGTAGCTCAGAGAGAATGCATGGATTTAATCATCAACATCAGATGAAAGAATATATGATTCGATAAAAATATATTTAAAAACTACAAAATTAGTGAGAAGAGTTATTGTGATTCACAACTTTTTCAATAGATACATAGTTGGATTCTCAGCTCTCCTCCAAGCTCACACTTTTGTAATCTCACTGGTCATATGACCTGAGGGAAGCATCACTATACTCTTTTGAAACAATGAATAAGACAATCACATATCAGTTTTACTCTGGAAATAGTTGTCTCTTCATGAAACTCTGAAATGCTTTGGAGAGCTACTGATTCCTCAACTACCTTGTGATAACCACTGTCCTAACTAATGCACAGTTTGCAATGATTTTTAGAGAGGCAACGTGAAATCATCAAATAAACACTCATTTTATTCATTCTGTCTTATTTCCAATATAAATAAGCTTTAAAACTAAAGCTTTGGAAAGATTCCAAAGGTAAAACAGATTACATGGATTATAGATATGATAACAAGCTATTAGATTTGTTTCTCTAATTTTGAAACTTGGTCCCGTAAAAAAAAAAACTAAGATGAAATAAAGCTAATAAATGGGGTTGAATTCATAAAAAATCCCTAAGAACTATATTTAGTGAATAAAATGCCAAGTACTGTCCTAATCACTACTTTTTATATTCATTCATAAAAGCTACCCAATTAGACAATTACTATTTTTTTACTTACTTTTTAAAATTTTACTTTATGTCCATTTGCATTTTGCCTGAATGCATGTCTGGGTGAAGCTGTTAGATCCCCTGAAACTGGAGCTACAGACAGTTGTGAGCTGCCACAGATGTGTGTATGTGTGTGTATGTGTGTGTGTTTGTTGGGAATTGAACCTAGGTACAATCAAAGAGCAGCCAGTGCTCTTAACTTTTGAGCCATCTCTCCAGCTCAGACTATTATTATTGTAACTGTAGTTACCTGAGAAAAGTAACCAACAAAAAATTAAATATTTCCCAACTATTTGACAATAAGTGGTAGAGTAATCAATTAAACACTGACTTCTGACTCTAACACACAGGACACCATGTTGCTTTGCCCTTGACCTTGACCATCAGTGTGATGACTTCCACAGCTATTTGGAGGGATTGGAAATTTATCTAAAGCACCAAACGGGCCCACTGAATTCCCTTAAGGAGAATAAAAATATTTCAATCAGTTTGGTAAGTTTTGAAGCTATTTCTTTTGTAGTTACTATCTATGATCTATACATCAATAGCTTCTTTGAATAACAGAAATAGAGAAACAGAATTTTTTTCAATTTTAAAATCTACTTGACTAGTACATGAACCTATAAAATAATTAAAGTTCTGGTATAAGATAAGGTATTGCTAAGCACTCTTCCTATATCTATCTTATTCTGATAGTTTTGATATACCATTGAGTTAATACTAAAATTGATAGCACTAAAATTATTCTTGATATATCCTGGGCCAATGTTACTGCTGATTTATGCAGATTAGAAAGTCTTTGGCTTATATTTTCTAAGCTATTCATTAACATAGAGCTTTGAAGGCAGTAGAGCAAAGATTATCATCATTATGCTGAATTTACAAATGAATTCTGAGTCTGAAGAGATTAGATAAATTGCTATGGAGGAGAAACCTTTCTTCAAAGTCAGTCTTTATCAAAATGGAATTTGGATGATTTGGCAGGGACTCTTAAGTAATCTGCTGTGGGTCTGACAGGCCCACATGTGGAGAAGGTTTAGACCAACTTGCAGGATTGAGATAGTGATATTTGTTGTTGGAAAAATTCCGAGGAATGACAATGCCTCTCAAAAAAAATAAATAAAGCTATATCATCATTTAGAGCATATTTAGAGCACCTTATACAATGAATTGCTCATACAATTTAGTTAAAATAGAGTAGATTTCTATTTTCATTTTCCACTACACAGTATTTGACCTGTTATTATAATCTCTCAAATGATGTGAACAATCTATCTAGTTGTACATCATCCATGTTCTGTAATCTCAACAGATTTTATTGACTGCATGAGTCATCAAATGCTACTTTCTATTGAAGGAGTGTATGCAATATATGCTGGCCTTCATGTTCTGATTCTTGGTCCAGACCCTGATTTCAAGATAGCAAAGTACGTTGTGATTGTCATAGTAAGGATGACTAGAGTCAAGAAAGTAGCCATGATCATGAATTAATACTGATGCCTCCCTCAATGATACACTTAGAAAATTTAGAAAAATAATGCAAATTCCTGCCTCAGTGAATGGCAGGGATAGATACTGGGGATGGGGGAAGGTATTTCATACTAGTTAATTATCAAATCAATAATTGAGATCCAATTGAGACATAAGTCATATGTTACCTAGAACGTACATCAGAGTTAGCTTTCCTGGCCATAGTTTATCACAAAACCACGTAAATTTAATGAAGATGGAGCCTAAAATAGAAACTCTGCTTGCTTTATCCATACTTGGCTACTTTTTACATTCTATCTCATTCAGTTCAGGTAAGCAATTTTAATATTCATTTTGTTAGTATGAACAGAATAGTGTCACTGAGGCAAAATATAGTTCCATAGCCACATGGCTAGAAGGCATGGGGATGAGTTTGATTAGGATTTCTTTGTGACTGACATTTGTGTTCGGTTGTATTGAATAAGGTATGGGATACTAAAAGGCTAACTTTGTTTTCACTGTGAAATTCAGTGAAGTTCTAACAAACTACATGAACCAAAACAAACAAACAAACAAACAAACAAACAAGCAAACAAGTAAAGGCCTGCTCTGGAATGTTACTGAAATAAAAAAATAATATGAAATGAAACTTTAAATGTTGTGGACCATAAAGAATCATGCATACCCTATGACCATCACAGAATCAAACACAGTAAACTGTCTATAGTTGTTTTCAACATTTATGGATTGAAAAGTCTACAGTTCACAAACAGTTGGGAAGATGCACTGGTTGTTTTCTGATATGCATGTGTGTGGGTGCACATGCACACACACATACACATGCAATAAGTAAACAAAATGTATAAAAAGGAACATTTTTATTAAAAAGATAAGGTGGATACTGGTTGAGAAATGACCCTTGTCTTCAACATTTGCATGTCTAGTTCAACACTCACATGTATATACCACACACACACACATACACACACACACACACACACATGTGTACACACACATGCACACACAATAAATTTAAAAGTACTACAAAATCCCCACTTGTATTTATACTGAACATACATTATTTTTTCACTTTGCATTATTCCCTAACTACATTAGGTACTGTAAGTAATTTAGAGTTCACGGATGGTTACAATGTAGTATGTGGGAGATGTCACAAGATATATGCACAAAGGACACAGGCAAACTCAGATATGTGGTTTTAGAGTAGGAGGTTTGTAGAACTGTATTTGAGATAAAAGAAAATCCAGCTTCATATAAACACCAAAGAAATGAGAGCAAAGTATGAAGGGCAGCTACTTCCTTCCAGGTCAATATTCCACTCATTTTTCATTTTTAATTGTGAAAATGGTGTTTCCTGTTGATGTGAGTTACAGATAGGACTGGTGGAGAAACTCATTTCTGAGCTGTTACCGAATCAGGATTACTTTTTAATGAAGTGGTAATGGACATTGTTCATGCTACCAATTGTTTTGTAATACTGAAACAGAAAGATAACATAGGCATTGACCACTGAGGATTAATCCTGAGCTTTTAATCTTGTCTTGGCTCTTTTCTCCTCTCTGGTGAGTATTTGTTGAACACATGCTTTTAAACACAAATTTACACTAAACCCATTGAAACATTTCTTTCCTTAAACTGCCTACGTTCAGAATTTGATATGCAGTTTCTATTTCAATTTCTTATCTGTCATATGATTTGCTGAATTCACAGTCTGCTGGGTGAGATTTAATGGCCTCTTATCTTTCCTAGGGCAGAAAATGACTTGCCTTGTAGAAAACAAGCTCAAATGTTTGAATTCCTAAGCTAAAATAAACTTCAGCTTTGATGATAATTTAAAGGAAACTATCTCTCCACACTGGATTTTAGAAATTATCACATGAAAAAACATTTTGGGCCAAGACATTTATTTAAACTACTTTGTCCTAATACTAATAACGTAATGGAGAAGAAATTGTGTGTGAGTATTAACATTTTCATAAAACATCCACATACACACTGGTTTATTCTATATTTATAATCTTTCACATCAGTTATTGCTCCTTGTCTACCTGCTGACATAGTGAAATCGACTCTGAAAACAGTATTATTGTTTATAAAATTGATAGAAATCTGATCAACTATTTCACTGGTACATTAGATTTTTAAGAGACCTAAATATCTAAGAATTTTCTCACTGAGCAGTTATTTAAAATAACGTAAGGACAGAGCCATACTCTTTAATATCAGTTATCCAGGCAGAGGTGGAAAAGCATCTATCCTTGTGTCCACCCATCTTTAACACTTGTGAAAAACAAATGTTATATAGAGTATATCCTACTACATACGCTTCAGATAGGTTGTATATCCTTAACTCCCTTTTGCTTTACCCATTATTTGTTATTTTTAAAGTTTTACTAAATTGCTTTGTGTGTGTTGGGGTGGGGGAGGTGTTTGCTTGAGTGTGCCACATTGGGTATATGAAATCAGAGAGCCACCAGCAGGAGACTGTTCTCTCCTTCCACCATATGGGTTCCAGGTCCTCAAGCTGGGCAGCAAGTGCCTTTCCCAGCTGAACCATTTGCCTTTAGTTTTCTTCTGATGGGAAACGGATTATGAAACTTCTATTCACGATCTCAAATGTTTTAATATCCCCAAATTTACACTTCTCGCACATAGCTACCAAGGCATTCACACTGAGAAGGTAATTTTTCTTTTGATAAATTTACCCCTAACTCATGACTATATAATGAATACCAGGAATGAGAAAAAGAAACTGAAACTAATGCAAACATTCAAATACAGACATTTAATGGGATTTTCTTATTTTATAAAGGAATAGATACTATAATATATTAAAATACACCAAATAAAAGTAAATTTACTCTTGATCTGCTATCAAGGCAAAAGTTCAGGGTATTATGAAAGATGCTGCCTGCCGATGACCTGTGTTAGCACTAAGCATCAGATATCTGTGGCACTAAGAGTAACTGACAGTCAGCAAAGCTTAGTAGCAAGGAAACCAGATAAGACTTAATGCTTTCACCTGTGATAAATGGCTTCTCCTGTCTCCCTGGGGAGGACCAATTCTCACTATGAACTTCACTCCTGGGAAGGGGCACAGCAGCTATGTATGAGAACTTAACCATGTCCCCAACACCTGACATAACCCCAAACAAAGCTCATGAGGTGCCAATGGGCATGGATTTGGACAAGTGAGTATAACTGTAAGATAAATTGACTTTGTTGTACCTGTTTGTAGCTTAGCCTCATAAATAGCCAACAAAAAAAGAAATAAACTTGAAACTTGTTTTTGTAAAAATAAAACAAAAAGTAATACTTCATCAATATTATTTCAAATAGTATTTCAAAGTAGATGCCAATTTTAGTCATGGAACACAGAATTATGGCAAAGCTATAGTAGATAAGATAAGAGAAAATGTAAGTACCCTTGTGTATCACAGAAGTGATGATTATTTATGTCTAATTTTATCAGGTTTTTTATATCATTTCTTTAGTATTTATAGATCAGTGGAATCAAATACAATCTTAACGTTGTAAAACTACCACCATCATTCTTATCATTTTTTATTACGCTTATGCTGAAACCCTAAGCAAGTAAAATAGCAAATTACCTAATCTCAGCCCTTTTCCAGCTTTTAATAGTCTACCTTTTGTTTCCATAATCTTCTCAAATTTATGTGAACTACCAGAAGCATAATCTATTAGAGAAAAATAGTCTTAGGTTTTATCAATTAAAATGAAACTGATTAAAGATCACAATTTCTACTAATAAAAAATAGTGTTATGTAACTGAAAAGGCAAAGAAGAAGAAAATTTTTTCTTTTTTTTAATCTATCCTTTTTTAAATAATTTTTATTGGATATTTTATTTACATTTCAGATGTTATCCTCTTTCCCCATTCCCCAAACCAAGGAGCCCCCAGTCCCATCCCTCCTCCTCCTACTTCTCTGAGGATGTGCCGTGCCCCCACCAACCCACCCACCCACCCACCTACTCCTACCTCCCTGTCCTTGAATTCCCCCACAATGGGCCATCCAGCCTTCACAGGACCAAGAACCTCCTCTCCCACCTATGCCTATCAAGGCCATCCTCCCCTACATATACAGCTGGAGCCATGGGTCCCTCCCCATGTACTCCCAGGCTGGTGGTTTAGACCCTGGGAGCTCTGGTTGCTTAGTATTGTTGCTCTCCCCATGGGGCCACAAACTCTTTCAGGTCCTTCAGTCTTCTCTCTAACTCTCTAACTCCTCAGTTCAATGGTTATCTGTGAGGATCCGCCTCTGTCAGACTTTTTTTTTTCATCTATTGTATTGCTAGTTCCTCAACCTAGAACTGATCTTAATACTTGCATGTAATTTAAACAGTATAAAGGCAAAAAAGGAGGAGGAGGAGGGACAGGATAGGGGATTAATGAGTGGGGGGGAATGGGGAAGGGGATGACATCTGAAATGTAAATAAATAAATAAATAAATAAATAAATAAATAAATAAAAAGAAAAAAGTAATTTATCTACATTGGTTTGTGGGCATACCATGTTTTAAAGATAAAATTAATGTAGTGTTTAGCTAGTTGTGACAATTTATGCCGTGAGTATATGAAGTCCTTGGTAAGAGTTGTCAATCATAGAAACCAATGTGAGAACGTCTTTGATATTTGACAACTCTGTGGCATGGAGGAACGATAATAGATCCTTTGTTTCAGTTAACTGAATAAACAACATAATTAAAAAAAAGAAGTATATTTTCAAAATACTTTTCTGAATGATGCAGAAGTTGCATAAACCATAAAAGATGATTTCTAGCACTCACAAAATAACAATTTAAAACCATTGAACAAATGGTATAGACGTCTCACTAAAAACATGGATGACAAATAAGAAAACAATATCATGTTACTAGAGAATTATGATGAAAAGGATATACATTCATGTGCTTATTTTTCTTAAAGTTTTTCATAACTATGTGTGGGAATATAAGTGTATGAGTACAGGTACTCTTGTAGGTTAGAGACACTAGATATCCTTTGAACTGGCCTTACAGGTGGTTGCAACCTTCTCAGCATGGGTTCTGGGAAACAAAACTTTGGTCCTGTGCAAGGGCACTGCAGGCTCCTAACCATTGAACCATCTCTCAAGTCACCTCTCCCATCTTAGTATTATTATAGTAACTAAACCCTAGCCACTGAAAAGGCAAGGTGCTGATGAGCGAAGGGAAGAGTTGGAGTTCTCACTTACTGTTTTAGACTGTAGGCTTCTTATAGTCAAGATAGTCATTTCATTCTATCACGTTCTTAGATGTTTTCTCAGATGAATTTGGAAATGTATCAGCCCACAATCATGTGAAATAATGTTTAGAATAGTTTTATAACTAATTGTCAAAACTTAAAAGTAGGAACCAAGGCATTCTTCAGTGGGTGAATTGTAAGTAGGAAATAACACAAACTCTGATACATACATGCAAATAGATGTTGAGTGTTGAAAAGATGTCACTCATAGATATGGAAATATATGAACATACATATAGACAGGGACGATCATAAATAAATGGCACTAAGTGGAAGATGCAATCTCAGAGATGGCATGCCGTTGTTATTTTAATCACATGACATTCTACAACAGCCAGGTACGCCTGACTTACTATAAAAGGGGCTGCTTGTCCCCTCTGCTCTCTCTTGCTCTGGCCTTCTTGCTCCTGCTCTGTCCTCTTGCCCTTTCCCTGCTCTCTCCCCATTCCCTTCCCCCCTCTCTTTCTACATACTCGTGGCTGGCTTCTATTCCTCTACTCCTCTACCCCAAATAAACTCTATTTTATACTATACTGTCCTCATATGGCTGGTCCCTTAGGTGGAAGGTATGCCACAGCTTGGACCCCTTGAGGCACTCCCTTCCCCCCATATCCGACTACACATTTACCACACATATTCTCTCTTTATAGTTTTATAAACACAACCCATGCCCCTGCAGGTAAATTCTGAAGTCTGTTGCTGTTGTTATTGCTGCTGCTGCTGCTGCAGTTTTCTTTGGCTAATAGCATAAGATTATATTAGGAATGCCTATCATTGAAACATGGGTGCTTGGGGGAAGTGAGAAGCTATAGCCTGAATAGCAAAGTATGATGCACAAATACCCCTCTTCCCCCTTCTTCATTGAGGCTGGTGTTCTCATGTGTGCTTAAATATAGACACAGGGCTACAGTTTTGAAAATCCTAGAAAGCTACCAGATTCTAACTTGAAAAGTTCAAATTTGTGCTCAAATTCAAAGCTGAAGGGGTGTGAGAGAGAAGCAAGAATGATCGCCGGTGACAGAGACTCTTCAATATTTGACCAAACTGCATTTGGGCAAATAAAATTCTCCCTATTTTGATTCATGTGTATTGAATCTTTATCCAAGGTAAGTATTTTATTCAAGGCATGCTAATTGCACCTGGATGTTTTTCACTCCAGTAGAGGGAAAGCACTTATAGTATACAGTTTCCTTAATTTACAGATTAGCAATTACTCTTCCATTGGCATTGGCTGGTTCCTATTTTTTTTAAGCCTCAGGATGATTTTAATTAGAAATTCTAATTAACTACACATCACAATCACCCTTTTTACCTCTTCATAAAATTACTCTTCATAAAGCAGTGTGAATGGAAACTGAGCTACAATCAAAGCAAAGCTGCAGATCAGAAATAAGCATTGCAAATCTGTCAACATCCACCAGATTCCAGGAGCTCTTTAAATATGCTTGGCCCTTCATATACTTGAGAAATCATCACAGATGCATTTAAAAAATGATTTCATTATTTCCATCACTGAATTAAGTAGAATAAGTCAATCTAAACAAAGATGAAGTCACTCTTCCTATTGACCTTGAGAACTTTGAGATTTACCAAGTCTTGGTCTTCATTTCCCAAAAGAGGTACATTCTAATTGTACCTGCCTCTCAAGTACTGTGGTTGCTAATGTTTCAGCTTGACCAGATATAAAGAACCTAGGACACAAGCCTCTAAGCATGCCTGTGAGAAATTATTGAAATTATGTTAGCCTCTGGGAATGCCTCTGAAGGATTACATAGATTGGGTTAATTGAGGTGGAAAGACACACACTAAATGTGGGTGACAGCATGCTGGCTTTGGACTGTATCAGATAGGAAAATAAGCTGAGCACAAGCATCTACTTTCCTCTGCTCCGTGAGTATGGATGGAATGCGATCAGCCGCTTTGTGGGCTTTATCTCCATGATTTCCCAGTCAAGATGGACAGTATCCTAGAGCTATGGGCCAAAGAAAACCCTACCTGACTTACATTCATTTTAGCAAAGTATTTTTTCACAGCAGAAAGACAAGTAATACAGGAACACTATAAAGTAAATGAAGTAGCTGGGATATGAAGTTCAGAACATTGCTCTGTCAGTAACATTCCTGCCAGTCACACTCAATAAGAGTAGCAGTAGGAACAAGACTTCAGTGCTTTGATTCAGTATGGTGGCCTAATGCTAAGGACCTAAATTTGCTCACTTGTAAAATGAAGTCAACATGACCTTCACACCACTAGAAAACAGTTGAAACACTAGCACCAGACGATTACTGATCATGGTATTTCTTCTGGTCCATGCATCTCAGCATTGAACTCAGGGTATTATGTGTCTGGCAGGCAGGTCACCAATAAGCTTCATCCCAAGCCTTTTATTGACGTTATTAAAATAAAGTTTTATGGTAATAGAGAACTTCATGTTTGTTTAGGTCCAAGGAGTTATACAGATACCACATAGCATTCAGGGCTTAACTAATTTACTGTCAGGGCTCTCCTAGAAAACATTTGTGGACACCTAGATTCAAATAACTTCTGAATCCATTTTCAGGAATTTATACTGTCACTCACTGTTTGTTTTTAATCAATAATTTAGCCTCTTGTCTCTAATAAATGTTAAACTGAATATTAAAAATTTGCTAAATTAAATCTTTACTGAAGGATTTTGGCATCCCATTGACTTTATGTATGGGATAAACAATTGATTGTGGTAATCCATCACTGGCCTTTGAATGTATGTGGGAGGAAAGCATAGGTCCTACCTATCTATAAGAATGCAAAGTAGGTAGTCATTGGCATGGGAATAGACACTTCCAGAAGAGTTTGTAGGATTAATTTTCTTGCTACTTTTAGTAAGCTTGCAAGGAAATATTGTACAAAACTACTTAAGAAAAATATGAGGAAAATAAATTTTGGAGGACAAAAGATATAAATATCGAAAAGTATAGATTAAAACTCCTATTTTCAGGCTCTGTTTTTTTATATATATTTAATCAAAATATATTATTTCATTATTACATTTCCTCCTTCTAAGCCTACCAAACTTTTTCTTCTTTTCATCCCTCTTAAATTGATGGCCACTTTTTCTTTGATTATCATTGTTCCACATATATTTAAATACATAAATATATGAATACAACCTACTGAGTTCATTTAGTGTTGCTTAATGGTTTAAAAAATATTCCCGTCAGAAAACTTAATTTCTTGAGTCACATGCTTACATAGGCCTGTTGCCATTGGTTGGATTGCATTCTATGCCTCTGGTCTAACGTTTAACACATCTATACTGTTACTAACCATGTTCTATGTCTTGTCAATTCATTATGCAGGCAAAAAGAACCTGAACACAGCACGATAGAACACCCAAACTCCTTAACAGACTTGGAAAAACACATTGATTCCACAAGTTATGTTTTCCCAATCTTAACATGGGACATAGCTTTAGGTAAAGGCATCAGATGGGTGCAAATGTACACAGTATTAATCCAGATATAGTTCTGCCCATCATTATGGTTTGATGTCAATTCTCTCCTTGCAAGGTGACCTGAGAAGTAATCATTTTCAGGGAGAGAAAGGCTTGAGTCAACTTTCTCCCAGCCTTAGAATTATAAAGAAATTCAAATTTCTAGGGATCTATTGTTTCAATAGTCTGAAAACCAAAGGGAGGGGCACAAGTGGCTCTATTATATCTTCATTTCTGCCAAGATGGTTACAACAATTATCATGTATTAATATAGGCTTGTATTGTCTTTCTTCTGGTTTTGAGCTTCAAATGGTAAAATATATGCATCCTTGTAATCACTATATCTTCTTTGAACAGTGTAATGCATAACAAATGATGGAGGTAAAATTTCTGCTCCACAGGCAATGGAATCTGGAAACAGATGCATATATTAACCATCCAAAGTCATCCATTATGGAGGGAGATATAAATGGGGAAGATGCTACAAATTAACTCAAAACATTTAAAATTGTATTTTTCTGAGTAAATTGTCAAAAATTTGTAGCACAGGTGCCAGATGACACCACCTCATAAATTCTAAATGCATAACAAGTTTTCAAGAAAAGTTATTTAGCTTGATTAACAAACCAGTCTTAAATAGACTTTAAAGATTAAAATAAACAGCTTCTCAAAATTGAGCCAAAACTCCCTTTAGCCAAAAGAACACTGGATCCTTTGAAAGGTGAGTTTAAGAATTAAAACTCAGCCTATGGCCTACAGTAGTTTGAATAATAATAGCCCCTAATAGGCTCAAAATATTTGAGTACTTAGACACCAAGGAGTGCAGTCATTTGATAGAATTAGAAAGATTAGGAGGTCTGGCTTCATTCAAGGAAGTATTATTCTTCTCCCCCCTCCCCCTTTTGATCACTGGGGGAGGGTTCTGAGTTTTCAGAAGCCCACACCAGGCCCAGTTTCTTCCTCTCCCTCCTTTCCCCTCCCTTTTTCCTTCCCTCCCACTCTTTTGTGGATCTGGATATAGCTCTTAGCTACTGCTCCAGAACCACTTTTGTGTGTTGCCAAGGTCTCTGCCATGATGATAATGGATTTAGCCTCTGAAACTCTAAGCAAGGCCTCAGTGAAATGCTGTTTTTATATGAGTTGCCTTGGTCATATTGTCCATATTGCTGCCTCTTTACAGCAAAAGGACATTAACTAAGACACTGACATTCCCTCTCCCTTAGAATCAATCTTGCCTTTCTAACAAAAGAGCTGCAGAAGGAGGAAGTAACAAGCACTGTTTAGCTTGTCACGCAATGCTCAGCAGCTTGCCTAACATCAGAAGAAGCAGACAACTCGAATCACATATTTTCCTATGGCCAATGCTGCCACCATCCAAGTCTGTCTGGCGCCATCGTTGCTGCACTCCTGGCTATCCCTGTTAATGCACCTATGAATGGCATCTGCTTGTCTGATGAGATCCTCATTTCCTGCCTCTGCCCTGCTTGGGCAAGCTGCACTTTGGTATCAAATTGAATGCTAGATAAGCAGAATCCTTACATGTGCAATTAAAAGCCACTGAAGTGGAGATAACAGCATCCCATAGTTTGCTGAATAATTCATGATGAAATGCTCTCTATTCATAGATCCTTACATCCTTGACTTGTTAAGCATCTTGCACTCACACTAAGGTATTGGATTCAGCTGAGACATTTTTATCCAACTGCTGGGTCCAAATATTTGCCTTTTTTACATGACAATTCGAAGAATTTTGCATAGATAAGTGAAAAAGAAAACAAAAACTTTTTTTATAATGCAAAAAGTCTAATGAAATGTGGAGAAAGAAATACCACTTGTTTTCTTTTAAATGGGTGCTTTAAATTCAAAGTACACAGAACACAGTCCAGAGTTTAAAGTTTTTACTTCTGGCAATTTTCACTTGATTGTTTATTTTTAATGCCGTGATCACTCTTTTAAAATATGAGCAAATAACAAACCACAGACTACTCCCTCTGATATTTAACTAGTTTCTCTAAAATTGCTTACTTGTTTTGCTTTACATACAGTCTGTTGCTTAATTTCTATCTGTTAGTTTGGATATTTTCTACTGATTAGTTCAAGTTCTTTATAACTAAGGGAGTTATTTCTCTGCAGAAAATATTTAACAGTTTAGTAATACAGTATAGACAAAATTCCCTTAATAGAATATAACCAGGTGCAATAAATACAAGACTAATTGATTTGTCGAAATACCAATATATGTAAACAATTATAAAAAAAACTACGGTATATCCAAAAGCAAACAAGAAAGAGTCCAGCATATAAAGAGAATAAATCTAGATTAAAAATGAACTATGAAGTGAATCAATCTTTGCTCTGCAAGGAAGAGACACAGACAGCTTCTCCTTCAATATTAATTTGGTCTTTGGACAAAAAAGAGCTAGAGTCCAGTTTTCTTAGAATCACAGCTTGAAACCATCTACCCATGAAAGAATGGGCCACCTACATCTTTATAAAACATTAGACTAGACTACATTAGAGTGTAGAAAAGTGATTTGGAACCTTAACCACACCCAAAGCTAATAGCATGTAACTACTACAAAAATAAATAGAAGTTTCCAAGGGCAAACTAAGCATCAGAGAAGGATATGATTTCTCTAAATGCTGAAGGAAGCATGTAAAGAATTGGTTCGTATTTATTAATTATATGACTTGAGAAAAAGCTGTTTAACCAAATTCAGCTTCAATATTCTTTCCTAAAGGGTGCAGTATAAAGATTTTAGAGACATTAAAACTCTGGCTATAGAGAATGTTGTGCTTATAACATATGATGGCTTATCTATAATAAGAACTTTCTTCACATGAATGGCCAAAGCACACATAAATGAGATTTATATTATCAAAATTGTGTTGAAGACTCTAAACTTTCTAGAATTTGATAAATCTGTGAGAATTCTCACAGGGAAAGAAAAATAGTAACGGGAGATAGTTAAAATATTTGAACAGTATGGGATTTAAGGTTCAAAACATTTTACACATGTCTTCTGGAGAAAACCTAAATAGAATATGGAAGTCTCCTCCATGAACCTTGTCAATTTACACTGCTGGAAGTGCTTATACTTCCCCTTGAATCAACATAACTGACCAGTGACCTGTTAGCTGTCTGTTCTAACATCCTTGAATCCAAAAGCATATCTCATTCATATCCTTTTGCTTTGTCAATGTATTAGCACCCGCAAAGTATTAGTATAATACAAGGTTAGTAAATAGTTCTACTTATTTTAACATTTATTCACTTAAGAGTGTTCTGCGTACTTATCTGCTTAACAGTTTTTCTGGTTATTTGACATATATCTTTAAAAGAAATCTTTGTATTGTAATAGAAATCCATGCTTCCAATGATGACAGTGTATAATAAGTGATAAATCAAACCAGTGAGAGTAAAAAAATAGCAACCATGATAGCTCCTGGAAAGAAGTTGTAGTACTTAGCTAAAGGCAAGGTTATAGAACAGAAACAACAACAAAAATTTCAGATGTATAAGATGTATATGTTGAAAATATTCAGTATAGAATAGATTGATGAAGTTCCTTCCAAGTTACAAAGGAAGTGTTTTCATGGAACCCAAGAAGCATTGTAGGGAATTAAGCAACAGAACCACTGGTACAATAAATTCATGTGGGGGCTGTACCATTTCTATAGTTGAGTATACAGCATATGAAAAGGAAATATAGAATTTGATGTTGAAACTAAGGAGGCTTTAGTGTTATTTGTTGAACTATAAACAGAAGGACACAGCAAGGCTTAGGAGCATGGTGTCAATCCAGTGGGCAAGGTTGGGTTTGGGAAATGAAAGCAAGTCAAGTAAGAAGATTTAAGGATTTACTGATCATATTATAGATCTAGGCAGTATGTAAATATTCTTGTGATCTGTTTGCAAATAAACATTTATGCTGCAGAGAAAAGGTACACATCCAACTAAAGCACACAGAAAAATGAGATAAAGGAGAAGAGGATATGAATGAAAATTCCTAGAAATAATTTGCATCTTACATTGAGTCTCCCAACACTCATTGTGACTAAAACTGCAATGACCATAGAGAAAATAGAATGCTGTATACCTGAAGGTGAATTACAACTCATCAGCTGCAGTTTTTAGCAGTCATTACTTGCCTGCCTCTTTATTTGACTGACTTCACATGCTTATAACTGCCTGTCACAAAACTCTGGACTGAGAATGTTATCAGGGAACATTTGTAGCTGTAGCAGACATGTCCCAAATTTTGTACCCATCTACCTGATCTTATTATTGAAATTTCTTGAGTTATGATTTTTTATGCTTTGTTACTATAAATCCTTCATGGACAAGAAGTTTGACAAAACCTGAGTTTTTGTCCTTGGGCTATGCTCACTTTATATTTGGCTCCAGAAGAAACTATCTGTCATCTATTTTGAGATGAGGGTTCTGTTTTTCCATTAACATTGGGTAAAATCATGCCTTAAGAAATTACAAAATATAATCATCTACTAAATGAAAGACAGGCAAACAAACAAAAAATAAAAACAAAACAAAGAGTAAATGGGGTCATAAAACAAAAAGAGTTTTTAAAAATGATTTGGGATGAAAAACATATACAAAGAAGTGAGCACAGAGTGAAAAGATGTCCCACAAAAATGTTCTCATGCATTTCAATCACATTGCTTGTTTCTCCCAACCATGAGTGAAGGTAAGAAGGAACAGGAAAAATGTATTCCATGTAAGAAATAAAGTACAGATTTCAGTTGGCTATCAGTTTGATTATGTCAATATTGCTAATAACTGAGCAACTACTAAATCAGAGTTTCTTATCTTTAGTCAGGTGCTCTCTCTAGGATAATGAGTACTCTCTTTGTCAGTTGAGCTGCTACTTTAAATGTCCTATTCCCTGAGTTGTTCTCAATCAAGTCCTCTTAAAAAGGTTAACATCAGTCACTCAAAGATGTATTGTCTTAAAAAATATTTTAGGCTGGAAATGTATGTATTCAAGTGTACAAATAACAGTAATATAAGGTGCCCACTATGACTCATACCTCTTACCCGAATGAGTGGGAGACAGAGGCAGAAGAACAAGAGTTTAAAGCTGTAGAGGCCAGTAAGATCTTGTCTAAAAAGAAGGAAAGGTGAGAAAATGGCTGGGGAGTAAGGACAGAAGAGGAAGCTGGGGTGAGAAGAAGGGAGTGCTTTGGTAATCCTCTCAAAAAGGACAGTGGAACACAACATAGAAGCTCCTAGGGGTGGGAATTGAAATTTATTCCATTTGACCTTAAAGGAGAACATGAAAGTAGATGTGTACACATGTACAGCTTAGGTAAAGGCATATACACTGAGACAAGGAAGTCACAAAAGTGTGTAGTCGGACAATGGCCTGATGAGAACATCAAGTCTTTCAGCTTGGCCTGGCTAGCAGAAGGAAACAGATACCCTGAGTCAAAAGGTAGTTAAAATTTACATGGAGAGTGTTGATAAAATAAGGACATTTGGAAGCATTACTGTCCAGTAGAGTTTCAGTGAAAGGGGCAGGAAAAAAATTTCAGTTCCTAAAGATGGCAAATAAGAGAGTAGAATACTTATAATGAAAAAAATTTCAAGCATAAACATTGATATGCATATATCTGTCTTAACATATTATTTCCCTAGCAGAGTTAATACTGCTGTCCCTGAACCTGGACTAGAAATGTCAGGCATAACCACCTGTCTCTACAGAGGAAATTTATATGCAATGGCCATACGTGTGAGGCAAGATACCACACACTGCTGCTGCTCACAAAGTTTAACTGTACTTAATAAACTTTTCTTCAATTCTTTTACAAGCATTGTTTAGATAAAGACTGGTTGGTAATTTTCATAATCACAGTTAATAATTAATCAACTATTAATAATTAATTATTTATATAATAAACGTAAGACTGTCCTAGAGTCTGACCATCAAACCTTATTTTTAGTTACTGACTGGATGCTGTGTTTCCTATATCATTGGAAGACAACTTTTCTAGACTGTTTCATTAGGATTGGAAGTTAAGAATAAGTAATAGATGTTCTAGGTGTCAGCTCTTCATTTCCATTTTGAAACATTCAGTATCAGTGGGATTCCCATCTCAGAGTGATGACAAAGGAGGTGGTGTGACGGTTCAAACAGCATAACTCATTCAGGAACGGCATGGAGTATGCTTTCTGGAAAGAGCTGCTAAGCCCAGAGCAACTCTGTGTAATCAAGAAAGAAATTCTCTTACTGCACAGCTACAAAAACATTGGAATTTATTGTTATCACAGCACAGCTAAACACCATCATGAGTGATTATCTTATATCGACCTAAACAGCCTCCCACTAAAAAACCTATTATGCTTGAGACAGATTTTTTTCTTCTTCTTTAGAGAGTTCTTCATTTTATTGATTTAATATCTACCACCAGTGAAGTTAATGCATCAGTCGAAACTGGATGGTACAATCAACACAGCACATCATAGGGAAATGACTGAGACATTCCTGTGACTACATCTTACATGGCTCTGCTTTGAAATTCTAAGTTCAACAGATTATTGGAGTATAAAAACCATGTCTTTCAAAATATTTTTTTATTTGATGCTGTGATGGATAATTTGAAACATTATAAGCCAAAATGAGTTAGAGAGAGAGAGAGAGAGAGAGAGAGAGAGAGAGAGAGAGAGAGAGA